>NC_061104.1:13033058-13058058 GCF_015104395.2 Macrobrachium nipponense
GATGTATTTTGTAGCCTATTTTCTGCTCTCTCTCTCTCTTCGAAGAGATGTATTTTGTATCCTATTTTGTGCTCTCTCTCTCTCTCTCTCTCTCTCTCTCTCCAAAAAGATGTATTTTGTAGCCTATTTTGGCTCTCTCTCTCTCTCTCTCTCTCTCTCTCTTCTCTCTCTCTTCCAAAGATGCCATTTTGTAGCCTATTTTGGCTCTCTCTCTCTCTCTCTCTCTCTCTCTCTCTCTCTCTCTCCAAAGAGATGCATTTTGTAGCCTATTTTCTGCTCTCTTCTCTCTCTCTCTCTCTCTCTTTCTCCAAAGAGATGCATTTTTGTAGCCTATTTTCTGCTCTCTCTCTCTCTCTCTCTCTCTAACATGGTTCCTAAACAAAATTCTGATAACCACACATTTGGCAGCTTATCATTTGCCCACCACATTTCCTAATAGATTTGATTCTTCAAGAAGCAAATGATTAATAGTGAATTACTTACTCGAGAGTTGTTAGGTCAGTTCCTTAGTTCCAGGATGTGCCCCACTCACTCTTTGTCTTCACACTCGGTGCCTTCAATGGCGTGGTTGGTATGGTGTTGGCGTCCCACCTCGATGGTCGCGAGTTCGATTCTCGGCCATTCCATTGAGGAGTGAGAGATGTGTATTTCTGGTGATAGAAGTTCACTCTCGACGTGGTTCGGAAGTCACGTAAAGTCGTTGGTCCCGTTGCTGAATAACCACTGGTTCCATGCAACGTAAAAACACCATACAAACAAACAAATAAACAAAAGTACGTGATTCATGTTAAGGACACATTCATTGATGCTCATACTGAATAATCTGATTGACTTGGCACCTTACCATCAAATTAAATAGCCGTAAGCCAGCTCTGCTCCTTACAAAGTCTCTTTGAAAGATCAATGAAGCGTACAAACGAAGATATAAAATCAAATATTTCAACTGGCAATCCACCACTAAAAGTTATTCTTATTTATTTTGCCCTAGAAAATCTAACACTCACAGTGATTCTCATAAGCGAATCCACTACTACAACTTCAGTTTTAAGGTTCTCAAAGTCGAAAGGGAGATAACCTGATCTTAACGCCGATTATTGACATTCTTCCGTCACGAAATTTACTTTCACAATAACGTCCAGAAATTTCAGCTGATTCGCCATCACTGTAACAGTAGACAAACCACTTTGCTAAGTGGAGATTGTAAATTGTAATGCGGTAGATGAAGTCTAATCAGAGAGAGGGACAGACGGAGAAGCGCCGTCAGGTCAAGGGAGAATAAAATCACCTACGGCTCTTCACTATATGAGAGAGAGAGTCAAAGTCAAAGTCAAGTCAAAAAATTATTAATTCCATATAAAATGGTTATTCTGCTACATTACAATATAAATTTATTCATAAAAATTCACAATAATTGGATTGTAACATTTTAGGGATATATATCATTCAAGTAAAATTTAAAGAAGTATTGCTTAAGTTTCCTTTTGAATAAACTCAGAACTAACATCTATACAATTTTTCTTAATTCCAGAGGTAAGTTTATTCCAGCAAGCTGGCCCCTTATTGCCATCGAGCGTGAACCCAAATCTGTTCGATAGCTGTCTACATATAGATTTTCATTCTGTCGTTGTTAATGCATTCCTACAATTACCAACTGTAGGAAATGTGTATAGCAGTTGGGATATCTTTTCTCAAACTTTTTAAAAACAAAAAACACAAACATCGTACATACACTTTTCTTTTAATTTTTATCCACTTTAATTGCTGGAGGGTTGGGGTGTGTTGATCGTGTTTTTTCACCCCAATAAACGGCTACTCTACCTGCAAAGTTTTGGATTTTTTGTTTTTTGAGCTTTTTCCATGTGCATATCATTTGTTTAATAAGCTATAAAGGACGTCTCTTTGCACACACAGAGAGAGAGAGAGAGAATTAATAAGCTATAACGGACGTCTCTTTGCACACACACAGAGAGAGAGAGAGAGAGAGAGACGCTTATTGTCTGTCTATAGGGAGGAGGAGCCAAGTGTCTGGGGTCCGCGCGCCAACCACATGTCGTCCGTCTCGTCTAGCCTAGAAAGGGTCGGAAGGTATCAAGGTCCCTCCGATCCCAAGATGGAGAGGAGAAGAAGAAGAAGAAGAAGAAAAAAAAACAAATGGAAAAGATTTCATTACGTAAGGACAGAAGTGGGTGGTGGGTACATTTCATATCCAGTGTACTTTTGGCAATCGCGCCCAGCAGCGTCCAACGAGGCGCGCGATAAAAGCTAATAACTATTTATTTCAATAAAACGCCGAACAAATAGACCCGTAACTTTTTCCCTCTAAACCAAACGAATTTCGTTTAAACGTTAATAATATCATAACCATTCGCATGATGGATATTGTTCATCCAATTTGCGCCGCTCATTGGAAGTAATGGGAAATGATTCCATTTTGCCAGACCTTTTTGCAACGGGAGGCTTTGCCATTACGACACGACAAATGTTAAAAACATGTCCTCGCTCCGATAGCAATTAATAAATGTTAAAAACGTGTTTCAACTTGGATATCAATTAACGTCCAATTAGGACGCTCTCGCGCTCAGGCTGCTGCTGCTGCTCAGCTCAGTTCCCTCCCCCCCCACCCCCGCCAGTCTCGCTCTCAGTCTAGTCTCACGTCGCAAAGTTCCTCATCCCAGGCTTTCCTCCAGGTCTCTCTTCTCTCTCTCTCTCTCTCTCTCTCTCTCTCTCTCTCAATACATTTTCTCCATTATCTTTCGCTTAAGAGTCGACGGAAGACATCTTGGCTTCGAAAGTGAATGACAATTACAGCTTCGAGTCGAGAAAAATCAGTGTAAACAAAAAATGGTCATTCAGAACAAAGATGAGTCTAGTCTCACTTCGCGACGTTCGTCATCATGGGCTTTCCTCCAAGTCTCTCTCTCTCTCTCTCTCTCTCTCTCTCTCTCTCTCTCTCTCTCAATACATTTACGCCACTATCTTTCGCTAACGAATCGATGGAAAACATCTTGCCTTCGAAAATGAATGACAATTACAGCTTCGAGTTTAATAAAAATCGGTGGGGAAACAAAAAAAATGGTCATTCAGAACAAAGGTGAGTCTAGTCTCACTTCGCGACGTTCGTCATCACAGGCTTTCATCCAAGTCTCTCTCTCTCTCTCTCCTCAACATAGTTACTCCATTATTTTTCGCTTATGAGTCGACGACATCTTGCCTCGCCGAAAGTGAATGACAATTACAGCTTCGAGTCGATAAAAATCAGTGGGGGAAACAAAAAGTGGTCATTCAGAACAATGGTAAAGCAGCTATTAGGCTATACCAGGAAGCCGTTCATTCCCCCAGAGTCCCGGTGACACGGCAAAAAAAGCGCCCACAACGCAACTTCGAAAATGATCGGTGCACATCCCCAGGGTCTTTGGATCACCCCCCACCCCCACCCCACCCACGGCCATCCTCCCTATCCACAACCTACCCCCCAAACCCCTATAAACATTACCATATACACTTTTTTCCCTCTTGCGTTTTTTTCCCCAATGGCTGGTGTGCTGTAAGGAGGGGTTGAGGGACCTGGTTTTAACTAGCTAACCCCAACCCTTCTCCTCCCCCCCCCCTTTCATCCACGCCTCACTCGACCTTCCATATCTCCTTTTTGTGAGCTTTATCCCCCGAACCGCAAATAACAAAGGATCCCCAGGAGGTGTTTAGCTGTCACGGATAAGTGAATGCAAATGTGGGTGCGTCTCACGTCTCTTTAAGGTCCTCCTCTCCACGTGTTTCCTTTCTGGACAGGGGGTCTCATACACCCACACTTTCTATATATATATATATATATATATATAATATATATATATATATATATATATATAATATATATATATATATGTGTGTGTGTGTGTGTGTGTGTGTGTGTGTGTGTATAACTGAATCACGAAAGTTTGGAACGTGATAAATGCATAAATAAAGGTATAAGCCACGAAGGAAAGTGAAACTCTGGATTAGTTACAAGATCTTTCGACGCATGTCCTTTACTTATCGCTCTGCTAACCAAAGGACGTGAGTCGAAAGATCTTGTAGCAACTCCAGTCTTTCACTTTCGTTCATGGCTTAAACCTTATACACACATATATATATATATATATACTATATATATATATATATATATATATATATTATATTCTCGTATATAGGTTGAGTGGATAGATCACTGTCACCCAACTTCAAACACAGACAGTCATAAGTTCAAATTCTGGCCAGGATAGCATGAAAACACCTTGAATAATTCCCATTGGTTGTTAGCTACCCTCTAAGTGAATATGGTGAAAAAATTATATATATATATATATATATATATATATATATATAGTGGCGGCAAGGTGACCTCGTCGTGATTATGGTATCGCGGGTTCGTTTCCCGCTACCGGCCATCATGATCTCTTCCAAATTTCTTTAAAGTTGGAGCTCAAAGCTTTCATATAACCAGTAGATTCTACAATATATATATATATATATATAATATATATATATATATATATATATATATATACTATACATAACATCATACATACAGATACAAAGTACCTCTAAGGTACTCCCCTGTTATTACCTAACCTTAAGGAAATAAAAAACAAACAAAAAAGAAAGGAAACATGACGAAACACCAACAGAAAGAAAAGATCAAACTTTCGAAGATTTAGCAGGATAACATAGCAGAGGCTATAATAGATTACTATTCTAGAGGCAGTAAGTGAAAATAAGTTGATCAGACCCAACGAACGATCACAGGCCCTCTGATTCCTTGTGATTTAATTGGACATGCTATGGCCTGACAGGTGCTACAAAGTTGTCTAAGCAAGGGATGGACTCTTCCTTCAGGTTAAATTGAACAGACTTCCTTCCTCTTTTTCCGGGACTTGTTAAAAGATTAGCTTCCCTTTTCAATAAGTATCAATTCAGACTCATCTTCTCTTTCTACATGTATCTTCTTATTTCTACAAGTATCATATTGGCCTCGCTTCTGCTTTCTACAGGTATAATTTTAGCCTTGTTTCCTCTTTCTACAGGTATTATTTTAGCCTTGCTCCCTCTTTCTACAGCCATCATTTTAGCTTCACTTCGTCTTTATAGTTATCTAAAACTATTTCTACAAGCATCACTTGAGACTTGCTGCCTCTTGTCTACAGGTATCATTTTAGCGTCCACTTCGTTTTTCTAAAGTTATTCCAAACTCTCTTTCTACAAGCATCACTTAAGACTTGCTTCCTCTTTCTACGGGTATCATTTTAGCCTTGCTTCCTCTTGTCTACAGGTATCACTTTAGCCTCACTTCCTCAACTAGTCTTTCTTCATCTCCCTCAAAAATTAAGATGGAAGTGCAAGAGGCCCACGATGCTCACTTGAGTGGCCTTCCTGCAATTTCAAGTATAAAATAACACAAAACTCTGAACCTCTATTGGGGCCCAACCCTCTCCTAAGGCCATGGTTTTGTCATTTCTTGGTCAACAGTTGTGAAGAAAAATATTATTAAATGATCAATTACAGTTTTCCCCGTTTCTTACTTAACCTTCCTTTGGTGGATTGGTTTTCTAAGAGCCAGAGGGACAAGAAATATGGCAAGAAATAAGCGTGTATGAATTTTAAACAATTCATGTAACAAAAAAAAAGCCATGGTAAATACAAAACCAGAATACGTACTCAGCCACGCAATTATATAACTAGATGTGTACCTAGACACTTATGCTGGTGTGTACTTCACGTTTCATCAAGATCTGTACCCAAGGTTTCAGGTCCTGTGACGTAACACAATCAGCCTCCACCCCCCAAGACACACACACAAATCGCATTCGACCATAAAAATGTGAATGTACCCCTGTTTTTACAGGCATTCTGGGCGCTGATTATCTTGGGTGAAACAGCAAATGGAAGTTTGCAAAAAACCAACGAGTATCTTCAACAACGACTACATAAGAAGGCTGGTTCTTGTATTGCGTGAAGGTTTTTGTCAACCCTTTATGTACGAGATATGGGCATAATAATAACAGTAATAATAGTACACGGGGAAAAGAACCTTCCTTTAGAAAAATGTCTTGTTAAATAAGATGGTTGCATCATCAGAATTACTTTTATATTGAATCTTCTCTACTTTCTTATGATTCTTTTCTCATCTACGTTAATATTGGAGGATAAAAGAATTATAAGGAGAAGACTCATATAATAATAATAATAATAATAATAATAATAATAATAATAATAATAATAATAATAATAATAATAATAATAATAATAATTTGTTTCTAATAAAAGATAATAATAATAATAATAATAATAATAATAATAATAATAATAATAATATAATAATAATAATAATAATAATTTATAATTAATTTAAGAAAAAATGAATCTTATACAAATAGTAGCACATAATAGGTAACTAAATTTGAATTTATCTCTATAAAATACTCTTCTAAACATAGTTTTATATTTGCGCGGTAAGTTTCTATACTTGGACAACATGAATATGAAAATGGTAAGAAAAAACTGTGACTGACCTCCACGAGAAACCTCGAGGTCTTCTTCACTTTTCAATACCTTCACTTCAAGCTGAAAACCAAGCATGAAAATATTCAATACCAAATCTGTTACCTAACATCTTCATTGAGGAGGTAAAAGGAGTGGACTGAGAGGCGCTGAGAGAACCCTACATAATTACTCACAGATGCAGAAAGACTGTCTTGGCAAGACTCGTCGTGAAACCTGACCTGGCTGGACCTTGGAAATCTTGACCTTAGAACATCTGCCACTTCCTGTACTTTAATATATATATATATATATATATATATATATATATATATATATATATATATATATATATATATCCTGGGACATGTGAAAGGGTTACATGCACATCTTTTTACCTTAGAAGAGCTTTTATTTTTGTTGATGTATAAGTTGAAATCTTGACAGCAACGAAGACCTTCAGTAGCCTGACTAGGTAAAATTGCTTATTGTGGAATTACGGCTATAATTCAACTCTGTGAAAATCATTACAATAAACACGTAGCCGCTTATGAGGTATTCAAAGCTTCACCTTTTATGATGGGTAATGTGGTTTCCACTGCAACATAATGACATCTCAAACATGATTTACCTAAAAAATGATCTCATCTCGAGGTCACCTTATGTATCAAAATGCGAATTTCCAGCAAGATCTATTCAACCGTGCTGGAAGTACAGTGTCCATAAAGTCCTAGTACCATTTCAAGTATTTATTGCTCAGAGTGGTACTGGGGATTATGGACACCCTATATACTGCGAACACACACACACACACCAGTGAAAACACACCCGCCTCCTTGTGACGTCGTCAGTGGAGGTAGAGGGGACACCAGATTTAGCGTAATTCGAACAGATGCCTCGTGATAATGCCATCCGCGTCGATCCTCCACCGGCAGGATGATTAAACCCGGCGCCCTTGATTGGTGTCAATCCGAAGGCAGATCTCCCCGTTGGGAGGACCTCACCTTGATTTATGGCGTTTTGTGGACTGAGGCCCCAAAGCTCCTAATGCTTCTATTTACCCTATTTAACATTCGGTAAAAATGTCTGCCGCTGTTAATAGATGTAATTATTCTCGGGGGAATTGAATATGGACCAACTATATTCAGGGTATGTTTCTTTACTCCTTTTTTTTCTTATTTACTCATAAGGAAAAACCTTGGTGTGCTGAAAAGCGATGCCGACATTACATCTTATTTTCGCTTTTATTTTAATTTTTTTTATTGGCCTTGTTGTATGATGAAATCTTGACACACCACAATTCCATGAAATTTATCTCCTTATGGAGTCATTAGTCATGACGCATAACGGTGCTGTCAACCTATGGACGAGGAACCAATGAAACCACTCGTTAATTGCGTTAATTTTTCTGATTTTGCTGTGGGACTGTTTCTAGACAAAGGGAAGAAAGGCGGTTCACGATTCAGAGAACGAGCGTCCTCGAGATCTCGAGATGGAGAGTTAAGGAAAAACGCTCGAGACTGTTCAAAAGGAATCATCTCCTAGAAAGTGTTAAGAGAGAGAAAAGTCGAAACAAGAATTTTGTTTCGATTCTTCAAAAAAAAAAAAAAAAAAGAGAGAGATAGAGAGGAGAGGGGAAGAGAGAGAGAGAGAGATCAATGAGACGAGAGAGAGAGAGAGAGAGAGAGAGAGGTTTAAACGAGCACATAATTCCATGAGAACTGGAGAAAAACAAATCGATTATTTTTTTTTTTAAATCCCTTTCCAAAAATTAGGGAGAAAATCGAAAATAGAAAAATGACTTTAAAAGCCTTAAAAAAAATTCCCCAAGACTCCTCAAGATGTACAAACAGGGAAACAAACTGAAAAGTGTAAAAAGCGAACTGAATGCAAGTCATTCAAACGCAGTCATTATTCAAACAAAGTCGACAACAATGTGACCATAAGGATACAAGAACAACGGAGGTCATCTGACCACATTTATATGGAGTTATAAAACCAACGAGATTCCCACCCTAGCCATTCAGGGGATTCCCCCTACCACCACCCCTGCCCAACTCATGCCCCCCCCCCCCCCAACACACCACCACCACCAGCAAACCATTTCCCTTCACCATCCTTTATACATTTTTTTTATGCCCACTCGCATAAACCCCTTTATAATGTACATATATCATTGACCATTTATGGTCGTTGCATAAATAATTCAGGAGGTGAGAGGCTTTTCGGGGAAGGAAATCAAATACGCTTTATGCGAAATTTTCATCAAGGTTTATTAGCTGCATGGCAAAAGTAAACTACGTCACGCAAGCGTGCGGAGCAAACAACGTCATACATAAATACACAAAGATACATTTATACATTATATATATGTACATATATATATACATACACACTCACAAATATATATATATATATTATGACGTTTCCCTTCATGATGTGGCTACAGAGCAACAAAAACAACACAATGATCTATGTCAACATTAGCAGCTTCATACTCCTACACAAAGGGTTCATCAGCATCGCGTCAAACCCACCTACAAACATTGTGCCTCTCACCTCTATCTTGCAAGAACTCTCGAATTTCCGTGATATGGAGGCCCTTCCTTTCTAAAGTACTCTTTCACGCCAACTATCCATCTCTTGATAGGCCTTCCAATGCTCCCTATTAACACATCTGAATATAAACCTTCAATTGATTAGCGCCCTCCATTCCTCCAACACGACCAGATCATCTCAAAACAGACCAATTCTTGTCTCCCTGAAAACCTCTTGTCATATTCTTCTACATTTCTCCACATTTCCAACCCTTCACATTCTTCTGACACATATACCAAATAAGCAGTTAATCCCAATAGTTTTAATCTTGCACTTATGTTCAAAATCATCACTGCTCTTCTATTAAGAAGCATTGGCTCAACAAAGACACCTTTCCTTACCACCTTGGTTTCCCTATACAATATTAGCAAGAGATTTTGGAAATATTAGAAATTGTTCCACAGAAGTAAATGCAGAGAGGAGGTTAATGAACAAATGGATCCCAAAATTAAATTTAGAGATGCCGTCTGAAGTGAAAACAGATGATGGATGATGATTCTGTAAATATGGATGATAAAGAAGTAGAGATGACTAACACAATATCGATGAAAGGTCTAGCGTAAATTACTGGACACTTGAAGAGGGCAATTAGGAGGTTGAAGACTGGAAAGGCAACAGGATTTTGGGACAATTCAAGTGAGATGGCATAGCATGGTGTGATAGTGAGACTGATTAGCTGCCCAGTGTTTGTAAGGTACACCTGGATAGGAGGAAGGTTTTGCAGAAAATGGGTTCCACTTTAGAAAGGCAGAAGTAATTAAGGTGACTGTAATAATTGTAAGGTAATAACATTACTTTGAATGACAAGGCAGGTGTATGGAAGGATTTTGACTGAGAAATTAGGACAGCGAACAGAAAGACTGATGTGGTAAATAAATGGTGAGTTTCTACCGGGAAGAGTTTGTGTGGCTCAGGTGCTAATAATAGTGATGTGAAAAGTTTGGAAATAAAGGAAAACCTATATGTGGCATAAAAGAACTTAGAGAGCATTAAAAGTTTGATGTTGAAAGCGGGGGAGTGACTGGTCTGGCGTAAAAGTTTGTTCTATTAAAGGATATGTTTAACCCCTTTATGGATGAAGTAATGTGAGAAGTTCGGCAAAGGAAATCAAATATACATGAATAGGTGTAAGGTAAGACAATGATTTGTGAATGAGTGTGGATTGATTGATGTCTGGAAATAATACAGTAGTGAGTGGAGATAGTGAAGTGAAGCTGCAGAAACTGGTGAAAGAGTTAGAAAATGTTTGCTAGAGAAGTAGACAGATAATGTGATGAGGTGTAAGGTCATACAGGTAAATGGATACCAGGAAGATGGAGCCATGAATGTGGCAGGGGAATATAATCAGCTAAAAAAAAAAAAATAAATATATATTAGTTTTACCAGACCACTGAGCTGATGAACAGCTCTCCTAGGGCTGGCCCGAAGGATTAGATATTTTTACATAGCTAGGAACCAATTGGTTACTTAGCAACTGGACCTTCAGCTTACTGTGAGATCTGAACCACATCAAGAGATGAATTTCTATCGCCAGAAATAAATTCCTCTGATTTCGCGTTGGCAGAGCGGGGAATCAAACCCGGACCCTGAGATCAGTAGTCATGCACACAGACAACTCGTCCAGCGAGGAACTTATATAAGCAGCTGATTTTTATGGATGTTTGGGAGTGAAAATACTAAATCATGGTAGATGAGAGAGTTAAGTCACACAATAGGTAAAGTAAGGACAATAGCAGGGTATGTATAAAAGATTGGAAAGACTCTTACTATCCATGAAAGCTAAAGTAGGAATTGTATGCAGGAACTGTTAGGCAAACTCTTATTTCGTTTAAAGTCGTGAAGTGTAGATGTTGATTGCACATAAAAGAAAAAAGTTTCAAGTAATGAGATGGACTGTCTGGGTTGTAAACAGGGCGTAATAACGATACGATAAGAAATATCGATACATAAAAGTGATTGACAGGTATGCCACGAGGCAGAGATGATTTGGTCATGTGGAGAGAATGGAGAACAGTAATTTGTTGTATATTTTCGAATTGTTAGGAAGATGACTAATAAACAGAGAAAAATGTACTGGAAATATCGAGAGCCTTAATATCCAAAATGCAACAGACCGCGTTTTTCAGATGGAGATGAAAAATATAAAGCAGTGTGTATGGGGGGTTTGAAGCACTGCTGATGAGCTTTCTGTATAGATTAATGAAGTGGCTAAAACGTGGGAGCTTTCTACACGTAGTGTAGAATTACATACGTGACAATTTGAATAAGGCAGTGACAAATGTTTTCTTTTCCAGGAGCCATCCCCCGAGTGAAAATGTGCAAAATAAGAAATTTATTTTCTTTATTTACCGAAAGATAAGTAGATCGAGTTCCTGACCTACACAGTTCGCAAGCAAAGAGCCGATAGTCAGCAGATGGATAATCCCTTGACTTATCGCGCGGATTCTGGAAAAATCCCTGTGAAGCTCAGTCCAGTCACGACCAGCGGGGTATCGCCGCTAATGCTGCAATTTATACCATTTGTTTATTTATTTACTTTTTTTTTTCTTTTTGCCAACGTCCCAACAATACGACTCCTCCAAGGTCTGGCCGATGATGGCTTTTGTCAGGTAACAGATGATTCATAAAAAAAAAATTGAATAAGAAATAAAAAGATGCCTTCATCTCCATACTCTGGAGGTCGCTGATAACGCAGCCATATTTTTTCCCCCCTTTACCCTTGTTTTTCGTACTGCCTTTCCTCTGTTCCACACCCTCGGCGCCTTCTTAAAAAAGACCTATGCCCTCTTACGTGGCCATATTCACTCCCCACCCCCTACAGAGCCCCCTCCCATACCCCCCTCCCTCCTTACTCCCCTCCGGGTAGGAGATATCTCCCATATCCCCTGTCATTCCCCCACCTCCGCAACACAAGGATTGCCCTTGCCACTATCCATTCCCGTGGACAAAGTTAACCTATCTATCCCTCCCCCTTGGGGACGGGGCTTGGAAGAGGATGGGGGGGAGGGGGGATGACTGTGGGGAGTGGAGGAAGAGAGAGGGGAGGGGGGGGGTGACTGAGGGGAGTGGAGGCAGGTAAGGGAGGGACACGAGTGGGAGGAGGGAACTTCCTCCTTCGCATTTCAAGGCGAAAGGAACACATGAGCCCACACGTTAGAGTGGCTCCTCCCCTCCCCCCCTCCCCTACCCCCACCTCTCTCTCTCTCTCTCTCTTTGTGTGTATGGTTTTCAAGTCATGCGACGCTTAAACAATTTATCAAAAACTACTTAAGACTTCAAAGAAATAAGCTACAGACTATGATTGGAATCAACTATTGGAGCGCCTATTCCACTTATCTATCTATTCCTACAATGCAAACTGTTTGAAAAAGAATGGAATGGTTTTCTTACTACCCATAGGGCAGTTGAACAAAATTGTTTATCTTGATCCTGTCACACAAACTATTTGAACAAAATTGTTTATGTTATTCTTAAACCACATAACTATTTGAACAAAATTGTGTATGTTATTCCTGTAAAACAAACTATTTGAAAAAAATTGGGTATGTTATTCCTGCAACACAAATTATTTGAACAAAATTGTTTGTGTTATTCTTAAAACTCAAACTATTTGAACAAAATTGTTTATGTCATTCCTATAACACAAACTATTTGAACAAAATTGTTTATGTTATTCTCAAAAGACAAACTATTTGAGCAAAATTATTTATGCATTATCTATGTTATTCCTATAACACAAATTATTTGAATAAATTTGTGTATGTTATTCCTACAAAACATACAAAATTCAAACACTGTGTATGTGTTACAATATAACCACTGAAAATCCTTATTCTTTGTGTGAGTGTGTGAGTGTGTGTGTGTGCGCGAGTACGTATCTTCTTCGTAGGAGTTCAATCAAGTTTTTATCTATTCAACCTTACCAGAATACATAACAGCTCGTACAAGGTCATTGTACACAAAGGCATCCAAAGACACTGACGTATTGTGGCGTGGATGCTGTTAGTTTCACTTCTATCGAGAAAACATTTTGGTGTCGTGGGATGATTTTCTTAATGTAAAATCTACAGTAACAGTGTAAGTTTATATTGATACAACAAAAATTAGCCAGAACAATAATAATAATAATAAAAGCTTCTATAATGATGGAGCAATCCCTTTTATATTAACTGACGATTTACATTGATAATGTAAAATCAGCATTAATAATGTAAGTTATATAATGCCAGAAAAAACCTGCTATTCAACTAATAGTAATAATAATAATAATAATAATAATAATAATAATAATAATAATAATAATAACCAAGGAAAGGCAAAGTAACGAGAACTGAAGGGATAAAGCTACCAGATGGGAGCAACATCAAACACATAGATGAGACAGGATACAAATACCTGGGAATAATGGAAGGGGGAGATATAAAACACCAAGAGATGAAGGACACGATCAGGAAAGAATATATGCAGAGACTCAAGGCGATACTCAAGTCAAAACTCAATGGAGGAAATATGATAAAAGCCATAAACACATGGGCAGTGCCAGTAATCAGATACAGCGCAGGAATAGTGGAATGGACGAAGGCAGAACTCCGCAGCATAGATCAGAAAACCAGGAAACAAATGACAATACACAAAGACATACACCCAAGAGCAAATACGGACAGACTATACATAACACGAAAGGAAGGAGGGAGAGGACACTACTAAGTATAGAGGACTGCGTCAACATTGAAAACAGAGCACTGGGGCAATATCTGAAAACCAGTGAAGACGAGTGGCTAAAGAGTGCATGGGAAGAAGGACTAATAAAAGTAGACGAAGACCCAGAAATATACAGAGACAGGAGAAAGACAGAGAGAACAGAGGACTGGCACAACAAACCAATGCACGGACAATACATGAGACAGACTAAAGAACTAGCCAGCGATGACAATTGGCAATGGCTACAGAGGGGAGAGCTAAAGAAGGAAACTGAAGGAATGATAACAGCGGCACAAGATCAGGCCCTAAGAACCAGATATGTTCAAAGTACGATAGACGGAAATAACATCTCTCCCATATGTAGGAAGTGCAATACGAAAAATGAAACCATAAACCACATAGCAAGTGAATGCCCGGCACTTGCACAGAACCAGTACAAAAAGAGGCATGATTCAGTGGCAAAAGCCCTCCACTGGAGCCTGTGCAAGAAACATCAGCTACCTTGCAGTAATAAGTGGTACGAGCACCAACCTGAGGGAGTGATAGAAAACGATCAGGCAAAGATCCTCTGGGACTATGGTATCAGAACGGATAGGGTGATACGTGCAAATAGACCAGACGTGACGTTGATTGACAAAATCAAGAAGAAAGTATCACTCATTGATGTCGCAATACCATGGGACACCAGAGTTGAAGAGAAAGAGAGGGAAAAAATGGATAAGTATCAAGATCTGAAAATAGAAATAAGAAGGATATGGGATATGCCAGTGGAAATCGTACCCATAATCATAGGAGCACTAGGCACGATCCCAAGAGCCCTGAAAAGGAATCTAGAAAAACTAGAGGCTGAAGTAGCTCCAGGTCTCATGCAGAAGTGTGTGATCCTAGAAACGGCACACATAGTAAGAAAAGTGATGGACTCCTAAGGGGAGGCAGGATGCAACCCGGAACCCCACACTATAAATACCACCCAGTCGAATTAGAGGACTGTGATAGAGCAAAAAAAAAAAAAAAAAAAAAAAAAAAAAAAAAAAAATAATAATAATAATAATAGCTATTATCATGATAATAACAATATCAAGCACAATGATAATAAAACGTACAAAAGGAACACATAATTACAGAAAAAAATAGCAATACAGAAAATGAAATGAAACTTATTTGCATCAATCTGGTCTAAACTAACAAAATGACTATGATGGTTAGTAGCCCAAAACCTTAGAATTCTAATATGGATAACATAATCCCTAAAAATTGTGCTGGTACACATGAAATTTATTCCGCAACATGAGTATACGTCAGGGAGTAGCTTTATTAACAAAACATGTGAGTAAGTATGACAGCATGTTTATACAATAGATCTGTATTGTGGCCAATATGAGTTATAAAAACAGAAGGTTGTTTATAAAGGCAATTTTAGCAATCTCCGTACTTTTCTGAGAGACCGGGCGGAGCCAGAACGACTAATTAACATTACAGGCTTTAAATAAAAAGTGCTAATTAACTACCATGTAATAAGGAACGTCCCTTGTAAGAGGCAACTCAGAAAAAGCAGGTACAAAGACTAAGACAATCCCGCGGTAATTCATTTGTCTTTAAGTACACATACTATGTATACATGTGTATGTATGTGAATATGCACAGCCATGTATGTTGACATTTCTTTTATAGTATATACCACATAAAAAGTTTTTCATTTGTTGCATAGTATATCCCACACAGTTTTCATTTTTTTATAGCACATACCACACACAAAATTCTTCTTTGTTTCACAGTATATCCCACAAACAAAGTTTTCCATTGTTTAACAGTATATAACACACAACAATCTTCACTTGTTTCACAGGATATATCATACACAAACTTTTTCACTTGTTTCATAGTATATACCACACAAAGTATTTTTTATACTATTTTAAGAGTAATACCACACACAAAGTTCTTCATTGCTTCAGAGTATACCCCATACACAAAGTTCTTTGGTTGTTTCATAGTATATACCCCCACAAAAAATGTTCATGTTTCATAGTAAAAACCACACACAATGTTTTTCACTGTTTCATAGTAAATACCATACACAACGTTTTTCGTTGTTTCCGAGTATATCCAATACACAAAGTTCTTAGGTTGTTTTATAATAAATACCACACACAAAGTTTTCCATTGTTTGAGAGCATTTCACATGCACAAAGTTCTTTGGTCGTTTCATGGTAAATACCACACCCAAAGGTTTTCATGTTTCATAGTAAATACTACAAACAAAGTTTTTTCGTTGTTTCGTAGTAAATACCACACAAAGTTTTTCATGTTTCATCGCATATACTAAACAAAAATTTCCCGTCTGGTGCACCAGAATAAAACCACACACAAAGTTCTTCACTTGTTCCATGGTATGAGCCCCACACAAAGCATTTTGTTTGCTTTTGCAAGCGCATGCAAATATTTCATGACTGGTCCAGATTACGTCCAACTTTGGAAAAGTCTGCAAGAGGCAAAGGCAGGATCTCTTATGCATGGCGCTGGGGCTCAAACAACGAAGATTTTTTAATAAAGTTTGATGGATGGATTTATTGGGAGAGGTTTACGAGGCATCTTTCAGGCAAGTTCGCGGCGTTCTGAGAAATTACGGAATGAGAGATTGAGACTGGCCTTCTTCCATGGCAGATTAACTCAACTCCAGTAAACGTAACTAAACGCGACGCGAACGGGCGCAGTCGCATATACAACCACTTCCAGTGGGTCGAAGTTTCATACATCATTATACGCTGTACAGAAAACTCTATTACGCACTTCGGCGCGGTTTTTTTTTCTTGTTTAATTTTGTTATTTATTACGTATTTACAAGTCTAGTGTCTTCCATTGTCCTCCACGACCACACGCAAAATGAAGAGATTGAGAAATGTGAAAATACAGAAAAGTGCTGTGAAGATCACGGCAGATATTTTAAGTTGTTTTGAAAATTTTTAAAATAATATTCTCTACATGATACAACTCACGGGTGTTCAAGTCATGATCTCCAAGTTTAGACTTTGTCTTTCTGGCATGAAAGCTTGATCATATCGATTGTGATTCCTGATTCCTTCCTGAGTTCGACTGTGATTACTGATTCCTTCCTGAGTTCGACTGTGATTCCTGATTCCTTCCTGAGTTCCATTGTGATTCCTGATTCCTTCCTGAGTTCCATTGTGATTCCTGATTTCTTCCTGAGTTCGATTGTGATTCCTGATTCCTTCCTGAGTTCCATTGTGATTCCTGATTTCTTCCTGAGTTCGATTGTGATTCCTGATTCCTTCCTGAGTTCGATTGTGATTCCTGATTCCTTCCTGAGTTCGATTGTGATTCCTGATTCCTTCCTGAGTTCGATTGTGATTCCTGTATGATGAGTTGTGCCATGCAGGGAATATTATTTAAAACTTTTACACCACTTTTCTCTGTTTCCACATTTCTCAGCCTTTGGAAGTCACTAGACATCTCAATACGTAATAAATAACAAAATTAAACAAGTAAAACTTGCCCCGATATTTCTCCGGCGCAATCGAGTTTTCTGTACAGAGTATAATCTTGTATGAGACTCTCAGCCGCGGCCCATGAAACTTTCACCCACGGCCCGGTGGTGGTCTGTGTTGTTGGCATCTATAGCACTGCCAGACGCACGATCATCGCTAACTTGTACCTTCAATAAAATAAAAACTACTGAGGTTAGGGGGCTGCAATTTGGTATGCTTGATGATTGGACGGTGAGTGATCAACATACCAATTAGCAGCCATCTAGCCTCGGTAGCTTTTAAGATCTGAAAAGAAGAAGAAGAAGAAGAAGAAGAAGAAGCAGAAGAAGTGCGGACGGATAGACACAAAGCCATCTCAATAGTTGTCTTTTGCAGAAAAAAAAAAAAAAAATTAAAAATGACTTCAAAATACAAATAGGTAAATCTCACTCGGGCTTGAACGATGTTGTTTAAAGGTTAGAACTCCCAGTCCGCGAGACGACAGATGAGTCAAGACAGGGAACCTGACAGGTGATATGGCTGTGTGTGCGTACCTATTACCATATTACCATGGTGGGGAGGATATGAATCCATCTCAGTCTATAGTACCCATAGAGTCCGTTGTATACGTTCATAGTGAATGAATGGTTCCTCTCTCAATTATTATGGGTAGGTTACTGAATTACATACTAGTAGGTGCGTCTTGCATTTACCACGTGATTCACGCCGGGACTGGCTTCGGGGAAAATATTGCTTATAATAGAGATGTTTTATTCAAAGTCTGCTCTCTCTCTCTCTCTCTCTCTCTCTCTCTCTCTCTCTCTCTCTCTCTCTCTGTTTAGGCTAAATAGTCCTCTCTCTCTCTCTCTCTCTCTCTCTCTCTCTCTCTCTCTCTCTCTCTCTCTCCGACACATACATACATACACACATACATACATACAGAGAGAGAGAGAGAGAGAGAGAGAGAGAGAGAGAGAGAGTATTTATCCTAAACAGACAGAAACCATCTCACAGGACCGGACGA
This sequence comes from Macrobrachium nipponense, assembly GCF_015104395.2. Lineage (NCBI taxonomy): Eukaryota > Metazoa > Arthropoda > Malacostraca > Decapoda > Palaemonidae > Macrobrachium > Macrobrachium nipponense. Next base: position 13,051,377 of record NC_061104.1, read on the forward strand.
GGCTGAATCCAAAACGACCAAGAGCTATAAAAGAAAGGCCAACAAGCTCACTCACTCACTGAGGCTAGGTTAGCGCTCTTGGTCAGGAGTCAGGAACACGGGCATCAGACTTCCCAATATAGTTGAGGGGCTTCGCCCATGGCGACGAAAAGACCCACAAAGCGAGGAAACCCCTTTGCCCTATTATTTACCAAAAATCTCCGGTCCCCCCGACTGATCACCTGTCGAAAGGTGGTAGCTCACACCAGGACGCCTTACATCTTCCGTCCTGGTTGCGACGCCTCCGCTGCGGAATTCCTCGAACGTCACCTATGGCATCATGCTTCCCTGGAAGATGGGACCCTACCGCCTGTCCCTCTGCGGGGGGTAGTAGTGCCGTCAGTGCACCTCAAGCGGTGCACCGTATAGGCATTACTTAAGGTTCCTTGCTGGGTTCCTTAGGCCCCCTAGCTGTAACCCCTTTCATTCCTTTTATATATTACCTCTATTCATAGTCTCTCTCCTCCATCTTGTTATCCACCCTCTCCTAACAATATTGTCTCATAGTGAAACTGCTTTGAGGTTTTCCTCCTGTTGCATCTTTCAAAACTTTTCAGCAGTGAATGACCTCATAGGCCCCACCGCTTAGGTTATGAAAAAAATTTTATATACCATTCCATTCCTGCCTCCTACATACGTCCCAGAGGGAACCCTGCAAACTGTTCCTGGCATCTATACCAATGGGGCACTTTTCAGTTACCCAGTGGCCAAGATGATTAGCAACAAATAGATAGATAGTATAATAGCAAGGGGGTCCCCAGAGGATAATCCTAGGGCACTTCTTTGTGGGTTGCATGGAAAAAGAAGAAGTCTTCAGAGAACCTGGAAAGAAGAAACCTTCAGAGGAATGGAAAACTCATCCATCACCTGCTGCCGATAAGCCGACGACACCTTCGTGAAGGTCGCCGATACGAAATCCTCCTCACGCCTCTTCACACGATTGGGAGGAATGATAACGTTAGACCAGCCACTCTTCCTCGGTGTCCTTCTGAATCTCCTTAACAATGACGTAGAAACTATACGTTTGACGCCAAGGTCACCAACTCGGGGTTAACGGTGCCATGGAGTGCCCCACCCGTTACCCGGGGTCGACCGTCGCCGCGTCGGTGGCCCTAAAGCCGCCTTTGCCCTCTCCCATTGCACCAGTTGAGCAGATGCTTTAAAAGGAATTCGAGAGACCCGCCCAGCAACATATGGAAGACAGGTTCCTCAATATTATGGTCGGGAGGGGCTCTAAAAAGGCCATCAGCCGTTGGTAAGACAACCAAATTAATGGAGTTAGCAATAATGACATTAATCAAGTAACCCATATAAACCATACTGTGTTACAGTCGTGATTACGACTCCAACACAGTACTTGTGGTGTGGAGAAGCTTTACGGTTGTTACGAGGCCTGACAATGAATAATTCAGCCATGGAATTAAGATTTATTATTAGTATATTATTATTATTTGCTGGAAGATGAGCTTCATTAATAGAGATTTTATTGACAATAATGGCTATTTCAGCCGCGTTTATTTTGTACAGAAATTTCTCTATTCTTCTTATTACTGACTTTTCTTCTGTACTCAAGTTTGGCGTTTTAATCGCCAGTTTAAGTACATAAGAAAAGTCAATAATAATAAGAATAGAGAAACTTCTATACAAAATAAACGCCGCTGAAATAGCCATTATTTTCAATAAAACCTGTATTATTATTATTATTATTATTATTATTATTATTATTATTATTATTATTATTATTATTATTATTATTATTATTATTATTATTATTATTATTATTATTATTATTATATTAGAGGTAGACCCTGTCTTAAATGCTTCCTGCTAACCGTGTCTTATACACTTCCTGCTAACATGGTAGGCTGCATCATTCGAGTTCATCTTACGCTGAGTCTTCTCAATTTTCCTTAAATTACTTTATCTCCTACGTTTATATTGGCCAATTTTCATGCTTTGGTACAGAGAAATACATCAACTCGAATGATGCAGTCATCCTTTTTAACAGGCTATTATTATTATTATTGTTATTATTATTAATGAGCTTAACGAAACCGCTGCGTCATATTTCTACACTTCATTGGGCTCACAAGAAGGATTTGCTCTCAAACGAGTACTGAAAATTGAAGAAAAGTAAAGTTAAAGAAGCTGAACAGCTAGCTGTATGTGGGAGAAAACCAGAGTGAAAGGATGTAGAGCAACATGCAGATAAGCAACGTAGCTGGGGTCGAAGTTACGTTACAAAGAACCTTTAGAACCACCTACAGTGCGCCACGCAAGGCATACTTCAAGTGGAACCCCAATGCGAGTGTGGAATTGAGACAGAAAAGATTCACTATTTTTCGATCTTTGCCATTCTTGGTTGATTTAAGCTGCAGTTCTCGTTGGTATCATTCTCTAAACATTTTTTTATTGTTTCTCCCTCGAAACTTGATCGGAACCTAGGCAACAGTTTACTACTAAGCTTATCTTAGTTTAACCAGACCACTGAGCTGATTAACATAGGGCTGGCCCGAAGGATTGGATATTCATACGTGGCTAGGAACCAATTGGTTACCTAGCAACGGGACCTACAGCTTATTGTGGGATCCGAACCACATTATATGGAGAAATGAATTTCTAATCACCAGAAATAAATTCCTCTGATTGCACGTTGGCAGAGCGGGGAATCGAACTTCGGACTACCGAAACGGTAAGCGAGTATGTAGCCCACTCGTCCAACAAGGAACTAAAGATAAATAGGTAGCTGATTTCGTTTTTTTTTTATCGGATGCTTTTCATTAAACGTCATGCTTACGAAAATACATTAATTGTTTGCATTATTTATTGTCTGCATAAAATACAGACAGTGCTTGGTATTATCGCCTGCATAAAATAAAAATACTGTTTTGCATTATCATCTATACATAAAATACAGACACTTCTTTGCATTGCCGTCTGCATAAAATACAGATAATGCCTTGCATTATCTGCATAAAATACAGATAATGCCTTGCATTATCATCATCTAAATAAAATACGCACATTGCCTTGCATTATAATCTGCATAAAAGACGCATATTGCTTTGCGCTATCATCTGCATAAAATACAGATACTGCATTGCATTATCATCAGCATAAAATACACATATTCTTCTGCATTATCATTTACATAAAATATAGATAATCCTTTGCATTAACATCTACAATCTACATAAAATACAGACGCTGCTTAGCATTATCATCTTTATAAAATACAGATACTGCTTTGCATTATTCACCAGCATAAAACGCATTCATCGCCTTGCATTATCCCATGCATAACTTGCAACAATGCGCTCACAACCGCTTTAACTTCTGCCAGGTCTGGAAAATACATACCAAGCAACACAACCGACGCAGTTGTAAGTTCAGATCAAAGCTGGTGGCCAAAAAGGCTTAAAGCTGAGTTTTATTTGATCCCTCAACTCATGACCTCGCGTCAGTTCAACAACAACAACAACAACAAAATGACATGCTCTGAATAGCATCGCGTAATGCATGACACCGAATACTGCTCAAACCAGTATTTACTGCGTCTTGTGTATACAGCGAAATGGTAGTTATTAATTTACGCTAAATGCAGTAACGTTACAATAATATGGTAACAAATTAAATGAGTACAGATCAAATCATTTAAACGTTTTATATTGAAGAGAATAAATGGTACAAAATAATTATAGTGTCCTTTGATTACAAAAATTAAGAAAGAAAACGTGTGGAAGTATTCATGCAACATATAAAAAATGGGACTGGCCCAGACTAACGAACTTATTCTTTCACTCTAACCAATTTTCATTATCCAAGTTACTACTTAAATGAAACCGCACATAAATTAAATTGAAAACAAAAAACCGACCAAGTGCTCAGTCATACATCTGAATCTGAATGGAAAAAGTCATTTGTCCAGAGATACCTTTCATTATTCTTCCAGCCAAGCTGTAAAAATTACTATGGTAGATTCACATCACCCGTGCATCTGATGTCTAGGCCAGTCCCTTACGACGCTCCTGATTGGCTGTTGATAAGCCAGTCACTGGGCTGGAAACTCTCACTCTCACTCGAGAGTTTACATAAGCAGGTTGTATGTTCCACCACTCCTGAGGGATACTTTTGATAGATGTATCCCTCAGAAGAAGTGGAACATACATCCTGCCTATGTGAACTCTCTCGAAAAAGTGCGATTTTCCAGCTCTGTGATTGGCTTATCAACAGCCAATCAGAAGCGTCGTAAGGGACTGGTCTAAACATCAGATGCACGGTTGATGTGAATCTACTATAGTAACTAGAGAAAAATGTCCCATCAATTTTATGCATCCGTTTTAAAAGACTCCAGTTTTCAATTATCTTTTGCATGTTGACACAGAAAACGAGAATCAAATTAGTCTGGACAAAGTGAATTAACTGCATGAAGGTCATCGTAATGGAAGAAATATTCACAGTTATTTCAAAATATATAACAATTGGCCGCTCGCTTCGAGAATAAAAAAAAAAAAGAGCTATGTCTGAATAGAATATGCAGACGAAATTTGCTGGCCATGTTTATCCAAGAAGCTTTCGGCTATTAGAGAGAGAGAGAGAGAGAGAGAGAGAGAGAGAGAGAGAGAGAGAGAGCTGCTCTATGAGCAAGAACCCGTGCTGGCATAGAAGACAGCTTAACATAAACAACAACAACAACAACAGAGAGAGAGAGAGAGAGACTTAGGGCTGCTCTATGACCAAGAACCTATTTTGGCTTAAAGACAGCTTAATCATAAACAACAACAACAACAACAACAGAGAGAGAGAGAGAAACGGATTGCGAAGACGAGAACGACGAGATCGAGAGCATTGACCAGATGGAAAGGAGAGCAGGAGACTTAGGGCCAGGCGCTCTGTCCTGCTTACTGACCCAAAGAAACCCCATGTTGGTCCTTAAAAAGACAGCTTTGTTATCATAAACAAAAGAATGAAGAGAATGAGAGAGAGACTTGTACAGCCAGCGCCTTCGTATCCGGAGGGCACCGGAAGTCCTGCACTACACAAGGGTAGAAGGAGGACACCTGCATTTGACAAGGACAGGCGCAGAGTAACTGCATAGCCAACATTGCCAAACCCTTCAATAGGTTACTATTGCCTTATCTAACTACTGTTATCTTGCCTAACTAATCCTACCTTACATAAACTTACCTCAACTATCTTATTTTACAGAATTTGTATTCTACGGAGGATATATTTGCGCACTTGAAAGACCTTGGAATGAACCAAGCTTCTAAAGCTATTGGAATGACCCAAGTTTCAAAAGCCGGATATGAAAATCTTTATGGAATCAACAAAATAGCTGATCCGATCGATAAGGATGCGGTCAAGGGAAATTCTTAAGCGCTGAAGGGATCTACAATCTGGTTAATCCCTCGTCAAAAAATGAACGGCGTATCTGATGAGATGGGTTATCGCCAAGTAAAAACATCGCGTATGGCATCTTCTATTCAATTAAGATTGTTTGTATGGCGTTTTTACGTTACATGGAACCAGTGGTTATTCAGCAACGAGACCAACGGCTTTACGTGGCTTCCGAACCACGTCGAGAGTGAATTTCTATCACCAGATGTACACATCTCTGACCCCTCAATGGAATGCCCGAGAATCGAACTCTCGGCCACCGAGGTGGCAGGCCAAGACCATACCGATCACGCCATTGAGGCGCTCGTTCAATTAGATCGTCACTTTGATCGATAATAATAAGAGAAATTTTAAGAGGTATCTTTTAATAAGTACACGACTATACACAATCTGGCTGAGCAATGCCTTAGGTCTTCTATCTAATACTGATTACGACACTAGATAATTTACAATCAGTCATTTATCTGATACTGAATGAAAGGTTACATCAATCACTTATCTACTACTGAGCGAAGCGATGACTCAGTCACTTATCTATCTACTCCTGAATGAAGAGATGAATCTATCACCTGCCTACTACTGAATGAAGGAATTAATGAATCACTAATCTACTACTGAGTGAGGGGATTAAACAATTACTTATCTACTACTGAATGAGGGAGTAACCACTTATCTACTACTGAATGTAGGGATTAATCAACCAAGTTATCTACTAGTGAATGAATGAATTAATCAGTCATTTATCTACTACTTAGTGAAGGGATTAAACAATCACCTGTCTCCTACTGAGTAAAGGGATTAATCAATCACTTATCTACTGATGAATGACGGGATTAATCAATCAACTGTCTACTATTAAATGAAGGGCTAAATCAATCACTTATCTACTCCTGAGTGAAGGGATTCATCAATCACTTATCTACTACTGAGGAAGTGATTCATCAATCACTTATCTACTACTGAGGAAGTGATTAATCAATCACTTATCTACTACTGAGGAGTGATTAATCAATAACTTATCTACTACTGAGGAGTGATTAATCAATCACTTATCTACTACTGAGGAAGTGATTCATCAATCACTTATCTACTACTGAGGAAGTGATTAATCAATCACTTATCTACTACTGAATGAAGGGACTGACCAATCCACTACTCAAAGAAAGGATCGTTCGAAGCCATCCAAGACCACAGAAATTATCCTGCGCCAACTGAAAATATCTTATAAGTTTGCGCAACTAAC
>NC_061104.1:13060558-13070558 GCF_015104395.2 Macrobrachium nipponense
GTAGGTGCCAGGATCACTCTGCAATTGAATGCGACACTGTACCTCGGGCACAGGTGTCAAGGAGAGCATGTGGCTCTTTTGTTAGTATGTTAATGACGTCCCTTCTTCTTCTTCTTCTTATTCCTCCAGGACCTGGCTATACCAGTCCTTGGAGTAGACGGAGGCACCGACTCTGGGGAAAGGCCAGAAACGCCGGCAGGAACAGAGGCAGTGGTAGCCTGAGGGATTGCAGGAGAACACCCTACTTCGGTATCTGCAGCAACCGTCGTAGGGGTGGAACCTACTGCAGAGGAGGCCCTCACTCCGGCTGCTGCGACAGCCGTCGTAAGGGGAAAACTCCAGGCTGACTCCTGGTCGGGCAGTTCCTGGTTTTCCAGAGGAGGTATGAAGGTTAGGTCTGCCGGCACTAGCTCGGGGCCAGGCGCAGAAGTCAAGTTCGGTGGTGGCTCTACGCCCAGGCTGGACGGAGCTTGGCACTGCTCAGTGCTGCCAAGTGGCACTGGCAGAGAGTTGAGGTCGACTGGACCTGTGGCGGGTACTGGAGGTGCAATACCTCTCAGCGTGCCCTTGGAAATGGGAGACCTCAGGTCATGCCCTAGGATAAGGTCGTAACCTCCTGGAAGGTAGCTTGCAACTGCAAGTGTACATACCTTGGCAAGGTGAGGTCGTACGACTCTCAATTGGACGGTGGGAAGGATCATCTTACTATGATTGATATTATTTACGTTAAAACTTTGAGACTTACGTTACTTTGCTTAAATGGTTTAAATAATTCTGAAAGAGATAACAAACATGGCTGCCGCTGTGAGCGAAAACGAAGGCTGGTTGAGACCGCGCAGGCGCGAGAGTGCTCTAAGCTGAATTTAAGCTGAGAGGTAAACGGTTACCAACACTTGGAATGAAACTAAGTTAAAAATGGATTCCCTAACATATCACAGACAAAAGAATTGTACACTTCTTTTGCCGTAACTATTAGTAAAACACTCCTAACTAGCTAGGCTTTCTAATACAGCAATAAACCCTGCAAGCACTTCCTAGTTTGATCTGGTCCTTTCTGGCACTCATCTGCCACACGTGTTTAGTGTAAGCTCCTACGAGGAGACAGCACAAAGTACAGAGAATTCGCGGGGCAAATTGTTTGCTCGCCGCTAAAATAAAGCACTGGCGCGTTCGCCGTTACAATAATAAGATTTCTACCTACGCTCTTTTGACCACTTCAACAATAAAAATACTTAAACGTACCTTAAGCTAACATTGGTTATAGAATAATCATATTAATGAATGGAATACCTTACCGTGAGTCAGTGTGTCTTCTTTCCCTGCAAGTGTGCTTGATTTGCTTTTTGTAAAATAATTTACAGTTTACGTTTTACAACGGATAACGCGATTTACAAGCTTTTTTTTAAGCAAGCTAGGTTCAATCCAGGCAAGATTCGCCAATGTTACGTATATAGCGGCCTTGAGAGAGGCTAGATACGTAAACGGAAATAATTGAGGGATTTCAAGAGGGAATTGCTTTAACTTACCGTAAACTGATAGTTATTAATTTCTTTAGAGGGAAGGTCGCCAGAAAACTCAGCTCGTTACTTAACAGCTATTTATTTACAGAAAGGCCCGTGCTGGCCTGGAGAAAAGGTAAATGATATTGGCCTCCACGTTGGGGCTTATAATCTCATTCAATTCAAGCTGATTTTCATTCACTTGGGGTAATGCACACTTGCGGGCAGAGACGGCACGTGACTCATGGAATCTGGAAAAGAATCCCAGATTAAACGAGATAAAAGAAAAAATGACTTCTTGCTTTGATTAATTAATTCTCTAATACTGGGGAGAAGAAACTTTTAAGGTTTCACTGAAGTATGCAATGACTCCATTGGTCTGGGACGATCACACAAGGGAAGCATGCGGCCATGAGGCAGTGAGAGGGAACAAAAGGATGAATTCCTTTTGTTGCTGGAAATTGAATTGGGAGAATGAGGATCAAAATTATAATAGGTGATAAGGGACTGGCAATATGTTGTTTCACAAGACGTACCTGGATGTCGTGTTCAGTGGCTCTTTGTAGAAAAGCATGGCCCCCTTTGTCTGAGGCCTGGGTCATCGGCGCGCCACTCACACCCTGGGTAGGCCTAACTGGAAGGCGGGTAATTTGACCTCTGTCCGAGATCACGTCTCGCAGCCGACTGAGACAGAATTCAGTTGGGTTGCTTGGGGGTTGGAGGTCAGCTTAACCTCCCACGATCAAGGCAAATCCTGGAAAACAAGCATACAGCCAGCAGAGGGGTCACAGGAAAGAGAGCTTAAGGTATAGGTCTAAGAAGTACCAATCTGCCTACACCCTTCCCTTTTGAGATACGTCCCTACAGCTGATAAAAGACTCTTTTCCCCCAACTGGGGAACTTCCTATCTCTAGCTGGCGGGTTTTGGGTTTCCCGCGTTTACTAAAAATCAGCTGATATTCTAAAGAAATGGCTGCCGTTTTCCAAATCGAATTAATTAATTAATTGCGGGGTAGACGAACGATCTATAAACGTCACAATATATATATATATATATATATATCTATATATATATATATATGTTATATATATATATAGTTATATATATATATATATATATATATATATATATATATATATATATATATATATATATATATATATATATAGTACTATAAATGAAGACAAAATCCACGAAGGAAAGAGACAACAATGGAGAACCGCTGTGAGGCCTTTCGCCTTCTTTTACTTTACAACATATATATTCATCACGTTCCATATTTTGGTAATTCAGTTATATATACCTATGTATATGGGGAGTGTGTGCTTGTTAATATAGCAAATATATATATACATTCACTTCCTTGCTTGTAACGAAAACTAAGCAAATTGGCTGAATATACATCATTTAACAGTGCACGATTACAATATGTGTAATATAATTGGACCATTTTTTCCTCTCTCTCTCTCTCTCTCTCTCTCTCTCTCTTCTCTCTTATGTCTCTCTCTCCATTGAACAGGTGTTTTGCGGGATAACAGAAATACCACGGCAGTTACAGTGTCCTTTTTTTTGTTATCCCCCTAGATTCGCCTCTCTTAACCAAGGATGAAAAAAAAATAAATGAAAAAAAAGGACCGTATAAAAACGAAGCCTCGAGGATTTCGCATTCAAAATCACCATTTCCGGTAATGCTGAAAAAAAAAGAAAGAAAGAAAAAAAAAAGTGGAAATGGAAAAAAATGTTTCATTAAAAATTTGCCGGGTTCTCGTTTCAACGGCGGTTTCCATCTGTTGCTCAATTCCTATTAAGTGAAAAGAGAGAGAGAGAGAGAGAGAGAGAGAGAGAGAGAGAGAGAGAGAGAGCAAAAATGGAAAATAAAAAAAAAAGAGATAAACGGTGCGGGAAACACTTGTGAGAGAGAGAGAGAGAGAGAGAGAGCAAAATGGAAAGTAAAAAAAAGAGATAAAATACGGTGCGGGAAACACTGTGAGAGAGAGAGAGAGAGAGAGAGAGAGAGAGAGAGCAAAAATGGAAAATAAAAAAAAGAGATAAACGGTGCGGGAAACACTTGTGAGAGAGAGAGAGAGCAAAAAATGGAGAATAAAGACGAGACGAACGGTGTGGGAAACGAGAGAGAGAGAGAGAGAGAGAGAGAGAGAGAGAGAGAGAGAGAGGGGGCAAAAAAGAAAAAAAAAGAAAAAAGGAAAATGGACGAGATAAACGGTGGGGAAACAATGGGTTATCCCAGCACCTTGGGACAAAATGGAGGTTCGAGAGTCGGGGGTTTCGGCAGGACCCACGAGCGCGCATTCGCATTCCCAGTGACCACCGGCGAACGCGAAGTCGGTAGACAAAGGCGAAGGCTAAAAGCATCCGTATACCTGACGGACCTCGGTGGTACCTAGCGTCCTTTACAATCTATAGACCTTGATCCATTAACAGAATCCTCTCGGTGCATACCTTTCCACGTCTAACATAGTGGGTTCGTTATTTTTGTAAATTCATTCTTATACCACTGGTTTAGTTAATCTGTCACTGGTAGAGCTAAGAAAATTTATTATCGCAAGCTGCCTATGCCATGCCTCAAAATTAGCCACATACCCCATTTGTACGTTTAACTTCCTCATTCTGTACCCTTTGTAAATTTAACAGGCTTAGTATGTACTTTTTGGTGATTCAAGAATCCTGGCACGTTACGTTTTACAAACTAAACTATAGTAGATTCACATCAACCGTGCATCTGATGTCTAGGCCAGTCCTTACGACGCTCCTGATTGGCTGTTGATAATCCCATAACGGGGCTGGAAACTCTCAAGTCTCTCGAGAGAGTTCACATAGGCAGGATTGTTCAATCCCTCCTGAGAGATACTTTTGAAAGACGTATCCCTCAGGAGAGGTGGAACATACATCATGCCTATGTGAACACTCTCGAGAGGCTGAGAGTTTCCAGCACTGTGACTGGCTTATCAACGGCCATTTTGGTTGACCACTGGCTGCTTTAAGGAGTCCTGGAACATACCCTTTGTAGTTATAACGATAAAACTGAATCTATTCAGCCTCTACTGGAGATAAAGTACAAGATATAGCATACATGAAATACTTAATTACGCAAAAATATCTAATCCTGAAAGTTGTACATTAGGCTTAGAAAATATGAAATCAAAATGTCTAACCCTAGACATCGAACACTAACAAGTATTTTCATAAATGTGTCAGTAGTGTTTATTAGTCCTTGATTCGCTACCATGATCAGTTACCAGGTATATATCACGGAGCCAACAATGCATCATTAAAAACTTGGTGTGCTACTTCATATATTACTGGTGACACAAACTAAAACTAATTGGCACTTGGTTTCTGGTGGCCATATTGATGACTCAAGATAAGAGGCTACTTCCACTTGGTGGTTTGTTTTTCAGAGGTGATTTGCTAAAAGATAACTAGACGTTAAGTGCTTGAATCTCAGATTATCTCACTCAGTTGGTAAAAAGTCTTCATCCAGGCCATCATCTAGCAAGTGAGGAATTGGTCCTCAGCATCACCCTGGGAAACATTTCTTGCTGAATGTCGCCTGACTCTTTAGGAGTATCTATATTGCATGAAGCAGTGGGGTGTTTATATATGACACTTAAAAAGTTTATTGTTGGTTTTAGACCTTTATCCCGCAGTATCTCAACTCCGTTACAATACTTTGTTTTAATACTCAATTTAGAGTCCGTAAAGGGTAGGTGGGTAATGGCCTCAATTTTTTCTACCTTTGGAAAACTCTCCAGGGTCCTTGGTGGCAAAGAAGGTGCCTTTGATTTTCGCATCGACGGGGAATTTTTCTTTTGAGAGGAAAAACGTCTAAATGTGCCAGTGGGTTAGTTTCTTGAACATAGGTGTCTTCGAGAAGCAATTACGGATGACAATGTAACATCATGTATTTTCTTATACAGACGTTGTTCTGCTCTGCAGCGCAAGAAGTTGAATAGGACTCCAGAAACTAACTGATAAAAGAAAACGACATTCTGCTCTGCATCCAGAATGACTAAGATTTTAATCTACAGAATGACTAAGATGTTAATCTATTGCTTTTGAAGAAGTGTACTTTTTCAAAAGTAATAGATTACAACCTTGAGTCATTTCTTTATATTTTCATTAGTCCTGTACATTTTTCCAAAACTCATAGATTGAAACCTTATAGGCCATTTCTTCACAGTTTACTTGGTCCGATCAGTCAGTTTTTTAAGCCCTGCATGACTAAGTACAGTATGTTACATTGTTCATGCAAATGCCAGCTTGCCCCTTGTTGACGCTCGGAAAAAGACCCGAAACTGTTGTTGTTGTTGTTTTTGACTAAGCTGGCCTTATGCCAGCACGGGCTCTTGCTCATAGAGCAGCCCGTAGTGACCTGAAACCCAACGAAACCGAGCTAATAAAATCTCACGGCCGGGTCTCCCGAAGGAAAGATCAAATTCCTGAGGCGGCGGCCTCCTCCTCCTCCTCCTCCTCCTCCTCCTCCTCCTCCTCCTTCCTTTTCCGAGAACTTCTCCTCCTCCCCCTCCTCTCCGTGCATGGACGGAATCGGACGTTGAGCGTTAATTATCCGGAGTTTCCTCTCGAAATTCCATTATCACCCGAAGGGATCTTGTTTGTGGCCGAAGGAGAACACGTGGCTTTCGGGCCGTCTCTCAGGGCTGCCCCAGGGATTTTGGGTGTGCGTGTGCGTGTGCGTGTGTGTGTGTGTGTTTGGTTACACGTTACCAAACTTACTTCCATTGAGGTCCTATTTTCAGCTGTTCTTCATTCACAGAAGGCCATGTCACTTGGACAAAAATGTCTGATGTGCGTACGCTAACAGTAATGGCTATATAATGAACTCTCATGATAGAACATCGGCAAAACTATCATGTATGAGTTATTCCTTGTTTAAAAATAAATGTTTTTTTTATAGATTCCTTGTTTAAAATGAGTATTTTTTTATTTATTCCTTTTTTAAAGAAGAATATCTTTTATTAACTATTTGTTTAAAAGTATTTTTACTGACTCCTTGTTTAAAAAGAATATTTTTTATCTATTTACTCCTTGCTTTAAAAATATCTTATAATGACTCCTTGTTTAAAATGAATATTTTTTTATTCAATCTTTTCAACTCTTTGTTTATAAAGAATCTTTTTACGACTCCTTGTTTAAAAAGAATATTTCATATTTAAACCTAGTTTAAGAGTATTCTTTTTATTCAATCTTTAAAAACAATAATTTTCATTGACTTTTTGAAAATATTTTTCTTTATTTCTTATCTCTCTTTTTTTTTTTTTTTTCTTAGATACCAAAATGGCAACCAATCATTATACATCTAATTCAACTCAAGTTAGAAACTAATTTTGATGAAATTTAGGATAAAATGTATAATGTTGAAACGAACTCATCGCCTTGCCACAACAACCCACCTTAAAAGAAAGAAGATTCCGGTCAGTTTAGTGAAACCGAAATAAATGGAGAGTATTCCTTTTAGTTCTACAAATATATAAAACGGAAATGTGCTGCTAACCGCAGACAGACACAGACAGAATATTATGGTGCCTTTGTATGTCCACAACAAGCTGTTTCGTAGCATGGGACCATGAAATATTCATTGGGCGGAGAAGAAAGAAAAATTCCTATTGGTTTAATTTTATAGCACTTCTAATTCTTCCACTGAAGAAAAACACGCCGTTATGTGACCATTTACAAATGACACACTTTTCTGTGCTGTTACGAGACATCGTACAAAACTTTCTGCCAAGCTTTATATGAAAAAACTAAAAATTTCTACTGATTTATTACGTACTTTTCACTACTAACAAACCTATGGTCTCAACTTACGATAAATCTTCTAGTTTTCAGCTTACGCTAGAAGATTTATCGTAAAGTTAGGACCTAGGTTTGTTCCGAGTACGAACAAAAGACAAAATTTCCAATAATTACTATTTTTCATAGCTAACAAACCTACGGCTTAACTTTATAATAAATCTACTAGCGCCAGTTGGAAACTAGAAGATTTATCATAAAGTAAAGACCTAGGTTTGTTAGCTATGAAAAGTACAAATCAATAAAAAGTTGTAATTTTTTCATATAAAGCTTGACAGAACAATTGAAAACTAATAATTCGGATCATGTGAAGATTAGCGAACCTATTATTTTTTCAAGACAATATAACACCTCATTCATTTTATATGTATGTATATATATATATATATATATATATATATATATATATATATATATATATATATATATATATATATATATATATATATATATATATACATATATATATATATATATATGTGTGTGTGTGTGTGTGTGTGTGTGTGTGTGTGTTCATTATAAGTAAATGAAAGTGGTATTATATTTTCTTTAAAAATAGTGGGTTCGCTAATCTTCACACGATCCAATAATTCGTCATAACGCTAAAAAAAAACATATAGATTGTACGATAAAAATCCTCTTTCACTGAGGAAAAACACGTTGTTATATGACTATTTACAAATTGAAAAATTTTCTGTGTTACTGAGATAATTGTACAAATCGCACTGTTAAATCATTCTTTCAACTTTATATATAAAAACTGAAATGTAATCATTCTTCACGAACATAAAACGCTAAATAATATATATATATATATATATATATATATATATATATATATATATATGTATTATCACACACACACACACACACACACACACACACATATATATATATATATATATATATATATATATATATATATATATATATATATATATATACTTGTACAATAAAGGAAAAATCATCCTAAATCTCACACCTCAAAAATAATATTTCCTAATCATAACCATGATGCATCATGACAAAAAAATAAATTTTTAAAAATCAAATAAAGATACAAATTTAACCATAAGTCTAATACCTCGATACGATTATATGATAATCATAACCACGATGTTACATTACGGAAAAAAGTAATTAAAGAACAAAAGACTAACCCGAGATTTAATTTAATACAAGAAGATATTTCATAATCTTAACCACAATGCTTCATAACGAAAAAAAATAATCTAAAAAATTTAAGAACAAAAAATTAACCCTAAAATTTAACACCTCGGAAATAATATTTCATAATTGCAACCGCAATTAAAAAAAGAAGTAAATGTATAAATAAACATTCAACCATGAATTTAACCCCTTGAAAATAATATTTAACAACCACAATCGCGATTTTTACAATGAAAAAAAAAATAAAGCAAAAATTAATAAAGAGCAAAAACATAACAATAAATTGAACACCTCGGAAAGAATATTTTTACAGCAAAAAATAAAATGAAAAATAAATAAATAAAATCCATCCGCGATTAAAAGGATAAACAGATTCGCGGTTTTAGTTATGGGATTAGTGACTCTTGGAGAGACATCACAAAAGGATAATCCCAAAATAACTTTGGCCTTCACCATAAAATACGAAAATTTACTTTATCGACTGTTATATAAATACTGTTTTACTTAAATTTCTCGTGTAATCAGTGTGGTGAACTACATTTAATTAAGTTTTAAAATCTTTTACCTAATCAGGCTCATTACCTATACTCTTCATAATCATCACCATCATTATCACAATCATTACTTGTACTCATCATAAGCATTATTATCATACTCATCACATGTATGCATCATAATCATTACTTATATTTTTAATAATTATCACTTTTACTCATTTAATCATTACTTGTGCTCATCATCATCATAATTATCACTTGTCCTCATCGTAACCATAATCATCACTTGTCCTCATCATAATCATAATCTTCTCTTGTCCTCATCATAATCATCACTTGTCCTCAACACAATCATAATCATCGCTTTCCTCGTCATAATCATCACTTGTCCTCAACATAATCATAATCATCACTAGTCCTAATCATAATCATCACTAGTCCTTATCATAATCATAGTTGTCCTAATCACAATCACCTCCACTCTTCTTGTGGTTTCACTTCCACAAATCTCCACTCATGTGCAACTTACCATCTCACAGATCAAACTCTTATCTCTGTCTCCTAACTCTTCTGGTGTGCTCGAATTTCATTACAAATATATTACATAAATACATGAAGATATCAATAAATTCATGCATAGGTCGATTTATTGAATGTATACATAAATCCATATGCATACAGAATGTATGCATAAATATATATGCATACTTTTATGCACGTACTGTAAACAAGTATTTACACTACACGTGCAAACATGCTGTAAAATTAAGGCTAATTTATTTTTTTATACATGAAGTTATTGAATGTATGCATAAACGTATATGCATGCGGAATGTATGCATAAACGTATATGCATGCGGAATGTATGCATAAACGTATATGCATGCGGAATGTATGCATAAATGTCAATGCATACATTTAAGCACATACTGTAAACAAGTACAAGGGCAGACATGTTGTATACTTAAGGCTAATGGTTTTTTTCCTTCCTCAAATGGGCC
>NC_061104.1:13075558-13095558 GCF_015104395.2 Macrobrachium nipponense
AACATTCCTCTCTTATTCCTGCCTGCGACAGGCATGAGCAAGCGTGAGCATTCTAAACTATCTCAGGGGAGAATTAGAAATACATTATTTCTATGGATTGGAAATAGTTTGCGTTTGACCTTAATTTATCATGAAATTATTATGTATATCTCCCATTTAATACCGTTTTCTGCACATTTTCTGGCGTCACAGTGGTAGAGGGCTGAAATCGCATTTGCAAGGTCCTATGGTTAGCACCGTTCTACTGTAACCAGTCGACCCGGCCATGATTAGGCATCTGGTGTAGGTTGGAGTCATGCAATGGTGTGGGGCTTGCAATCTCATCCCAAGATGCTCCATGAGTAATGGAAGGCTCTACCCTTCTGCAGTCACTCCAGCAATACCGGAATATGCGTTAAACATAACAAAGAAAGCAAAAATGGGAGCAATTACAATTTTACAGACAGTTACAATGACTTTATGACATTAAGAGTACTACATTGATTTCATGACATTAAAATGGTTACAATGACTTAATTACATTAAATCGTTACAATGACTTTATGACATTAAAAGTTACAATGACTTTATGGCATTGAAATAGTTGCAATGACTTTATGACATTAAAAAAATTACAATGACTTGATGACATTAAATCGTTACAATGACTTTATGACACTGAAATAGTTGCTATGACTTGATGACATTAAATCATTACAATGACTTAATGACATTAAATCGTTACAATGACTATGACATTAAATCATTACAATTACTATGACATTAAATCGTTACAATGACTTTATAACATTAAAACAGTAACAATGACTTTACAAATGACATTGAAAGTTACAATGACTTTATGACATTAACATGGTTACAATGTCTCTATGACATTGAAATGTGTAAAAGACATTATGAAATTAATATGGTTACAATAACTTAATGACATTAAAATGGTTAAAAATTACTTTACGACATTAAAAAGGTTACAGTGTCTTTACGACATTAAAATATTTACCATGAGTCATGACATTAAAAAAATGGTTACAATGACTTTTGACATGAAAAAGCTTACAATCACTTTACGACATGAAAATGGCTACAATGACTTTATGACATGATCACTAATCATGATTATGCGAGAATTTTATTAATATTGTGGCACATAATTCAATTTCCCTCCCACAGCATCTATTCTAATCCACTTAATAGTTAAAGAATAAGGACAAAATGTCATAATTTAAGAGAAAAAAGGAAACATCGTACTGCTTTAACATTTCTCTTCGTGACCCGCATCTGTTTATAGCTTAAGCTGAACAAACAGGGTCACATGACATTACCCGAATGAAAGCTACTCGTGTTTCTCTCTCTCTCTCTCTCTCTCTCTCTCTCTCTCTCTTCAGAACATGTCTCTGTCTTACAAACCTGTATTTTTCTGATGCTCTTTTTCTCTATCTCCTATGCAGTCTTATTGTGGTTTTCATCCATTTTTTCCGCGATTATTCTCTCTCTCTCTCTCTCTCTCTCTCTCTCTCTCTCTCTCACTTTAGAACTTTTCTCTCTCAATCTGTCATAAAAACCTGTAGATTTTATGCTCTCTGTCTCTCTCTCCTAAACATTCTCATCGTGTCTTTAATACATTTTTTCAGAGATTACTCTCTCTCTCTCTCTCTCTCTCTCTCTCTCTCTCTCTCTCTCTCTCTCTTCAGAACATTTCTCTCTCAATCTGTCTTAAAAACCTGTATTTTCCTGATGCTCTCTCTCTCTCTCTCTCTCTCTCTCAACTTTTTCTATAGTGTCTGTCATCCATTTTCTCTGAGATTCTCTCTCTCTCTCTCTCTCTCTCTCTCTTTCTTAACTTTTTTTTTATCGTGTCTGCCACAGATTTTTCTTCTCTCTCACACACACACGATTCTACTAATATTTATTCAATTCTTTTAAGTGTACCTTTGACAGAGTGTTACGTCCATTTGAAACCTGACAAAACCGAGAAGGAAATAAGACTAAGGACTTTCGTGGGAAAAATAACAAACACTCCTCTACTCCTTTCCCTCATCCTGGTCCTATTTCATTATCTTTCCTATCTCATTATTCCTCCTATTTCATTATCCCTCCTCCTTGGCAAATAAGGTCATATGAAAGCACAAGTTTTATCAATCACAATAAACTAGTTGTCTAACTACTTACGGAATGGTCGCAATCATTGTTACAAGATCAAAGTTATTATCTTGCACCTCTTCTCACATTCCTCTTCCATCGCCCTTTCTTCTCTCGTCTATCCCTGCTCTCCTTTTCTTCCTCCTCTTCCTTCATTCCCTTCCCTCTTCCTACTCGAAGGCCTATCTCATTTTTTTCCTCCCCCAGTCCCTTTCTCTGTCCCTTTTCCTCCTACTCCCCCATTCTCTTCGTTTCTCCTCCTACTCCTCCATTCTCTTCCCTCTCCCTACTCGAAGCCCTATCTCATTTTTTTCTCCTCCGGTACCTTTCTCTTTCCCTTCTCCTCCATTCTCCTCTCTCTCCCTTATCTTTCCATTTTCCTCCTACTCCTCCATTCTCTTCCCTCCCCCTTATCGAAGCCCTTTCTCCTCCGTCTCGTCCCCTTTAAAAGTCGAGTCATCATCACCCGGGATAAGCCCCAGGGGGTGAGTGGGACTAGTGGTACTATAGTAGTAGTCCTGCCGACAGGCAATATAAGATTACAGGCCTCGAGGAGGATAAACCGAAAACAGGAAGCCCGGGTCAACCTAAGGGTCACACGTCTGTGCCTGCCGTGGTGGTGGGTCACATACCCAGATACCCTAGGGCCGAGGCTGCTGCTGTCATGCTGTGTGTGCTGCTCTCGGCGTCGTTCAGCTGCTTATACATGCGAGGAACGAATGACTTTGCTCGCTCTTGGATGCTAGCGAGCAAGTAATACGTATAGTAAACAGTACGAAGCCGAAATGAAAAGTGGCGGAGGAAGCGTCCGTCCGCTGCTGCTAATAAGTTTCCGAGTCCGTCCCGGCAATAACAGCAGTACTAAAGCTGTAATAACTTTTACAGCTGCGGAAAACACTGCAGCGCTGCCGCGCCGGGCAAGGGACATTGGTTAGCCTATACTACTCGGGGCCCCCGACACTGACGGAGGCGATAAAGCCCAAAAGCAATGACGGAAATAACTCTTAAACGCTGTCGTCGGCAGGATAGCTCGACGATTGTCATCGCTACAGTAAAGTTCGGTGACAATGCCTCGGGATAACGAGTGCCTCAATTACAGTTACAGTTCACGGCCTCAATTACAGTTACAGACGGTTCACGGTCATTCACGTCGGCAGTTGCAAAAGCCGAAACTACAGCTTGTCATGCAATCAAACAAGACCACATGTGCGACATTTTAACTGAACCCGATCTAAATAACAAGAGTTTTCACATCACAGATAGTTACGACATCAACAATAAAAAACGAGAGAGAGAGAGAGAGAGAGAGAGAGAGAGAGAGAGAGAGAGAGAGAGAGAGAGAGCTGAAACAAGCACGAAAACGAACAACAGGCGACAAATAAAAGTCAAATTTAGAGCTGAACTCGAATCGGCCTGATACGAGAAACCGGATGTTTTTGGGTACGTTCACAGCAGTCTTGCAGGTGTAGCCTGCTATGAAATGTTCGCTTTAAGTGGCTGTATTTGTTTTCTGTCTATTCCTTGAATACACAAACTATCGTAGTCACTCGAGCAACTCCCAATAATGGCAGAAATGTTAAGAGATATTTATCTTGAATTGTTAAAGGAATTGGAAAAAAGAAACTGGATTCGAAATTTCTTCTTTTTAAGATTGTACGAAAAACTAGATAATAAATAATACACATTACAGAAAGGTTTCCAAGCGATGAAAATGTCTGAGATTTCCTAAAATATACAAGAATTTCCCTACAAAATTACCTAATCTGCTCTGATAATATACAGTTTATTATCATTATTGTAGCGCAATATCAAATCGAATCAATATGCCATTCCCCTCTCACTCGACTGGGGAAATGGATTAATATTCTCCCACCAAATTTTGAAGCTTAAAACAAGAAAACAATGGACTCAACAAGCAGATAAAAAAAAAGCTTTGAAGTACAACAGCCCTCTGTCCTTTTAAGGACCCGAAATACCGTTGGACTATCAATCAGTCCAATAGTTTGAAACAACTAACCTCAGATTAATAAGTATTAAAGGGGTAGTCATTTGTCAACAGTTTATATTATACTTTGTTAGTCAAGAAAAGAAACTGCTAGACCAACAGCATTTAACACAGTAAAAACACGTAGTTGACAACTTCGCTCACATGCCTACCAGACCACGGTCTAGAGTACTCTCTAGACCTAGACCATGTATACCTGATGAACTTGAGATCCCTAGCTACTGCTCATCCAAACCGACCAGTTTAAAAACTGTGACCAACAAAGTTTAAAATCTGGAAACCAATTTAAAAGTCCGTTGAAAAGTCTGAGTTTTGGTGGACACAAGAATTGAGAGCAAAGCCTATAGGCCTTTGAAGGTCCTCTGGAGTATCCCGAATTTACGACCCCAGGTAACTCAATAAATCAAACTTCGAGGAGTCAGTGGCCACTTTTACAGCAACTCACGAATAAAAATTGCACTCCAAAGGCGACTATTCAGAGGCAAATACGTCAGAGAGTCTTACAAGCGCAGTCTTTGAAGACACAAGCATCAAATATCCTGGATCTCAAGCCGAAGGCAAAGGCTCGAGAGATGCACTTTATCCAAAAAGCCCAAGAAACAATACGTCCAAGTTTCAGACAAAATTCTGAAGGGTGGAACGTCACAATTAAGTCCGAAACTGAAAACGTCCACCGCGTAGAAACACGAAACGTCCAACTTTCAGAGTACAGAGACAATTTGCCTAAAAGCCAGACATCCGGAATTCCCAAATGGACCTCCCTCCACATGAACTTTTCGGCAACTGGCCATCAGGATTAAGAAGATGGCGCCTGTCTTGGGGTAAACAAACAGGCACGAACAGCTGAGAGAAGCCGTGGCCATACAAGGGTCCCGGACCACACTCGCACTGAAAACCAGCAGCGAAAGCAAAGTATAGTACAGGAAACCTCTCAATAATAAGAAAAGTATCATTACTTATTCATTTGTAAGATTTAGAGAAGAATTATCAGTGGGGGTGACTTAGAAAAACGTGCTACCTGTGGATGGATCTCATGGTATAAATCCCGCCTTTTCTGTAACTTTTCTCATTCATTACCTACCTGAAGAGAGAGACAGCAATCTCTGAAATATAGTAGTACTTACTTTCTATAGTTTGGCGTTTTTCTGGGCTCCTTTTATTAGATCTGTTAATATATATAATCTCTAATTACTCCCTCGAGACTAAACAGAAGTCTTGTATATCTCCAATTACTCACTCGACACAGAGCTGAAGTCTTGTATAAATCAGTTAAAATCTCCACAAATGTTTGTTTGTTTGTATGGCGTTTTTACGTTGCATGGAACCAGTGGTTATTCAGCAACGGGACCAACGGCTTTACGTGACTTCCGAACAACGTCGAGGGTGAACTTTTACCACCAGAAATACACATTTCTCACCTCTCAGTGGAATGCCAGAGAATCGAACTCGCGGCCAACGAGGTGGCACGCAAAGACCATATGAACCACGCCACTGAGGCGCTAAATTCACCGCAAAACGGTCGAATATAGTTACAGTGTGCTACAAATCATCATAGTATAATTTCAGTCACAACAGACAAGGCTATGGTGTTCTGCAACTCGATTTAATCGGCTATTCAAGAAACGAGATGCATTCGCAGCTTGTCCAAGCCTGATTGTGTACGATATCCCCCGTGGAAATTGAAAGCATCGTTATCTGCGTCATCTCGATTCTCCGTGATCATCAAAATGACGAACCAAAATGGCGGGAAAGTGACAAAAGCGATCTGGTTTGAATGCTTGATTGACTGCGATGATTTCAATATCACAGGTACGGTATAACGTATCTGCCAGATAGCTGGATGAAAATAGCATTTTTTTTAACCCAATTTACGAAAGGCAGCAGCTTATGGGAATCGTGGAACAAGGAAGAACGTAGGAATTTTCAAAGCTTAAAGATACAACTGTCGAATGAAGAGGCGGATATAGGGTACAAATAAAGAGTGTTTGTAATTGAGTTTTTTTTTATTATTATTAATTTCACAATATTGGACCAAAAACATTAACGAAGTTAAATCATTATATATATATATATATATATATATATATATATATATATATATATATATATATATATATAAAATTTAATAGCAACAAGTGAAATACCTTCAAAAGATCTTACTATAAAAACAGGCCGAACACAGGCTCGACGACGGCAAGTCTGAACTCATGGCTATTAATCACAGACTATAGCTGTAACCCAGAGCAAAACTACACACAAACATACACAGATATATATATGTGGGTGATTTTGTTTACATAATTATTACACTGATGATGAGCGCAAAATTAGAGAGAGAGAGAAGAGAGAGAGAGAGAATCTAACCATAACGAACAAGTGATACCTACACTTGTATTATATATATTATATATATATATATATATATATATATATATATATATATATATATATAAGAGAGAGAGAAGAGAGAGAAGAGAGAGAGAGAGAGAGAGAGAGAGCACCTAAACCAGAACCAAGAACATGTGATACCTACACTTACATATATATATATATTATATATATATTATATATATATATATATATATATATATATATTATATATAATAGAGAGAGAGAGAGAGAGAGAGAGAGAGACAGCACCTAACAGCAAGAACATATGATACCTACACTTTGTATTATATATATAGATATAATATATAATATATATATAATATAATATATATATAGAGAAGAGAGAGAGATCGATTGAGAGACGAGAGAGAGAGAGAGACAGCACCTAACAGCAAGAACATATGATACCTACACTTGTATTATATATATATATAGAGAGAGAGAAAGAGAGCATCTAACAGTAAGAACATATGATACCCACACTTATAATATATATATATATATATATATATATATATATATATAGAGAGAGAGAGAGAGAGAGAGAGAGAGGAGAGAGAGAGAGAGAGAGAGAGAGAGAGAGAACATATCTAACAGTATTATGATATCTACACTTACTGTATGAGAGAGAGAGAGAGAGAGAGAGAGAGAGAGAGAGAGAGAGAGAGAGAGAGAGAGAGCATTATTCATACACTGAAATATACAAGAGTAGCAAGAGCGAAGAGAAGAAAGGCTGGAAGCCAGAAGGCCGGAGCCATTTGAGAGAGTTCCTTAAAACGCCTTTTAAAGGAGACAGACGGTATCAGTGCTCTTTTTAAATGGCTCCCTCACCCCCCCCTTAAAAAAAAACTTTTATTTCCCCTCGTACAGAACGGCCATTTTGCTCTTCCGTTTCTTTCTCTTCTTTTTTTACGTCTTCCGTTCGTATGTCCCCCTTTACTATATCTCCCTGCTGTTGTTTTTCTCTTGATTTTTCTATCTCTGGTTTTATTTTGCCCTTCTTAGACATTTCCCGGTTATCGTCTGTTTACCGCTTTGTGTTATTTTTCTTCTCTTCTTTTCATGTTTCACGGTTACCGTTTGTTTCCGTGTTATCTTTATTTTTATTTTTTCGTGTTTCACGATTACCCTTTGTTTCATTTCCCATTTCTCCCTTTTGCTTCTTTTATATTTCACTATAACTACCGTCGTCACCCTTATCATTTTCATCGCCATCACCACTATCATTCCCATTGTCAATTTTAGCCGCCTCAGCCGCGATTGCTGGAAACCGATAATTAGTATAAAAATCTAAACATTAATCGTCAACAAACATGGAAAAACATTCTTCCACCAAATCGCACATATACACAACATTAAGTATTATCTATTTGCAAAAACGATTAAACATCTCATTGCTTACACGTAATCTTTTCTATTGCGATATTGTTTACAGGTTTGCAACACTGATCACGTGACGTTTGCCAGCTAATCACTATAGACAATAAAATACCTATCAACACGTTCAGTTTTATCTAAAGACAAGGAAAATACGATCTACTTACTGTATATTTAAGCAATATCAGCTTTAAGAAATCAACCTGGTTTATGTCTGCCAATTTTTCTCAATCAAAATATTCTATAGCAATAAAATCGGAGCGGATCTATCTTGTTTATCCGCCCCGGGTGGGAGACAGGGGAGGTATGGGATCGAATGGTAGGGGATACATGACACATCCACCCTCCTTCTGCAAACCTGTTTGTCCGGCCCGGATGAGGGGGTGTAGGTACGCGATCGGGAGGGTAAGAGAGACATGACGGGCAGCGCCGGGTTCCAGAGCAGCGTAGCGCGCGCCATCTAGCTCGTATATTTATAATTATTGAATTAGTATAAGTGATACTCAAGTAACTAGTGGTCTATTGATTTCTTTCTTAGTGAAAAGGTAGGCTGTCGGACACTACACGTTATATTCACGGGTTCACTATAAAATTAACATGAGAGCTTATAAAAATTACTAGCAACTAGCATCTAAAGCTATTCTTAACATGTAGCCATGCCTCAACGGTAAGTTAAAAAGTATAAATAAATAAATAAATAAATAAATAAATAAATAAATAAAATAAAATAAAAAGGAAAAGTTTTGCTTCAACCTAAAACAGACCTTCCTTTGAAAAGAGAGATTTTAGCATTCGCAGAAAACGTAAACAAAATCATTCCTATCTTTTTCGGTTGAAGGAAAGAACCAGTTGTTTACGAAACTTTCCGATAACAAAAGCATCTGAAAAGGAATAAGTAAAAAACAAAATAAAAAAAATAAAAATTACAGATTCTATAACGTAGACTGTAATGCAGAGAAACGATTTCATTTGAACTTACTTATTCTCTTTATTATAATTATTATTATTATTTCGAAGATGACCCCTATTCATATGGAACTGAACTGAACTGAATATGGAATTTAGGCCAAAGGCCAAGCACTAGGACCTGTGAGGCCATTCAGCTCTGAAATGGAAACTGACAGTAAAAGGGTTGATAGACGTAACAGGAGGAAAACCTCGCAGTCTGCACTATGAAGCAATTGTTACGAGAGGGTGGAAAGTAAGATGGAAGGAGAATATGAAAGGAAGTACAGTAAAAGGAACGAAAGGGGTTGCAGCTAGGGGCCGAAGGCACGCTGCAAAGAACCTTAAGTAATGCCTACAGTGCACCGCATGAGGTGCACTGACGGCACTACCTCCCCATACGGCGTATTCATATGGAACAAGCCCACCAAATGGGCCACTGACTTGAAATTCAAGCTTCCAAAGAATACGGTTTTCATTTATTAGAAAGAAGTACGAGGAAGTAAAGGGAAATGCAGAAAATGTTGGGAATAGCATAAATAACCAACCAGAGTCTTTAAAAAAAAAGGGTGGTTTTGGCTCAATCAATAAAGAATTGTATCATTTGTCAATTTTAGAGGCTTAGAAGTTCATTAAAGGCCGCCAGTGAGCAGCCGTGGCAAGGGACAAGCCATTGCACTTAATTAAACAAAGTCCTGCTGCTTCTTTGGTGATTGAAAAGGCTGTGACTAAGTGATAGGTGGATACAGTTTGTCAATATCCCAATCTTTTTTCTTGATTTGCAAGTGCACTTTTAATCTAATACTTAAATTTTTATTTTTAAAAAATTATATTGAACTAGCAGACCAGTAATAGAGTTAATTACAACAGCTATGCTCATTCATGGCATGTAAATTTATTATTATTATTATGATTATTATTATTATTATTATTGCGAACTGAAGGAAGATCCCAGGAACCCATCCTTGGCATTTGAGTTTGAAAAAAAAATGAAAGGGCAAGAAAATAAATAAAAATTTTTAGAAGCTAAAAAAATAAATAAATAAAAACACTGACAGTCGTATCTCTGCAGAATCAGACTGGCGGAGAAAACGTTGATTTTACATCTGGACATTAATATTTATGAAGATTTCGGGGCATGGTCGCGCTTCACAGATATCCCCACTAACTGTCTTTTAGCGAGATTTATAAGTCGATAACCGGGTTTTAAGGCTCAGGGGGGCCTGGAACATGGCGCGTGCTGGACTTCGCTAGCGCATATACGAGATTCACGTTGGACCTTGCGACCTACAATATCAAGGTTCCACCCGAAAGGTGCAGCAGGCAGTCACAGCAGTTCCTAGAATGCAGGTCTTTGCTGGCACAAGGCCGTCTTACTTGAAGCAAACAAAATAAGCGAGGATTGTTCGTATGTCTCGCAATTGGAGCTTCAAATGTTCACGCGAAAATGTAGTGCATTGCTACCCCAGTGCTCTTATGCTTCAGTTTTCAGACACTATTATCTATTTATTAACTTATTTTCTTTTATTTTTAATAAGCTACATCTCGTCTTTCTGTACCATATACTCTTTGGAAGTCTGAATTTCAAGTCGGTGGCTCCTATGGTGGGCTTGTTCCATATGAATAAGGTTCCTCTGAATAAAAATAATAATAGTAATAGCAAAGGGTCACTGTACGAACAAGACCGCCTGCTGGCATAAGACCAAAATAAAATGCAACTCCTCTAACAAGGACTATTGAAGCAACGCCATCTTCAATTCAAGATGGCGTTGATTGAAGGCCCGCTTAACCTGAAACAAGTATGCAACTGAATCACGTGTTTATGGAAGAAATGCTTCAATTACGGTAATATTTACGAAAGACGCGATGTGGATTTGATTTCAAATTCAAGTACCTTTGTTTTTTTTTAACAGCAGTAAACAAAACGGGGTATAGAGATTTAAGTGACAACAGCGACTATATTTCACTCGTTAAGTTTACGCACTAATAATTTTTATAATGATAATATAAAAACAAACAATATTGTTATCACTATTCACACACGACCTCTACTCGCCCCATAACCCCTTTAAAGAACGTACTACGGACAAATAGGCAAAGCTAAACACTGGCCCGCTAAATACCAAAGGCCAATCTGCCCTGAACTGCTGCGTCTGCCCGGCCAAAACAAACCTTTCAGACTCATATCCTGTTTGTCGGATACGTTCCTGTGACACCTTATCGCAAACAACTTGATTGATGTTTCAGATTTTATTATTGGGTCACGTGGAGAGAGCGCTACACGAAAAGTACAGTGAAAGGTTGGCTACTATGAGAGAGAAGAGAGAGGTAAAAAATTTTTATGAAAAGGACCGCCTACTATAAGAGAAAGAGAGAGAGGAGAGAGAGAGAGAGAGAGAGAGAGAGAGAGAGAGAGAGAATTTTTTATGAAAAGATGGCCTACTATGAGAGAGAGAGAGAGAGAGAGAGAGAGAGAGAGAGAGAGAGAGAGAGAGAGAGGTAAGAATTTTTTATGAAAAGACCGCCTACTATAAGAAAGAGAGAGAGAGAGAGAGAGAGAGAGAGAGAGAGAGAGAGAGAGAGAGAGAGAGAGATGAATTTTTTATGAAAAGATGGCCTACTATGAGAGAGAGAGAGAGAGAGAGAGAGAGAGAGAGAAATTATTTATGAAAAAACTGCCTACTATGAGAGAGAGAGAGAGAGAGAGAGAGAGAGAGAGAGAGAGATCGGCCTCTGAGAGAGTTACAAGGAGTTACAAGGATTAGGATGTCTCAACGAGTTATTATAGGAGACACCATGTGCTCATTTATCTCTAGGAGCAGGTTTTACTACTCATTCACAGTGTCCTAATGATTTTGTCTGGCTTTCTTTTATGAAAAAAACTGGCTACTATCAGAGAGAGAGAGAGAGAGAGAGAATTTTTTTTTTTTTTTTTTTTTTTGAGGTCATCTCGCAACAGGAACACAAACTAATCAAGTTCAAATCGGACGCGGTCAGTTGTTAGGTGATTGAGGCAGAAGTAAAGGAGAAGGATATTTTTAGAATATATCTTCCAACACAACATGTTCTTATTTGACTTTATTTGCAGTTCTATTCTCCCAGACTTCCCCCAAGAGTAGAGGGTCTTAAACAAATTATTAACCGGACCTCTATCGAACTTCCCATCATCTCTTTCTTTGTACTGTGTGTTTTCCCAAGCTGAAAAGGCCTCATTCTCTTCACCAGGTGACACCAATCTCTCTCTCTCTCTCTCTCTCTCTCTCTCTCTCTCTCTTGAACAGTAAACCTTGCTCCTAGAAATAAGTAAGCACACGATGTCTCCTCGGATGGACTATAACAAGTCTTTGAGACATCCTAATCCTTGTAACTCTCTCCGATAGGAAGTCAAACCCAGCAGCAGATAACGGAGAGACTATTATAAACCATAATCCGATTCCTACGCGAAACAGGAAGACAGCATAAAATAAGCTCATCTGAACGTGCTTGCTTACTATACTCTCCCCCAGCCACCTGCCCCCGCGACGGAATCAAACGGTGATTTACATACATTAACGGAGGTCAAATTCCTTCCTTTAAGTGTCGACTTTTGGTGGCCTGGGGTCTTGCTTATATACCCTTTGGCTACGTTTACCATTCCCAAGTGCAGCTTGTCCCATCCCTACCCCCCAGCCCACCTCATCTGCCTGTTAACCCCCCTCCCCCAAAGCTACGTCCTCGTAGACGAAAACAGTAAACAACCCGCAGTACCTGTGGCGCCCTAATCTCCTTCCATCTTAAATGAACAACACTGATCTCTGCGCCTTCTTCCACTGTCCTTTGATACCACGTGGGAACGTCGCCGGATATCTCACAGGTCATTAATAATACTATTATCAATTCAGTTGTCTTCCACATAGGAAAATGAAAATGGTTTGTCTCAGAAAAGGCCCAACAGCTTCGTCGTCCAATTGACCTCTTCTTGGAGCGTTTATTAAGGAAAGAGATAAAGTTTACAGCGTATGTAGCCAAGAAAGGCCTTAAATCTTAAACATACAGTTACCAAAACGAAACAGTTTGAGCTACAAACTATTCAGCAGTAAAATAACAATAAAACAAGAATAGTTGTTGAACAAATGAAAAAGTCCAAAATATCAAATGAGGTGATACGTCCATTTGAAACAGCATAACACACAGTACATTTTCCTATGTGGAACACAACTGAATTACCATATCTTCGTGCCTAAGAAGATTACCAGTACTACTATTATCAATATTACTATTATTATTGAAAAAGAGACTCACAAAGTATAACTTGTTTTACTTGTAAGTATTTACATATCATTTTGCTCACAAGTAAACACGTTATACTCTGTCATTTTGTGGGTTTCTTTTCCAATCTTCAAGAGAAAACTGAAAAAAGGTTTTATTTGGATTACTTTTATTTTCACTGCTTTATTATTGTTCGTAAGGAGTGGTCGTCCTTAAGGAGCACGCCGGGAGGACGTGAAATTTCACAGTGCAACCCCCCCCCTCCCCCCCTATCCCCATACAGAGTATAATGTGACGAAATCAAAGCTTAAAAATAAAGGAATTTTCGTTAAGAAGCGACAAATTAGCGCGAATACACTGAATACAAGTAATTGTTAACTTATACGTATTCTGCCTCTAAATGACATTTGGCATAACGAAAAACTTTTATATGGCCTTCAGTCATATGACTCAATAAAGCAATGATTTATATCAATAAAAATTATGATTAACCAGTCGAGAAGAGGAGAGAGAGGAAGAGAAGAGGAGAGGAGAAGAGGAGGAGAGAGAGAGAGAGAGAGAGAGAGAGAGAGCTAGTAATAAAGGGGAAACAAAAGACTGAGCTTCAAAAGAAAGAAATATAGGAATAATTAAGGGTCTGACCGGATCCTGAACCTTACAGCGTGGGTACACTTGGCATCAAGTTTCGTTGGAACGCTGACGAACCATAACAGTACGGAGACGAACCGACCCATAGTATTTCTATAGACCTTGAACTTTCCCATACTTGAAATCAATAATAACCAGAGCCGCGGGAGAGTCTTAGTCGGTTAAAAAGACCTCAATCAAAATAAGATGAATCTTTCGACTGGTCGGGTTTAGAATTCTCCAGAAAAGGAAATCGGCAAAAATATCACCAAACTACCAATGAAGAAGTAAAACTACATAATTTCAAAAACCATTTAGCCAAGGTGTTTCCTCTTGATTTAATCCTCACAGTAGTTTAATGTGACTGGCAGATGGGATAGTTTAATCAACTGTCATATATATATATATATATATATATATATATATATATATATATATATACATATATATATATATATATGAAGGTTACTGATTTTAAAAAACAAGAAACTAAAGCGTGGTTTTGTAACGATTTCAACAATGGTAATTTTTTCGTTACGAGAAGATTGATAATACCAGATACTTAAGAATGAAACCGTATTCTAAGTCAACGCTTTCAAGGTATATATACCTTGAAAGCGTGGTTTTATTTTCGATCGTTGTTGCTGTTCATAGAAAGTCTCTCTCTCTCTCTCTCTCTCTTACACACAAGCATACCTCCGTGTAATTGTTTTAACAGTTACATATATTTCTCAGATGAACAAATAAATTTCTCTTTGAGACATCCTAATCCTTGTAACTCTCACCTTAGCGGTTTATCAATTACGTAACTCTCCTCCAACACACACTCTCCATTCTCTCTCTCGTCTCTCATCTCTGCTCTCACACAACATCACAATTTCTCGTTCTGCTCACACACACCACCACATTCAATTTCCCACACACGACCACACACCATGATTGAAGTGTTTGGCTAAAAATGTTCTGTAAGACCTCATTTTTCTTACAATATTCTTATAAGCATCATCACGCTCACCATGACTCAGCTTATGAATGAAACGGGTTTTGTGCAAAAACGGAAATATCTGGATTAATTTCCTCTTAAACTTTTTCATCAGTTCTTTAACTGAAACGTGAATAGATCAAAGGAGATGGGGATCTCTTAGTTAGGGTTGACTGAATTAATTCAAAATTTTCAACCACAGAAAGATGCTGGTAATCATTTCGCTGAAATAAACAAACAGACAGAAAACAGACAGACAGACAGAGCAACTACACACACACACAGCATCACCACTACCATTGCACATAACTATAATATTATTATATATATATATAATTATATATTATATATATCTATATTTTTGTTTTGTGGTGATGATGGTGTGGTGTGTATGTGTTTGTGTGGTGTGTGTGTGCTTTAAAAAATCAGTAGATGCACGTGAGTTCATTAAAATGAACAGCCCGAAATACCCACAGGAAATGACAGGCACTTAAATCCAAGCGCTTTCGTCTTGGACAATCGTCCTTAGTTAAAGACGGTGAACGAAACGCGCTTTGGATTTCGCCCTATGCATTTTCCTGTGGGTAATTCGCTTTTATTATATAGTATATTATATAGTATCTATATAGTATATTAATTAGGTAATATTATATACTATATTATATATATATAGATATATTATATATATATATTACATTTATATCATTAATAGTTATATTATATAATTACTATAATATATATATATATATTTATATTATTATGAATAACTTGTGATCACATTAAGAAGTATATTAAACGTGGGAGGCTATGTATAAGATAAAGGTTTTTTTGCCCACGAAGGAAAAAAAATGAAAAAACCGGGTTGGTTTGGCCGAGTACTTTCGGTCCTATTCGGACCTTTACTTTGGCCTCAGTAAAGGGTCCGCGAATAAACGACCGAAAGTACTACCAGCCGCCTCGTTTTTTTCATTTTTTTCCTTCGTGGCAAAAAAAAAAATTGTTTTTATTTTACCATAGCCATCACGTTTTATTTACTTCCGGTTGATCAAGTTATTCATATTTATATTAATACCATATTTCATTCATTGTAATAACTGAATCACGAAAGTTTGGAGCCGTGAATAAATCCATAAATAAAGGTATTAAGCCACCGTGGCTTATACCTTTATTGTGTGTATAATTCATCATATTAACACATGACTGTATTACATACGGAATTTGAGATTGCTAACTCTATGCATAACTACCTCAGTTAACAGCCCTGAGACTTTATATACGAGTTTGTTTTATAATTCTGATGTTCTGTACTGACATTATACCCTTAAATTGATATTTGAGGGGAAGCTGCATTTGTCACCGATATGAAACTTTGAAAAAGGAAGGTCAGAAATGGCGAAGTTTATAGAGAAGCCTAGGTAACAGGATCTTTTAAGTAAAAAAAAAAAAAAAAAAAAAACGGTAAAGCAAATGCATGCCCAATTTAATGAAACATTGGTTACTGGAAAAAACCAATCGAATAGAAATTCGGACAATTCACCATGAAGGTAATGATCCTTTTCTTAAGTAAAAAAAAATAAATTAAATTAAAAAAAAAATTAAGATTTAAAAAAAAAAGGAGTTAGACAGAAAAAGATCTTTACAAATAAGACCTCTCATTTAACTGCTTAATTGACCTTGTACCCGACAGTAATTTGTTGCCACTTCCTGGAATGTTTCCAGGAACGTGTTACTTTGGACCAATTCCCCGAAGAGTCGATTTAGGTAAGTTGCCGTGAAGGTTTTATTGCCAGCGTGAGAATGCTTATAGCTGACATTTCAGGTCTGGGCGACGACCCAGCTTTCGTTTCCTTCTACATTAAAATAACTTTGCCTTTCTTTCTGTCCAGGGAGCTAAATAATAACTAATAAATAATAACATAATAATAATAATAATAATAATAAATAATAATAATAATAATAATAATAAACCTCACCTCTGTCAAATATAATAATAATAATAATATAAGTAATAAATAATAATAATAATAATAATAAGTAATAAATAATTAAATAATAATAATTAAACCTCAACAATCTGTCAAATTCTAAATTTAATTAATAATAATAATAATAATAATAAATATAATAATAATAATAATAATAATAATAATAATAATAATAATATAATAATAATAATAATAATAAACCTCACTCTGTCACATATACTGAGGAAGTTGCTCAGTGTCCGCATGAGTTACCTTCTCCTTTGAGGAAATATGGCGAGATTTTATTTTATTATTTTGTTTACGTTGCTAAGCTACCTGGATTAATTTGTGATGCTCGTTACTGAAACTGGCTTCAGATTTTATGACTCATAGGGACGTTAAAACTGTCTTTCCGTTGAAGGATAAAATTAGTTCCGGCTAAATCAGTAAATTGATAATTGATTTGTGCTTTTTTTTATTCCTATAAGTCAGTAAATTGATAATTTGTGCTTTCTTTGATTCCTGCATAGGCACTTATGAAGTTGGGAGATTAGAGAAAAGGCAATGCATCCCTGATGTAAATGATACATATCCATATACGTGTGCATATGTATATTCATATGCATGTGCATACGTATATGCAAGTGCACACGCATCTGTATGTATTAATGAAATACCTCTCTTAGTTAATTCAGACGACGTTAACTTCTGAGAGAAAAATAAGACTGGTTTGAAGTGGTTTACAAAACTTAATTAAATACGGTAACTTTTATTGCTGGCTCTAATCATTGGCCTTGGCACCAATTTTCTTCGCACCACAGAAAGGGACGATATATCGACAAATCTGTCACAACCAAGCACTGAAAAGTGACTTATCGCCTGAGTAAATTGAACGAAATTACATTAAACAGTAATTCAAAGGCAGTTTTCATATATGAAAAGTGATCTTGAGTTTTTTTTTTTTTTTTTTTTTTTTTTTTTTTACGGGCTGCTCTAGGAGCAAGAGCCCGTGCCGGCAAGTTGCTGGCTAAATCGAAGAGGAATTAGTCTGGGCCGATTGTGAGTTACAGAATTAAAGAGCTTTCTAAAATTTCATCGGCTGTGGCAAAGTTTTATCGTATCTATTCCAACCTCAGTGAACTAACAATCATGTACGCAATTCACTGCACACGGCAGAAGGTTTCCAATGAATTTTCTAGAAGCCCAAAGACAGGGCCGTAAAACAACACCCCAACGGCAGGATCGATCTCGGGGAAACCGTTGCCCTGGATCGCTTCAGGACACCCTCAGGTTTCTGGAAGTAAAGCGGAGGGATAAAGGCTTTATCCGTTCCAAATCGCCGCACTTGGACCGTCGGGATTATCTCCATACTCATTATGGTAATCCGATTCCTGGTGACGATGGTGAAGGCATTTTCTTAAGTAGGGAAAGAGTTCAAACATTACCATACGCTGGTTTGATTTTTTTTTCTTTCTTTTTTCATAAAAAAAAATACATGTGATCGATTATGGTAGATTTTCCTTTATTTCATGAAAAAAAAAATATTTTAGATGCATTGTATGTATTTAAGCAGTTTTTGCTTCTTTTTTTTTTTTTTTTTTTTTTTTTTTTTTTTTGAGCGGTTAGCATGCCCGTCCGATTTTAAACTATCTTAAAATATTTTGTCCGATTTCTAAAATATCTTAAAATATTTTGTATGTGACTGATTATTATGGTACAGTTTTCTTAAGCAGAGAAAAAGTTCGCAAATTCCATACGGCTTGGAGGAATTATGGTACAGTTCTCTTAAGGAGAGAAAGAGTTCAACAATTTCCGTAAGCTAGCTTTATTTTACTGCGTTTGTTCTTGAGTTGGTATAGTGTGTCCGTCTGATTTTAAATATTCGAAATATCTGTAAATGACTCATTTATTGGACAATTATTATTAACAGTTCATCGCGGGTACCAATAAGGTTGCTTGAACTATAAAGTACTCAGGCGTTTTCTTGCTGACATTTCCAATGAAAATTCTATTTTTCTCTTAATTTATGATCCTTTCAAAGACGATGGACAATAATCGTTATTACCGCACCAAATATTTCTTTCAGCACTAAATAAATATTATTATTATTATTGATCTATTTTTCTCTCTAATTTATGATCCATTCAAAGACGATGGAAAGTAGTCATTATTAGTACCATAACAATTAATTGTTTTATTATTATTATTATTATTATATTTTATTATTATTTATTATTATTATTATTATTATTATTATTATTATTATGCTGAATAAAATGGCAGAATTCAGGAATTAATTTTACATATTATCTTTCCTATTTTTTCTTATTACTCGCTTCTCTGGCTCAGCCCTACGTGTAATAAGAAAAATAGAAAAGATAATATATAATATTAATTCGCTTAATTCTGCCATTTTATGCAACAGAATTTGCTTGAAAGAAGGTCTTCTTCCAAAATATTAATTATTATTATTATTATTATTATTATTATTATTTATTATTATTATTATTATTATTAGCAATGTAATTTCGTTCAATTTACTTAGGCGATAAGTCACTTTTCAGTGCTTGGTTGTGACAGATTTGTCGATATATCGTCCCATTCTGTGATGCGAAGACAATTGTGGCCAAGGCCAATGATTAGAAAATTCATTGGAAACCTTCTGCCGTGTGCGGTGAATTGCGGTGAATTGCGGAAATTATGTATGATAAATTCGTAAAGTAACTAAATCAAAGTCTACAGGCACAACCAGCTCCGTTTCAGGGAATCCCTTCTCACCCCCACCCCCTTCGGAAGTGGGGGAGGGTGAAGTTAGGATGAAACCCCATTATAAACCATCTTAGGGGTCCCCACTATAACCCTGCCAAGCGTGATTGAATGACAGACGGACGGACAGACATAACGCCCATTATAGTAAGATTATAGTAAGATTATTCTTATGCTACATGACACCACTGAAACTTCAAGACACCAAACTTTCGGAAATAAAGCGTCTGAAGATCAGTTTTCTTTCATAAACCTCGAACTGTCCTCCGTGTGGGCAGGAACCCATGCCAGGTCAAAGCCAGCTTAATCTGACCACAAAAAGGAGGACTGCAGCTGGGATTCCTTCGAAAACAGGTAGCGGTGGTTCACTCACTGACACTTCGAACTTTTCTTTGTTTCATTCAAAAGTTATTTATTTCCTACTTTATTATTATTATTATATTTTTTTTTTTTTTATCTATCACAGTCCTCCAATTCGACTGGGTGGTATTTATAGTGTGGGGTTCCGGGTTGCATCCTGCCTCCTTAGGAGTCCATCACTTTACTTACTATGTGT
>NC_061104.1:13100558-13123058 GCF_015104395.2 Macrobrachium nipponense
TTTTTTTTAAATCCTATTTGGGTCCTTCAGAGACGATCCAAGTTTTTTCCTTTTTTTAAATCCTATTTGGGTCCTTCAGATACGATCCAAGTTCTTTCTTTTTTTTAAACCCTATTTGGGTCCTTCAGAGACGATCCAAGTTTTTTCCTTTTTTTAAATCCTATTTGGGTCCTTCAGATACGATCCAAAAGAAGTTTTTCTTATTTTGAAATCCTATTTGGGTCCTTCAGAGACGATCCAAGTTCTTTCCTTTTTTTAAATCCTATTTGGGTCTTTCAGATACGATCCAAAAGAAGTTTATCTTATTTTGAAATCCTATTTGGGTCCTTCAGAGACGATCCAAGTTCTTTCTTTTTTTCTAAATCCTATTTGGATCCTTCAGAGACGATCCAAGTTCTTTCTTTTTTTAAAAATCCTATTTGTGTCCTTCAGAAACGATCCAAAAGAAGTTTTTCTTATTTTGAAATCCTATTTGGGTTCTTCAGAGACGATCCAACAGTAGTTTTTTTATATATATAATTCTATTTGGGTCCTTCAGAGACAATCCAAATGATTTTTTTCTATTTGTTTAAAATATAATAAATGACCACTATTCGGTTTAGAGATTCATTCTATCTGTCTTGCTCAAACTTCAAGACGTAAGGGTTTCGTAAAGTGCTCCTGTCATTATATACATCTGTTTTTCAAGCACTTAACGTGGACGGCATGGGTTCGAATCCTGCTCAAGGCAGGTGCATTTACTTTCATATATAAATTCCTTTGGAACTTATTCCTGATGTATAGCGTATTCTATATTAATGACTATTGTGCTTAAATATTTAAGAGTATAGAAATATGTGCAAAATAAGTGACAACCTGACCAAATATATATATATATATATATATATATATATATATATATTATATATATATATATATATAGATGATATAGATAGATATATATATAAATACTATACTATATATATATAGATATATATAGATATAGATATATATATAAATATCTATAGATCTATATAATATATATATATATATATATATATATATATTGAGTGTGAGTAAAACTTAATGTAAATATCTTAGAAGTAAACAAGTTACAAATTGAATTTGTGGGTTTCTTTTTCAATCGTCAGAAGAAAAACGGCGAAAAGAAGTTTTTGTTTGGTTTTATGATATATATATATTATATATATATATAGATATATATATATATAATATATAAATACTATATTATTGATATATATAGATATTATATATATTATTCTATATATCTTAAAATATATATATATATATCTTATATATATTATATATATACATATCTACATATATATATATATATATAATTATGATATATATATATATATATTATTTATATATATATAATATATATATATTTCATACATACATACATATGCGCATTTAAAGGATGTATTATGTATTAACCATCAACTTCATTTCCCAGCAAGAATTTGTTGTTTTAGATTTAGCTGGCTGTATGCCAGCACGGGCTCTTGCTCCTAGAGCAGCCCGTAATAAGAAGAATTTATAAGTGATGCAGCTGCTATCCCCATACCTTTCTTCACACCCGGCAGCGACCCACGACAGTTGACTGCGTAACTGTCTAAGTAAATCCTTATTTAGATCAACAGAGGGAAGAGGTGAATATTAATAGTAAGTCACCAAATAATGACATCATCGCCTTCAATCAAAACCTTATCAAAACCTTCAATCAAAACATCGCACAATCCTAATTTAATTTAACGCCTTCATCGCAATACTAATAATATATCTTCATCACAATCCTAATTTAATTTAACGCCTTCATCACAATCCTAAATTAATATACCCTCATCACAATCCTAATTTAATTTAATGCCTTCATCACAATCCTAAATTAATATACCCTCATCACAATCCTAATTTAATTTAACGCCTTCATCACAACCCTAACTTCCAATTAACACCTTCAACATAACCTTATTTAATTTAATGCCTTCATCACATTCCTAACTTAATACATCTTCATCACAATCCTAATCTAATTTAACGCCTTCATCACAATCCTCATTAAATACACCTTTAACACAATCCTAACCTAACACACCTTCATCCAAAACGCAGGAAATAATCGATACAATGAATCATCACGAGAAAAATGACACAGACACACAGACACCAAAGGCCTCCATTTACTATGTAAAAAAAAAAAAAAAAAACAAAAAAAAAAAAAAAAGAGGGGGAGGGGTCCAGATCTGCCCAATCATCTCCATCTTACAGAGTCCCCCTTTAAGGCTCTCAGCGCCCGTACGGCCGACCTAAAAGTAGAAGAGACGAACCACCACTCCTACTTATACTACTACTATGTATTCCGCTCCTCGTCTCTCCTACGCCCTTCTCTCTGTTCTAGACTGTAGAGTAATTTTGACTGTAGAGTAATTTTGACTGTAGAGTGATTTTAGTACTGTTATGCAGCTGATGAAATTCAATCTATGTTAAGTATGATAATTCGGCTAGTTATTACATTCGTTTGATACTGATGGAAAAGACAGACACATGTATGTAGTATATATATAATATAATATAATAATATATATATATATATATATATATATATATATATATATATATATATATATATATATATATATATACACACACATATATGTGTGAGTGTGTGTAGTATATTTATGTGTATATAATATATATAATCCTCACTTATTTCCAGTCCCTTTTAGGTTATTATGATGCAGCGAAGTAATTTAAACATTACATTGAGGCTGATGATAAAATTTGCCTGATATATTTTGATACAAAAATGGAAATTATTTAAAATTGGTACAGCTCTTGACTATCAAACTGGTTTGGCTTAATGTTGCAATTGATGATATTCGTCTAACATACGTTAAAATGAACAGTTCAAGATGATTTAGTCGTAATAACACAGCTGATAATCAGTTAAGTCTAATA
Organism: Macrobrachium nipponense; assembly: GCF_015104395.2. Lineage (NCBI taxonomy): Eukaryota > Metazoa > Arthropoda > Malacostraca > Decapoda > Palaemonidae > Macrobrachium > Macrobrachium nipponense. The sequence continues at coordinate 13,103,523 of NC_061104.1, forward strand.
CAAACGAACATAAGGATTGAAGATTTTAAGAATGATCGTACACTGATGTTTCATCTTCGTATAATGTCAACAAAATACGCACTGACAACAATTTATTAATATAATGAAACTCAAATCAAAATTCATCCAATATCTACGATTCTAGACACCATAATTAATTTTTCGTTACTGTGGAGTAATTTAACATTAACTCAACTTAAATTACAAGCATATTAAACATCTTTTTACTGATTGTCTCCTTTAAAAAGGGATTTATTAAGCAAAAAGACAGACGGACGGACGGGGAGAGAGAGAGAGAGAGAGAGAGAGAGAGAGAGAGAGAGAGAGAGAGAAACACTGTTCGAATTGCCTTTCAGCTCTTGAATTACAGATGAGTCAAGGTATTATATATATATATACACACACACACACACACACACACACACATATATATATATATATATATATATACTACTATATATATACATGTAACATATATACATATAATAATATACATATATATCTATATATATATATATATATATATATATATATATACACACACACACATATATATAAACATATATATATATATATTATATATATACGTAAATTATATATAGATTTAGTTTACCTTTAAATTAGAACTTGAATATCAGTTCATTTACATTATGTACAAAGAGTATAGCTATTTAAATCAAAGGAATTGAAGAAAAGCTTAAATAATCAGTAATTAAGAAAATCTTGAGTAGTACTTATGGTCGCTTGTATTAGACGTATCTGATCATCAGCTACCTTATTATGCCTAAATCACCGCACCGTCTGTATCAATAATAAGACAAATTTCATCACCTGCATTATCAAGCCGAACCCATCTGATTTTCAAGAGCAGCACTATTCTTCAATTCTTCTCAGTTTCTGTATCAAAATACATTACTATACCGCATCAATGTACTAATATATATATATATATATATATATATCTATATATATATATATATATATATATATATGGGTGTGTGCGTGTGTGTGTGTGTGTGTGTCATTTCTGAGTACCATACATCTTCATGCAAATCAATCCTTTCCTATACCATTCTTTTCAAGTGACCAGGCAATACCCCTTACATCCTGAAGCACCTTCCTCTATATTAGTCTATTTACCACTACCGTCATATATACAATAACCCTGTTAATTTGTTAACACTTGGAAAAGGCCTTGTTTCATTTAACCTTTTTTTTTTTGTTTTTTTAAAAGAGATCCTTGTCTTCCTGCTAAACCTTTTGCAGACACCTTTATCTTCCTGCTAACCCTTTAGCAGAGACTTTTCCCTTACTGCTAACCCTTTATCCAAAAAAACTTCTTCCTTCCTGTTAGCCCTTTTCCAGACTCTTTTTCCTTCCTGCTAACATTTTTCCAAAAACACTTCTTCCTGCTAACCCTTTTTCCCAAAAACACTTCTTCCTGCTAACCCAAAAATTCAACAAAAAACTTCTTCCTGCTAACCCTTTTTTCCAAAACCTTCTTCTTTCCTCCTGCCCTAAAAACCCGAACCCTTTTTTTTTTTTTTTTCCAAAACACTTCTTCCTGATAAAACCCTTTTTTTCTTTCCAAAACCAAAAACTTCTTCCTGCTAACCCCTTTTTTTTTCCCAAAAACACCTTCTTCCTGCTAACCCTTTTTTTTTCCCAAAAACAACTACACTTCTTCCTGGTTCTAAAAACTTTACCTTGGTTCCAAAAAACACTTCTTCCTGCTAACCCTTTTTTCCAAAAACACTTCTTCCTGCTAACCCTTTTTCCAAAAACACTTCTTCCTGCTAACCCTTTTTCCAAAAACACTTCTTCCTGCTAACCCTTTTTTCCAAAAACACTTCTTCCTGCTAACCCTTAATCCAAAAACACTTCTTCCTTCCTGCTAATCCATTTTGTAGAGACACTTTGTCCATCCTCCCTTCCAGCTAATCCATTTTCACTCCTACATTCATGCTGACCCTTTCGAGAGTTCTTACCCTCCTGCTAAACTTTTTGTTGCCCTCCTTCTTCTACTCTCTCCTTAATCATTTTGCTGAGCTCCTCCTCCTACCTTCCTGCTGACACTCCAACACAGTTCCTTCTGCATAACTGTGAACTTCTTTCGTAAAGCAAAGCTCCTTCTCCCTTCCTTGCTTACCATGGCTTGTGATTCACCTCTCCTAACAGTACAGATCAGCCTCTTTCATTTCTTATTCATAAGAAATCACAGATCAGCCTCTTGGCGTCATTACCCTAATGCTGCTAACTATCACTTCCATCCTTCTCATGTTGTGAAAGCTTATATATACATTTCAAAGCATAAATATAAGATTAAATGCGATGCACGAATCATTTCACGCTTCTTTGAAGATGGTTTTCCAACCGCGAACCCTACAGGAGAATGCAACGTACTCAAAGAAATACATAAAGCGGATAATACATTAGTAAAAAATTATAAGTACTGAGAAAATCACAGAAATTTATTTGATGGCTGAGAGAGAGTGAGAACGAGAGACGTGGAAAAGTCTTAGTAATAACGTCTCTCTCTCTCTCTCTCTCTCTCTCTCTCTCTCTCTCTCTCCTATATCATTTTCTGAGAAGTGATACGCAGCAGAGTGGGATAAGAGCGAGGCAACGCGTCTCTTACTTATACTTTACTCTACTTCCTTATAATCTCAGTGGAAAAGCGTAATGATATTTTCCAAATCGAATTACGCAAAATTAAGACTTTATTCATTCCTAAACTAAAACGCATTTTTCGTACCGGCGTTTCTTCCTCCCTCACCCCCCCCCCCCCCCCCCCCCCCGCCCCCCTCCCCACGACTTACCCCGCCGTCGTTAGCGTTTCCCCCGAAGCCTTAAATCAAAATGAGCCCCACTGTAATGTCTCCTGTAAATGCAGAAGCGACAAAACGCAATGTCTAAAAATATCTGCCTGTAAAGAGAGAGAGAGAGAGAGAGAGAGAGAGAGAGAGAGAGACGGCCCTAATCTCCTCTCACACAGCCATTCTAACAACTACTATGGCTGTGAGCCTGGAAAGAGAGAGAGAGAGAGAGAGAGAGAGAGAGAGAGAGAGAGCAAGGGAAGTGCACCTTTAAACGGCCTCACGTCAGCCTCGATAACAACAAGGAAGACGACGACAACAACGAGAACCCGCAGCCGCCCTTTCATTCAGGTATTGATGCGTCGTTGTCGTTGTCGTCGTCGTCGTCGTCGTCGTCGCTCTGGCTGGGAGATACGAAATATGGGGAAAGGAAAACAATAACGCCAAGAACGTGTGTACCCATCCATACTCGCCCGAACGCCGCCGACGCCCAAGGAAGGCAAGGCAAAGCCACACACACGCGCCACGTACTCCCTCCTCATAAGACACGTGGTAGTAGGGTTTCGGAAGAATTTTTGTATGATGACGTTTCATCAGCCAAATTATTCTTCCAGACGGGGTTTATTGTTCCTCCTCCTCCTCCTCCTCCTCCTCGGCGCGTAGGATACCCCAAGCGCGATCCTGTTTGGCCCTTTTATTAGCCGTAGGAGAGAGATTCTTTATTGGCGCACGTCTCGGGACGTTGCGAGACTCGAGGAATTTCTTAAAGATCAGGTGCCAGCCTGGGCGGCCTCTTACGGATTATATGCCTCTTTTTCCCTCTTCTTCTTCTTCTTCTTCTTCTTTTTCTCCCCAAGAACAATTAACCCTTATCGTCTTGGCGAGCAACAATGGTTAGTTCTTTACATTAACTGTCTAATTACGCCATTAAAGGACTGTTGGATTCGAGGTTATCTTTAGACCTGACGTTTAATGATCCCTTTTGATTTTCTGTCTACTAAATTCGTCTCAATTATACTTTTTTTTTTTTTTATTATTATTTTCATGCTTTCCCATAGATATTCCTCCGTGTTTCTGAAGGAGTTACGATGGATGCAGTAAGAAGTTCTTAAGATCTCGGGATCAGACCCGGGAACCTATCTCAGATTCACCTGATGTAGTCTTTAGTCTTACTATTCTTGTCCTAGGATCGACCTTGGAAAATTGCCTATCTCTATCTATCTATCTACCTATCTATCTACTTATCTATCTATCTGTTTTAATATTTATATATGTGGTTTAATAACTATCTATGTGGTTTATTAACTATCTGTTTTAATATGTATGTAGTTTAACAACTATCTATGTGGTTTAATATCTATCTGGTTTAATATCTATTTGTTTTAGTATCTATCTATCTATCTGTTTTAATATATAACTATCAATCTATCCATATATCTACCTATCTATACTCGTATATCTGTTTCAATAGCTATCAATCTGTTTTAATAACTATCTATCTACCTATCTGTTTTCATAACTATCTACCTATCTATCTATCTCAAGAGAGAGGCTGACGAAAATATACTTAATTAGTAAATGAGAGTTAACCCTCCTTATCTTCTACGATGCAAAACCCGTGACACCCCTTCCCCCCTCCCCCCCATGGCCCCCGACCTTCAGACACCTTTAGTGAGCTCATCAGAAACACCTTTGTCAGGTAACCCCCTTCTTGGAAGCCCGGTCTCTCTCAGATGCCATTTCCCACATCCTCAGAAACACTGTCCTATGTTTTCAGAAGTCATGAATATTATCGTTATTATTGCTGCCTAAATGCAACGCTAGTTGATCAAGGCGTGATCCGACTTTCAGCTTACTCAGGGCTCATGCTAAAATCTATGGTCAAATAGAGCGTTGTTTCACCAACGAAAATTAAAATATATGCTATATTTTATTAGCAATGATTTTTCTGTACTGTTTAACACACACATGATTTATTTTTTACATTTTCATTCTAATAAATAAATCATAAATATCCTTTCCTAAAATTACTGTATCAAAACACTTTTTTCAGACCTTTTTAGGCTCTCCATAGACCTTTCCTGCACCCCCAAAAACAACAACAACGTAGTTCGAAGGTCTACTCCCCGAATAAGCGAAAATAGGCAAAGATATCAATTACAGAAAAAGAAGGTGATAATTAAAAAATAACTATACAAAAGAATCTAAGGGCCAATTTTTACCAGATATGTATGTAATTGTTATTACCGCAGTACTCTTATGACTTTTCGATTTCTTCACACGTTTCTGAGAAACTACGTTTGTAAAACATTCTGATACACAGAATGCAGGTTCGAATCCTCCTACGGAAGTTAGAATTTCTTCATATTCTTGCATCTAGATCTCAGGCTTTATAGTGACAAGCGCATCCAAAAAAGCGTGAAGAATTCGAGAGAAGTTAAGAGGGATTTGTGGTTATTACAATTACATGTGAAAGAAACAAGAAGGTAAACTGAGATGAGACGAGTAAAATGTTTGAAATTTTATTACAATCAGGCGATGTAGGTCTGGCAATAAGGTTCCTAGTTGGTTTACATTAAGCCCGACTTATACCAGCATGAGAAACAGAAAGCCTAGTATAGACCTTCGTACGCTGCCAAACCAATAGAGTATACTTAATGTTATTTGCATGGCTGAAATAACAGACACCTAGCGGTGCTGTGCTAAGTTCAAGCGAGGACTGCAATAAATACGTAAATACCACAAGAAAGACTAAATAAAAGTGAATACAGAGATACGCAATGTGTTGTATAGAGAAGTAACATCACAAAAAGATTTTAATAATTTTCAGTACTGAAATTTGATGTCTTTCTTTAGATATTTGTTACAATATGGTAGGTGAAGTTTAATTCTGATCTGCTACCAAGGAAATCATACCTTCAGTGTCATACAATGTAACCTTAGGTGTCAAATATCATCAGATGAAATGTTACACGCACTAATCAATGATCATCGAAATCATCCTTCGTTCGTTCAGGTAATACCTCATATAAGTATAAGATTTTTTATTTACAAAGTGCTATCACAGGGATTTTGGCAACGCACAACCTGACGTTTGACTTCTGTTATAATATTTGATATTTATAATGTTCACTTTTGAATATTAGATGAAATAGATGAATGAATTTCAGTCGAATTCATACGAAACTCGTAACCATCTGGAATATTGTTTATCTCTTATGCTGACCAGTAAACAATTCTCACTGTGTAAGTAATGGAGACATTTAATTAAAAACCATCTGTTTTATTTCACCTCATTCCATCTTTATCGTCATTGTTACCATCAATGTTGTTATTAGTACAAAGCAGGAGGGTTCATTTCCTTTACATTACAAAAAAATGGATCGGAATTTTATTAAAATGTGTTTATTCGCCGGTCACCACCCATATATATATATATATATATATATATATATATATATATATATATATATATATATATAGATATCTATATATATATACAGGGTGGGCCAAAAGTAGCCTCACATTTACTTCATGAACTGTTTCTCATTCAAAAGTACTCTTCAATAGAAAATTAATACTGTGCCATTAATACATGCTACTTATTTTTATCCTTTTCATGTCACTCATTCTTAAATATGCCACTTATTCATGTCTGAAAATTTTATGCGTTTAAATAAATTATTTTTTATTCTGTTTTAAAACTGTGCTACTAACTTTTGGCCCACCCTGTGTATATATATATATATATATATATATATATATATATATATATATAATATCTGTGCTATATATATATATATATACTATATATATATATATATATATATACTATATTATATATATATATATATATATACATATATATATGTATGTATGTACATGTATACATATATAATGACACATCCACGTGGATTTTGCCTTTATTTATATTTTTATCATGTTCCATATTTTGCGTGATTCGGCTACAAGCACACACACACACACACACACACACACACACACACACACACACACACATATATATATTATATTAGATATATATATATATATATTATAATATATATACACACACCTAAAGTAAATGAAATCACGTGCGCACGGTAACTCGTGTAATCAAACAAATGTTCTCTCTCTCTCTCGCTTATTAGGGAAACGGATAAAATCCGTTGTGGCAGGCTGTTGTACTTTTTAACCTTCGCCGAGCTAATAGCTGACGGGAGATCTCCCATTTAGATGTGGAAATCATATAACTTGACACATTTGAAACTCCCTCCTTTATTTTTTTTTCCCCTTTTTTTTTGGTGTACAGCTTTTAGGCCTAATTGCATCGGGTTAGAAGCTTAAAGCTGACCATCTCTTCCAGCGGTAAGCAATGGCTTAAACGGTAACGGGGAAATGCGGATGGGTAAAACATCGCCTATACGTAGAATACACGTACACAAATACGCACGTGCACGTGCGTTCGCGTATAATCACGTACACAGATTCGTGCATATAATCATGTACACATAGGACTTAAACATGAATAACAACACAGATACGACATACCGTGCGTGTGTATAAATGTATATGTATATATATATATATATATATCTATATATATATATATATAATATATACATACATACATACATATATTACATATAAATATATATAATATCATATATATATATATATATGTATAATATATTATATATATAATGTACATAAACATACACATAAGCACAAAGATATCCACACTCATATAACAAGATCAATTTGAAGCACAAGAATGTGATACTAAAAATCTGCAGCCCAAATGACGCAGGTAAAAAGAAAAAAAAAAAACCCAAGTAGAACAAACACTAAAATGACTGCTTTAAAATATTAGTAAAATCTTTTCTATGGAGGGAACAGCATATTCGTTGTTTTATTCTGAAAGATTAATAATAAGGACTGCATATTTAGTTGCGTCTCCAGAAGAAGAATGCATCAGCGCAGTATTTCCCATCAAATACAAGGTGTCCATAAAGTCCCACCAGTACCATTACAAGTATTTATTGCTCAGAATGGTACTGGGACTTTATGGACACCCTATAGTTAAGGCAGTAATGATGACTATCTATCATATTCAAATGACAGCAACTTCAGTATTCTCTGCAGAGGAGGACGTCCGCAGTGTTCCCGAAAGAAGACTTGATCCGCATTATGTCATCTCTTTCTAGTGATCTTGAATGGATAAAGCCCGCGGCAGTATGTAATTATATATTGCTATAATATACAAGAAGCTTTCGCCAACTTGATCAGTCGGCTACTTCAGGCTGAAGTAGTCTGTGGACTTCATATTTCCATTTGTAATATTGTCCCCAAAAAGTCTGCAGCTGCTTCAATGCCAACAGAACGATGCATTTGTACTGCTAGCATTGGAACGCAGCAACTGCACTTTTCCTATTGCAACACTGCATCCGTAATATTGCATGCAGGAGAATACGTTGATAGGATTCCTCGCAGAGGACTTCAGCTGTAATGTCTCCAGCAGAAGACTTCATCTTTATAACTCAAAACAGTTCAGTTGTAACAATGACAGCTGAACGTTGTATCTGTAATATTGCCTACAAAAAACTGCAACAATAGTATTGCCAGCAGAGGACTGTTTCTGTAACAAAATACACTACAATTTACAACTTCAATATGAACCGAAAAGGACTGTAATATTCCAAGCAGAAGTCTGCATCTGTAATAGTTTCATGAAAATACTGTATCTTTAATATTATAAGCAAAAGACTATCTCACATATAATCCACTGAACAATCATCTGTAATACTGAAATGTGGAGGACTGCATCTGTAATATTCCCAGCAGAGGACTGCAAATGTAATATTAAAGGCACAAAACCCTATCTGTAATATAATCTGCAGATTAATGCATCTGCAATATTGATCGTGGAGGATGCACCTGTCATATTCCCTGTAAAATTAGTTCCCAACTTCCGCCATTAGATATACAATCAACGGTAGTGATATTTGAAAAGAGTAAAAACCTATTACTACCTGCATAAAAACCTACTATTACCTGCATGTAACATATTACGTGAAACAGCAGACAAATATGATAAGAAAATGCAGCTAATAAACAAAACAGGTGAGATGGCGCACGTCATGCTTGCAATTACAAAATTACACGAAGCGTACTACATGCTCTGGGACTTCCTTTGATTACCTATTGTCTCTGACAGGAAAAGGAAGAAATAATCACTTTTTTTTATCGCATAAAAAGAAGTATTGCCTGCCATGAGAGACAATAAAGTCATTTCTTTCTTTTCGTAAGTCGTGAAATTATTAAGTTACCCTTTCTTCGTACCACCAACCCCTCCCCCACCCCCGCCCAAAAAAAATGTATATATTACAAGTGAAAATGTTCATGACAACGTTAAAAAAGATTGCGGGTCAAATTAGGCAGAAAAAAAAAACCGTGTAGACTAATGAAACACAAAACACAATGATAATTATATCGGTGTGGTAGATCGCACGAGCAGATTGTAAACGCAAACGACCCAACGCGCACGACGTTACGTGCGTCCATCGACGGAACCGCACGTGACGGGCAGATGTTAGTAACAGCGCCGTATACTAGATGCGACGTCGATATATCATAATTAATGCCGGCGTCCACACCCACGCCCCCGCCGCTGAATAAGGGATTTCCCCATGACTGCTGCACGGCGAGGGAGGGAATACCGAAGAGCCATTGACAAAACGGTCGCTTTAAATCGTCACCCCCTCCTCCCCCCCTTCCCCTTCCCCGGTCATAGTCAGCGATGGAAATAGACCCGATATGCTCACGCTTTACGGCTATGGGGGAACACTCATCATCCCTGGCCAATGGACTGCATACAAATAAAGCCCTTTGGTTTATCATGACGACTTCTGCCGGTGATGATCTATGCGATTCATCCATTCTGTGTATGAGTGTGTGTGTGTGTGTGTGTGTTGCGTTCGGGTTTCGTGTCAGGGGAACACGCCAGCGTCCGTTCCCCTTACCCCACCCCAAACCCCTTCCTCCACAATCCCCACCCCCAACCTCCGGCCAAAACACACACACACACATACACCTCCCGTCCGTTCCCCCTAAAAAGAAACTGCATGCAAGCGCTTGCAGGGGAGGGAGCGCCCGATCGATTGTTTATCCGCATGCCGACAAGTGTGTGTTGTACAGTACGCGTGGATTTACGCATTGCAGGATACGGCTTCGACGTCTGCGAATTCTTCTTCTTCTTCCTCCTCCTCCTCCTCCTCCTCCGAGGATTCCTCGTATTTCCGACGCGATCATTATCGAGTTCGCGGCACGACGCTCGTTGTCGATCCTTCTTCTTCTTCTTCTTCTTCTTTTGCTTCTTCTCCTTCGTCCGCAGTTTGATGGCACTGGCTGTGGAGAGGAGGGGATGATCTCCGGAGCGCCAAAATCGATTCGACAACTTCGCAGTAGCTAAGCAGTGCGACTCGACTCGACTCCTTTTAACCTCGGAAAATCGGAATCTTTCTAAATTCCTTCTTTCTGAAACTATCTTGTGTATTCTATGAGTGAAGAGATGTCAGTCTGGTCATTCCTTGCCTGTTTTTCATAGATTTCCTGCAAATAAAGACGTAAAATACACTACTTTCGACTGCTTTTAACCTCGGGAAAACAGAAATTCTCTAAGCCCTACTTTCTTAGGCTATCTTGCGTATTCTATGAGTGAAAAGATATCAATCTGGTCATTCCATGCCTGTTTTTCATGGATTTCCTTTAAATAACGACGTAAAATACCCTATTTTCGACTGTTTTCAACCTCGGGAAAAGAGATACTCATAAAATCCCTACTTTTACAGAGTATATAAGAAATACTAGATATTAATTTGATAAATCTTTGCCTATTTTTCATAGATTTTGTTGAAATGACGACGTAAAATAGCCTACTTCAACCCCTTTTAACCTAAGGGAAAATAGACTCTAAATCCCTACAATTTACAGAGTATACAAGAAATACTAGATAATTCTTTGTCCCTTTTTCATATATTTTGTTGAAATAACAACATAAAATACCCTACTTCGACTCCTTTCAACCTAAGGAAAATCAGAGCCTTTCCAAAATCCTGGTTTTCATAGACTATACAAGATATACTTGATCATTCTTTGCCTATTTTTCATAAAATCTCTTTATATACGACATAAAATAACCCACTTTCAACGAACATCGCAACACTCGCCACACCCCGACTTCCCTCGTAGCACAATGACCCCAAGAAAGTTAAAAATCAATCAATCATTTCTCACTTAATCTTCGGAAATCGGCATTCCTCAAACTGCACGGTTTGCTGGCTTCTGATGGAATTCCTCCTTTAGCTGGTTTCTTGTAGCCGGAGATTTACAACCTCTCACCCTCCAAGAGGCCGTTAGGCTGACCTTTTTACGGTTGGGGGCTTCATCACTGTCTACTATAGACCAAGACCTACTAAAGAAGTTTAGACCTTCGGTTTTGTAGGAGTATTATTAGTTTAGGCCGTCCCGCCAGCCTACAGTCTAACCGTACAGGGTGTCCATAAAGTCCCAGTACCATTACAAGCATTTATTGCTCAGAATGGTACTGGGACTTTATGGACACCCTATATTTGAAAGATGTGCAGCGATAGTACTAAAATAAGAATACTACAGAAAATAGATCAATTGCCTTGCAATCGAGGGGAGGCTCATGGAGTTGTTACTTCTGGGTTCTCAGCGACTAATTTTTGGGATGAGATCTTCGGGATGAGGCTGTGAAACTCATATTTCTCGATTTTCCCCTCTTGATTTACATATAACCTTCCCTCTTTCAAGAAGCGAGAATTTAAACTTGGTTATGAGTCACGCCTTTATTTACTGCCCTCCCACGTTCTCTGCGTCATCCCTTATCCCCGAGCTACAAAATTGGAACCTCATAAAATTGCCAGCGCCGTCGGCTTCTCTTGTTCAAAAACGGACACAAAACATTTAGAAATGGAGATAAAAAAAATACTAATAATAATAAAATAAAATAAAATTTAAAAATATGGAAATATTGGCAAAAAAAAATTTGGGAAATGGAGACAGAAGAAATAAACAAATAAATAAATTTGGAAATGGAGAAAATATTTGGAAATGGAGACAAAAAATATTTTTAAAAACTAGAAATGGAGAAAAAAAAAGATAACTAAAAAAAAGGAAAAATTTGGAAATGGAAGACAAATAAATAAATAAATAAATGGAAATGGAGGAGACAAAAAAAATTGGAAATGTAGACAATATATATATATATAATATATATATATATATATATATATATATATATATATATATCTATATATATATAGCTTATATATACATATATATATATACATATATATATATATATATATATATATATATATATATGTATATGTATATAATATATATATATATATAAATATATATATATATATATATATATATATATATATATATATATATATATATATATATATAAAATTTGGAAATGGAGACAAAAACAAGACAAATAAAAAAAAAAAAATTGGGAAATGGCGCATAATTATTATTTGAGGTCGACAGAGGCTATAATATGAGCGTCGCCATTTCCTGTGGTGATACACGTATTTTCACGCCTCGTTCGTAATGACTTCCTGAGTTAAAGACAGATGGCGTCAGATCTGTCTTTTTGACGCTTTATCTCAAGATGAATTCGCAGTGAACCGATGGACGTTATGAATAAAGATAATACGATCTATTTATTAATTATTATTAATTTTCTTTTCACATTTATCTTAATTTAATTTTGCTTAATTTTCACATTTATCCTAATTTAATACTAATTTTATTTTCACATTTATCCTAATATTTTTTTTCACATTTATCCTAATTTAATTTTTTTTATTTTCACATTTATCCTAATTTAATTTTTTTTATTTTCACATTTATCCTAATATAATTTTTATTATTTTCACATTTATCCTAATTTAATTTTTTTTTCTTTTCACATTATCCTAATTTAATTTTTTTTATTTTCACATTTATCTTAATTTAATTTTTATTTTTTTTTATTTTCACATTTTTTCTATGTCTACTTTTCAGCTGCATCTCGCATTTGCATTGTAGCCTGCGAAATGATTCGTAATAAACCGTTGGATCAAGAAATCCTCATAGTAGCACGAGTCTCCAAATGGAGAAACAAGGCCACAGTTATGTAAATGTACATATATTTAAGTTTAAAACTCCAAGGATAGCTTTCGGGAATCTGTTCGGTTCCCTTCATCAAATGAGTTTTAAATTTAAATATATGTACATTTACATAACTGTGGCCTTGTTTCTCCATTTGGAGACTCGTGCTACTATGAGGATTTCTTGATCCAACGGTTTATTACGAATCATTTCGCAGGCTACAATGCAAATGCGAGATGCAGCTGAAAAGTAGACTTAGAAAAATGTGAAAATAAAAAAAAATAAAAATGAAATTAGGATAAATGTGAAAATTTTAAAAAATCAAATTAGGATAAATGTGAAAATAAAAAAATTAAATTAGAATAGATGTGAAAATTAAAAAAAAAAAAAACTAAATTAGGCTACAATTGAAATGCGAGATGCGGCTGAAAAATAGAATTAGAAAAAGGTGAAAATTAAAAAAAAATTAAATTAGGATAAATGTGAAAACAAAAAAAAATTAAATTAAGATGTGAAAATTTAAAAAAAATTAAATTAGGATAAATGTGAAAATGAAAACAAATAAATTAGGATAAATGTGAAAATAAAATTAAAATCAAATTAGGATAAATGTGAAAATTAAAAAAAAAAATTAAATTAGAATAAATGTGAAAATAAAATTAAAATTAAATTAGGATAAATATGAAAATTAAACACAATTAAATTAGGATAAATGGGAAAATTAAAAAAAATAATATCAATCAATAAATAGATCTGTGACGTTTCATCTTAAGAACGTATTATCTTTATTCATAACGTCCATCGGTTCACTGAGAATCATTTCGCAAACTATAAGACAATTTAAGAAGAAGAAGAAGCAAGAGGAGTAGGAGGAGGATTGGACTGAACTGAATATAGAATTCAGGCTAAAGGGCAAGCACTGGGACCAATGAGTTCATCCAACGCTGAAACGAAAACTGACAAGTCATAGTTAGAAAGGTGTGGCAGGAGGGGAAACCTCAAAGCAGTTGCACTATGAATCAATTGTTAGGGGAGGGTGGAACGTGAGATGGAAATAAAGAGAAAATGAAAAGGCGGTACAGTAAAATGAACGACAGGGGTTGCAGCTAGGGGCCGAAGGGACGCCGCTGCAAAGAACCTGAAGTAATGCCTACAGTGCACCACATGAGGGGCACTGACGGCACTTTCCCCCTACGTGGGAGGAGGAGGAGGATGAGGAGTAAGAAGACGAACAAGAAGAAAGACGAGGAGGAAGACATAATCATTACTTGCAGCGTCAAGAAATAAAACGTAATAAAATAAAGACTTGGCTCCAGCTGCAATATGGGTCAGTGAATCCCGCTCTGAGTAATATGGATTTGTTGATGTTAATTCCAAATCTTTATCTCTCGCTGGCTAAGAGTATCGTGACATATATAACTCCTTGGCGGGGCAGACTTACTTAAGTATAAGTTGTTGTTTACCAGGTCATTCACTTATTACGTGGTTTGTTATTTGTTTGTCCGTGCTCCGTAAATCAAATACTGATATTTATAATCAACGGTTAAACTATTTTACACGTTGGTATTTATAATCAAAGTATGACATATTTCAAATATTGGTATTTATCATTAAAATATGACATATTTTAAATGTTATCTATAATCAAAGTGCGAAATATTTTAAATGTTGATATTCATAATCAGAGCATAACAGATTTTAAATATTGGTATTTATAATTAAAGTATAAAATATCTAAACATTGGTATTTACTAATTAATTATAAAATATAGTTAATACTAGTATCAATAAAGTATAAATTATTCTCAATGTATGTATTTATAATTAAAAGTCTAATATTTTAAAATATTGATATCTATGAAGAATAAAATATTCAAAATATTGTAACCTATAAGTGAAGTATAAATTACTCTAAATATTGGTATTTATAATCAAAGTATATACTATTCTCAATACTGTTATTCATCACGAAAGCAAAAAATATTGGTACGTACAATTAAAGTATAAATGTCTTAAATATTGGTAATTATAATTAAAATATATAATTCTTAATAATGTTGTTTATAAATGAAGTATAAATTACTCTGAAAATTGGTACATATAATTAGAGTAAAAAAATTTCTAAATATTGATATCAATCTCTAAAGTATAAAATATTTTATATGTTGGTATTTACAACTCAAGTATAAAATACTCTAAGTATTGGTTTTTTATAATTCCAGGATAAAATATCTAAATATTGTTATTTATAAGTCAAGTATAAAACACCTGATATAATTGTATTATGATTAAAGTATAAAATTTGGTATTTTTAATTAAAGTGTAAAATATCTAAATATTGTTATTTATAAGTATAAAAAATCTGAATACGTATTTGTGTTTATAATAAACTATAAAATATCTGAATATTTGTGTTTATAATTAAAGTATAAAATATTTAAAATTTTGTATGTATAATCAAAATATTCAATACCTACATATTGATATTTATAAGCTAAGTATAAAATATCTGAATATTTGTATTTACAATTAAAGTATAAAATATTCTAAATTTGGTATTTATAATCAAAGTATAAAATATCTAAATTATCGTATGAGGTATGCTTACTTATTCATTAAATAAAAAAATATATTTTGAAAGTGTCTCATTTACCAATCTATATCACACACATTTATTTGTTTTCTTTAATTCAGTTATTTTATAACGATTCGTACATTGTATGAAGATTTTTCACGTATTCATGAAATGAAACGAAAAATTATTGCAACATCACCCCATTTATGATTCTATATAAAATCCATTTCCTTATCATCTATACAATATCCATGAAATAAAAAAAAAAATTATATTAAAACATTCTCTCATTTATTCAACTATATCAGAGGTTGGGGGGGCCATCAAGGAAAATGACAACACACGTGAGGCCGTAGATTTATGAAAAGAAAAAAAAAAAAATATAAAAACTAGACAAAACAAACTAAAGGTGAAACGTAATCCTAAATTACCATGGAGAAACGATGCCTATCGTCCAAATACAGTATGACGTTTGATGACTGAACAGAGAGAGAGAGAGAGAGAGAGAGAGAGAGAGAGAGAGAGAGAGAGAGAGAGAGGTTACCGGCCCAAGTAGCCAATCTCAAGTTGCACATGATGATGGGCTGACGAGATAACTAGTTACAAGTGGTTTTGTGCGCACGCACGAACACACGTAGAGGCGATGACACTAGAATCATAAGAGAGAGAGAGAGAGAGAGAGAGAGAGAGAGAGAGAGAGAGAGTCCTCAAGGTGGACGAGAAAAAATATATATCGTTTAAAAAATGGAGGTAACTAATCACGTCTCATATTGTCATTTTAAATTTTCGATAAAGAATTAGTGGTCAGAGAGAGATAGTCCAAAGCTTAAATCGTAGCTGTTAATCAAACGAAAAACCACAGTGCGAAAATAGAATTATCTAAGATTATAATAATTTGAATCATTTGAATTCTGTACATGAAAATACACAATATGAATAAACTTTCAAGCTACTATAAATATCCTAATTATTACAGTCAATGTACTGATTATTTCCTACCAACTTCATCCGTCATTTACTCTTATATAAGAACAATCGAGCCGTAAGCATTGCAAGTCATGCTTAAGATTTGTCTCAACATAAAAGTCCAGTAATTCTTCATGTTTCTGTCTATTCCAAAATTATTCTGGCAGGTAATTTATATATATATATATATATATATATATATATATATATATATATATATATATATATATATATATATTAAAATAAGGCCATTTTTGTCTGTTTGTTTGTTCGCTATGCACGCCCAGACTATGAAAGCTAGGGCTACAAATTTTTTACCAAAGACTCCCCTCCCACCTAGGAAGGTTTAAGTCAAAATCCGAAATTCGAGGGCCGTTTATACGGGGGTTATAACCCCTCTTTTTCATATCCCATCATTTTTTTACTACTTTCGGAGCTGGCAGATAGAGCTACCAAAGTTTTACCATAGATTCCCCTCCCCTGCAGAAAGGTTCTAGCAAAATCCGAAATTCGAGGGCCGTGTATAAGGGGGGTCATAGCCCCTCTTTTTCATACCCCCTCATTTTTTACAACTTTCGAAGTTTACATCTATGTAGAGGTGTTTCTATAGGTACAAACACGCTTCCCACAATATGGAGGCCATAAGGCACCCTCAGTAGTAAGGTGGACAACGGCCCCTACCAGAAGTGGGGGCCCGCGGATTTCCCACATTAGGGAGCAGGAGGCCTACGCACTCTCGACTTACCGACCTCGGAAAAAGGGAATTTGTAGCCTACCTACCACGACCTTGATAGCTTTAGGGCCCAAAGTCTCAAAGATGGGTGCCATTAGTTAACATAAATGACTAAAAACACATTTAACATCAATATCAGAGTTTAACTATAGGCCAAGTTTTATCAAGTGCCGTTTAAGAGGGGGCGGGGGCATAGCAATGAAAATCTTCCCCGAGCAACCTGTCGCAACATGTATGCGCCTGCCGTCGGCCGGCGGTGCATGACTGAGATGGTCAGTGACGCAGTAGCATTGGTTGGAGAAGGATGTATACGTGCAGATCATTTAGAAGTGAATGCACGTTCGATACCACGTCCAAAGGATGGGTACAGCTTCTAGTTATTTATATACCAGCATTTGCTTCAAACCAAACAGGTGCTAAATTCTTACTGTTTGAGATGAATGATAAAATTAGTACGAAGTATATATATATATATATATAATACAGTATATATTTGAATGGGATGTTACCACAACATTAATGTCTTCTGGTAGCACAATCTCCTAAAACAAACAAACAAACACACACACACACACATATATATATATATACATTATACATAAATAAATATATATATATATATATATATATATATATATATATATATATATATATATATATATATATATATATATATGATGTGCATAGTTTCCACAATTATGCTCGTTCGAATCTTCAAGAACGTGTTAGGAGTCCACGTGAATGTGTGTACACGTAACACGCATTAACTAAGTAACTGAAGTGTTTCTTGGTTGCAATTCGCAACAGGTGTATTTCCACTTCTTATAAAACATAATGCACGCCTGTATACGCTTAACATCCGCAGGAAGCCCAACAGTCGCAAAATACCAGGAAAATCCCAATTTACAAAGAGGTTTGAAAAGACTTTTGGACGTTTTTATTTTTAACGCTTCGCGAAATATCGCAGTAAAAATGTATATTGTGAACATCCGAGGAAAAAAAAGAATCTTTCCTGACTTGAAATAAGTATAAATTCACATTTACAATTATAAGTGAGGGTTCTATTAAATGGCCCATAAAAATCTTTAATCGAATAAAAAGCAAGTGGGGTGGGGGAGACATTTGAAAAATTCCCCACCTAATCTGAAATAAGTATAAGAGAAAAAATTTGAAAATAAAATCTTATTCTTGGCTATACATGTCTGAAAATAGTCTATAACCTAATCTATCGGTCACTCTTTGATAGACCACAGACCAAAATACAGAATAAATTAGAAAGAATATTTAAAAATAAATAAATAAATAAAACCATATAGAAAATAAAATAACATAAGGCATAAATCTGAAAAACGGAGGCAAACATCAGCATGGATTTACGTCAGACTGAGTGGCACAGTCTTTAATCCACTTCAAATTTTGGAGGGGATAAAACCCCGCGCATGCGCGGACTCTCTTTGCTGCGGATGACGCTTGTCTAATAATAAATGAACATCGGAGCCATAATGGGGCTATTAATATGCATAAAGATGCGTTGTTAATCAGTGATGAGTATGATGAGTATCATTGTTTGTGTATCAAAAGCTTGCATGTCCGTTTTGGAATGATTTAATAATGGCGGGGGAACGTTCATCAAGTAATCCTTTCTTCGCCAGGGACAATTATGAATAGGCTGAGATATTAAACGCCTGTTTGCGTTGTTCTCTCGATCAAATAAGGCGCCACTTTAGTGTTCTGTAAAACAAAACCATTCAGATGTCTTTGTCTGTCCGTCCGCCCTCAGATCTTAACAACTACTGACGCTAAGGGCTGCACATTGGTACGTTGATCATCCACCGTCCAATCATCAAACATACCCAATTGCAGCCCTCTAGCCTCAGTAGTTTTTATTTTATTTACGGTTAAAGTTAGCCATACTCGTGCGTCTGGCAACGATGAAGGACAGGCAAGCAACGGGCCATGGTTAAAGCTACATGGGTCGCGGCTCATACAGCATTAAACCGAGACCACCGATAGATAGATCTATTTTCGATGGCCTTGATTATACTCTGCACAGAAAACTCGATTGGGCCGAAGAAACTTCGGCGTATTTTTTACTTGTTTTATATGACACAATTTGCTATTTTTTTACTTAATAAATTGCACACAGAGTATTTTTTTACCTGTTTTTATATGAGACTCAATTTGCTATTTTTTTTACTTAATAAATTGCACATAAAAGACGTTTACTGTAATAAAGAAAATCGAGAAAAATCTATAAA
>NC_061104.1:13128058-13138058 GCF_015104395.2 Macrobrachium nipponense
GTTCTACATATAATCACTGAATATATTCTACATATATTCACTGAATATATTCTACCTATATTCACAGAATATGTTCTACATATATTCACTGAATATATTCTACATCATATTCACAGAATATTGTCCTACATATATTCACGGAATACATATATATATATATATATATATATATATATATATATATATATACATATATATATATATACACTGAATATATTCTACATATACTCACTAAATATATCATAAACATATTCACTGAATATATTCACTAAATATATCCTACATATATTCAATAAATATTTCTACATATATTCAATGAATATATTCTACGTATATTCACTTATGACATGCTTATTGCAACTTATTGTTACCGAGAAAATTTTGCAAAACTTTTAAGTAATTCATCAAAATGAATTAGAATATTAAAACTCATTCTGTTCTATAATCTCCCACAGCAAAAAAAAAAAAAAAAAAAAAAACTAATTCGGACCAGCCTAAAGACTGCCCACTCGCTATGTGACCTCCCCTTATTTTTACTTAAGGTTCCCATATTCCTTTGGATCCGACAAAGAAACAACTAATAAACTTACAAGAAAACTTACTGCAGTTCAAAATACCGGAGTATTTACTGAGAATATAATCCGAACTGCATTATTTCCAACGGTGAACTGCCTTTTCGTCAAATGCATACAGACACACACACACACACACAGACTGAACTGGTGATAAGTATATGAAGAGGAACATACTCAAAGTGTGAATTCTTCCCCACGGGACAGAATCGATCTTATCTTCACCAATCTTTGCTGACTTCTTATTAAAGCAAGAATTGCTTAACATTTGTTTGGAAGTATGAACATCGCGGAAGACCAGATAATTGTGTAATATATATATATATTATATATATATATATATATATATATAATATCTATTATATATTATATATATCGTATATTTTGTGTCTGTGTGTGTTTTGGGTAAGATCCACAATGAAATTTAGTGATCAAGTCCATAGCAATTAGACGAAAGCTATAAGCTCTCTCTCTCTCTCTCTCTCTCTCTCTCTCTCTCTCTCTCTCTCTCTATATATATATATATATATATATATATATATATATATATATACATATATATACATGTATTTATATATGTATATATATACATATATATATATATATATATATATATATATATATATATATATATTATATATATATATATATATATATATATATATATATATATATGTATATATATATATATATATATATATATATATATATATATATATATACCGGAACAACGATAACTTTAAGAGCGCCAAGACAAAAGACATATTTAAACAAAACAAAAAAAAACTTCCAAACATATTACGTAACCCGCCCAAAGAACCGAGATGACAAGAGAATCCGAGACGCTTTTAGAAAAAATAAAAAAATAAGGTCATACCTATTTACGACTGATGACGCGGAAGAAGGAACGAGTTTTTTCCCCAGAAAACTATATGAACAGTAACTGATGATCCAGTTGAAGGCTGATCGGGCGGCCTTCGAAAATGAACAAGGATGATGATGATGATACAGTCAGCTGAAGAATCTTAGTACTGGTTATCCTCACTTTTATTGAACTCATATTTCCTTTTGAATCCTGATAATAATAATAATAATAATAATTTTAGTATTTCTGTCTGAATAATAATAATAATAATAATAATAATAATAATAATAATAATAATAATACTCAGAAAAATTATAAGAAAATATAGAAATAATAAATTTTGATATTCTAAAAATAATAAAAAATAATTTTCAATATAATAACTAATAATAATAATAATAATAATAATAATAATAATAATAATAATAATAATAATAATAATAATAATAATAATAATAATAATATTCAGAAAAATAATAATAATAAATAATTTTTAATATTC
This sequence comes from Macrobrachium nipponense, assembly GCF_015104395.2. NCBI lineage: Eukaryota > Metazoa > Arthropoda > Malacostraca > Decapoda > Palaemonidae > Macrobrachium > Macrobrachium nipponense. The sequence goes on from NC_061104.1 coordinate 13,129,998, forward strand.
TAAAAATGATAATAATAATTTCAATATTCTAATAATAATAATAATAATAAAAAATTATAATTATTATTATATAATAATAATAATAATCATAATAAATATGTTCTAAGTTGCAAGAAATCTTACGGTTATTCTACCGGTATACGAATATACTACAACAAAAACCTTTCATAATTCCGTTCTATGTTCTAACTCATTGGCACAGGATAGATCGTCCAGAATATAGCAAAGAGTTCAACCATACTTATGCCTACATCTTATTTTTCAACTTACTGAATAGAATCGTTTCGAAAATTTAAACTTTCAAATATCTGACGACTGCAAGTTTTTATTCTTTTTAATTATCTTTTTATATAATGTAAAATTAATGCTTCCGTCTCACTGACAAATTTCTCTACCATATATGACATAAACAAAGTTTCATTACGAGTATATATATATTCTCTCTCCTCGCTCTCTCTCTCTCTCTGTATATATAATATATATATATATATATATATAATAATATATATATATATATATATATATCTCTTTTTACTTTACACTTCTTGACCGTTTGGATAAGTGGCACCAGACAAACTCGAAAGGCTTCCGGTATCTCAGCAACTACTGAGGTGGCACTACGCCCTCTCGTCTTGACCTCATCAGACTCCAGTACCCATCTGCAATTAGGGTCTGAGCGATCGCAGGCCTGGCAATTTCATCTTCGGTATAATCTTTAAATCCTACTCGAAAATGAAGAGAGAATGTCCATTTCTTGAAAATAACTAAAAATATTCTATTTATTCAGTAAAAAAATAAAACCGTTTTATGAGTTACGGATCTATTCGAGTTACGATAATAATAATAAATAAATATGCTAATAATTCAGCTATAAATGCGAAATGAACAGATACAGTGCATTTCTTATAAATCACTAAATATACTTTAACCGTTCAAAGAAAAATAAATGAAACGCTGTGGGAGTTACGGATCCATTCTAGGCATAATAAATAATAATAATAATAATAATAATAATATAATAATAATAATAATAATAATAATAATAATAATAATAATTAATAATAATTTAATTATAAACACTAACATTCAATAAAGACCCAGGGCCTGTCTATGCATTTCCTGAAAATAACTAAAATTATCTTAAATATTCGTCAAAATAATAAAACCGCTCTACAAGTTACGGATACATTCTAAGTACAATAATAAGAATAATGATAAAAATTATACTAATTTAATTATAAATAGCACTATCATTCAGCATTGTCCCGGGGTCTGTCTCACTGTCTCTGTCTATATCATCATCAAGAATTATTTACGAGATGAAAAGTTTGCTCTCCTAATTTGATATTCATAGCGTCACAGAGAATTCTAAAATTACACTCTGCCGCTTGAATATAATAACGAATGCACATTCCGCTAAGGCTTGAGAGAGAGAGAGAGAGAGAGAGAGAGAGAGAGAGAGAGAGAGAGAGAGAGAGAGAGAGAGCTGGAATGTTATTCCTGTGTCAGCTGACACAGTATGCATAAGCATTCCTATCAATAACATTATTATGATTATTATTTTCTTAGCTTCAGTTATTTGGCAGCAAAAGATGCTTTCTATTGTAATAATAACAACAGCAATAATTTCATCTTGATTATTATTATTATATTATTATTATTATTATTATTATTATTATTATTATTATTATTATTATTATTATTATTAATTATTATTATTATTCAGAAGATAAACCCTATTCACATGCAACAAGCCCACAACTTCCAAAGAATATGGTGTCCATTTGGAAGAAGTAACAAACAGTAAAAAGTAACACAGAAAGAGATCAGTGATTAGAAAATAACTTAACGAATAAATAAATAAAAAGATTAAATCTTAAAACCAAGATGAGACCTATCGGACACTTAGTGAAGTACTACCATTCTTCATTGTCTCAAGTACCACCATTCTTATTGTACCACCATTCTTCATTATCTAAAACAAGAACATGGTATCACAACAGCACGGAAGGTCACTAGAGAATATCTAGTTCCGTTATTCCTATTCAGCTGCATACTCATCGTCGTGAATTTCCATAATATAATATTAACGAATAAAATTGGGGCATTCGGATAATGGCGTATTAGCGTCTCCTAATTAGGGTAGTTTTTGGGTTAAAATTAGCTTTTGGTTTTCATAATTCGATCGTCAATGTGACAACTCGTTTGGCTGTCTTCATTTTTTACTGTAGTCATCTCTGATTAGTTTTTGTTTAATTTTTTATAATAAAACGAGTGGGGTTTTGTTTCTTTTTCCATATGGACACGATTGCTGGTCAAGTCAAGTGTCTTTTTGTTTCTTCAGCGATTAGAATGTGTATACTTTAGGAATAATAATAATAATAATAATATAATAATAATAATAATAATAATAATAATAATGATAATAATAATAATAATAATAATAATAATATAATAATAATAATGGACTCCTAAGGAGGCAGGATGCAACCCGGAACCCCACACTATAAATACCACCCACCCAGTCGAATTGGAGGACTGTGATAGAGCAAAAATAAAGAAAAAAATAATAATAATAATAGTAACCTCTCAATACTTATTTACAAGTCGAAGAGTATTATTAAACAACGACCCCATATAAAGATGGGAGAAGCTGAACAAAAAGAAGAAAGATTTATTTATAATTCGTCATTGATAACTTTTGCCCTGGTTTAACTTCGTGCAGAGCTGGCCTTATGCAGGCAACGGTTGCTTGCCCCAAACCGGCGTAAAGCGTGGGCTGGCGTAGATTCCAGAACTCGGACCACCCAAAAGAGACTGCGATATGATACTATTATAGCTCTACTCGGTTCTCTGTATTTTTCCCTCTAATACCAAACCTTGTGAAGATTTCCCATGCCCAACTTTCCCTGAGTCACATAACACTTGGATAAGGGCACTAGATGCCCTGTCCCACTGACCTTTCGTTAAAAACGAAGTTGTTAGGTGGCTCTCTCTCCTGACTCTGTCGTATTTGTCAATTTGGGCTTATCATACCTGAAGCATACGTGCGATCACGAAGAAGCAAATTACACACACATTATACATACATATATATATACATATATATATGCATACACACACAATATATATATATATATATATATATATATATATATATATATATATATATATATATAAAAGGAGTCCATAAACAAGCCAAAGTATAGAATTAGTACTATATTTCAAACTGATGTCTCTCTCTCTTCTGGTAGGTAATGAATGAATCACAGTACTTACTTTCCTATATTTGAGGACGTTTTTATGGGCTCCTTTTATTAGATGTAATTCTGCTGTAACAGAACATTTTTACCAGCCACTATATATATATATATATATATTTAAAATTTATAATTAAATTAAATTTATAAAAATATATATGTGTGTGTGTGTGTGTGTGTGTGTGTGTGTGTGTGTGTGTGTGCATATAAAACTGTATATATACAGATATATAAAATATATATATATATATATATATAATATATATATATATATATAGTGAGAGAGAGAGAGAGAGAGAGAGTTAGGAAATTATTTATATGTCTGTGTTATTAACTCACTCAAACTTAAAAAGACATAGAAATTGTGCAATACTCCAAGAAGGGATACATAACAGAGAGAGAGAGAGAGAGAGCCTTGTGCTTTGACTCATGCAAGGAGCTAGCAAGACCAAGCCAGTTATAGTTCTTTAACTCGCTCGCTCCCTCCTCCTCCTCCTCCCCCTACCCCTCCTGATAATGACATTGTTCCCAAACTGATTTATGCACAGCACAGTACCTCACGAAGGTCGTATTCTAATCGTGAGAATATTCAGGCCGCGTCTCAGGAGATGCTGCTGGTGCCAGGGAAACCAGAAGGCATGATTTTGTGTCTTCTTTTGGTTCGTCGTGACTCACGATTCAAATCTCCCGAGGAACAGAGCCGTATTTGTTTTCCAACCTATATTTTTTTTTTTCGTATATTCTTTTATTTGGTCCTTTCAAGCCACAGCTTGAGAAGCGGGGAACGCCTTCTTTAGGGACTGAAATGGAATCTTGACAATTTTTTTTTTATACGTAGGAGACGAAGAATGGAAATTTTGCATTTGATTTAATATAATGTTATCTTGTTTTTATCTTTTTCTTCACGTTTGGCTCGTTCCCTAATAGATTTCGTATTCAGAATAATAATAATAATAATAATAATAATAATAATTAATAATAATAATAATAATAATAATAATAATAATAATATAATAATTATAATAATAATAATAATAATAATAATAATAATATAATAAAATAATAATAATAAATATAATAATAATAATATAATAAGGGAGGAGGCTTTATCTTTTTCTTCACGTTTGGCTCGTTCCCTAATTGATTTCGTATCAGAATAATAATAATAATAATAATAATAATAATAATAATAATAATAATAATAATAATAATAATAATAATAATAATAATAATAAGGGAGGAGGCCTTCTCTGAGGGCAGTAGCATTGAATATTATTGCTGTTTCAACGGCATTTAATTTATATAGAATCTTCTCAATTCTTCTAATTATCTTTTTCTCGTCAGCACGTAGCTGGTGTATTCAGTTCCTAAAGGACATATAAAGATTTCAGTTGTCTTAGGTTTATTTCCTCTAACGTGTCGACAGTGCAACAGGCACTCATCTATGAGAGTATACAGTAATATATATGACTGCCTGTGCGCTGTCGACACGTTAGAGGAAATAAAAAAACTAAGACAACTGAAATCTTTATATGTCCTTAGGAAACCAAAACCTGATACACCAGCTACATGCTGACGAGAAAAAGATAATTAGAAGAATTGAGAAGATTCTATATAAATTAAATGCCGTTGAAACAGCAATAATAATAATAATAATAATAATAATAATAATAATAATAATAATAATAATAATAATAATAATAATCTGAAAACCAGTGAAGACGAGTGGCTCAAGAGTGCATGGGAAGAAGGACTGATAAAAGTAGACGAAGACCCACAAATATACAGAGACAGCAGAATGACAAACAGAACAGAGGACTGGTACAACAAACCAATGCACGGACAATACATGAGACAGACTAAAGAACTAGCCAGCGATGACACGTGTCATTGAATGGTTACAGAGGGGAGAGCTCAAGAAGGAAACTGAAGGAATGATAACAGCGGCACAAGATCAGGCCCTAAGAACCAGATATATCCAAAGAACGATAGATGGAAATAACGTCTCTCCCATATGCAGGAAGTGCAATACGAAAAATGAAACCATAAACCACATAGCAAGCGAATGTCCGGCACTTGCACAGAACCAGTACAAAAAGAGGCATGATTCAGTAGCAAAAGCCCTCCATTGGAGCCTGTGCAAGAAACACCAGCTACCCTGCAGTAATAAGTGGTACGAGCAACAACCTGAAAGAGTGATAGAAAACGATCAGGCAAAGATCCTCTGGGACTATGGTATCAGAACAGATAGGGTGATACGTGCAAATAGACCAGACGTGACGTTGATTGACAAAATCAAGAAGAAAGTATCACTCATTGATGTCGCAATACCATGGGACACCAGAGTTGAAGAGAAAGAAAGGGCAAAAAATGGGGGGGGAAAAAATGGATAAGTATCAAGACCTGAAAATAGAAATAAGAAGGATATGGGATATGCCAGTGGAAATTGTACCCATAATCATGGGAACACTAGGCACGATCCCAAGATCCCTGAAAAGGAATCTGGAAAAACTAGAGGCCGAAGTAGTTCCAGGACTCATGCAGAAGAGTGTGATCCTGGAAACGGCGCACATAGTAAGAAGAGTGATGGACTCCTAAGGAGGCAGGATGCAACCCGGAACCCCACACTATAAATACCACCCAGTCGAATTGGAGGACTGTGATAAACCTCCCCACAAAAAAAAAAAAAAAAAATAATAATAATAATAATAATAATATGCTGGAAGTAAACCCTCTTTTAAACATGTTTTATTAAAAGTAATTGCTGCATCAGCCGCGTTAATTTTATAAAGGTTCTCTATTTTTCTAATTATTGTTTTCTCATTGTTGCCAACCTTCGGTGCGTTGCTCACCAGTTTAAGCAACAATGAGAAAACAATAATTAGAAAAATAGAGAAGAATCTTTATAAAATTAACGCGGCTGAGGCAGCAATTATTTCTATTAATAATAATAATAATAATAATAATAATAATAGTCTTTCTAGCCCAAGAAAAATCACTCACCTTTTAACGAAAGTAACAACGACAAAATATACTTTCGCAAAAAGCTAACAATTAAGGTCACGAGTCGACTGAAGCCTCAAAATATATGACAATAAAGCAAATATGCATTGGAATAAAGGTATCAAATCCCGTCTCTAAAATATGATAGTCATTATTGAAGTCAACTTTTGGCATTAAATCCTGAAAGATCAGTGTATCTAAAGCATATATGTTTAAGATATTGGTCACTGCCTATACACGTACAGTACTTTAAACTGAGACTAGCTGGGTGGCCCAGCCAACAACCTAACCAACGCCTTTCCTCCAATCCAAGCACCACCCCCCCAACCCCCCCCAACCACCACGAACACTGTGCCACTCACCTGCACTTTTCACACAATTTAACGAATCCTGAATATTATTAGGGTCCTTCCTTTCCAGTCCCACTTCCACACCATCTACCAGCACTTTCTAGATCTTCCTCTCCTTCCTCCGCCAACTCTTCCAAACAGTTCAAAATTCACCAACGTATCAGTTCCTCGATGGACGAGTGGGTTACGTGCTCGCCTACCGAACTAATAGTCACAGGGTTTCGCTTCAATCGCTTCTGCCAACTAAGGAATCATGAGGAAGTATATTTTCTGGTGATGAGAAACTTCATTTGTCCTTCGAATATCAATGTGGTTCGGATGCCCAAACAATCATCTTGTTACGTCCCCGTTGCCCAAGTCACCGCAATTGGTTCCTAGACAACGTTAAAAAATAACTTAACTCCGTTCGGGGCCAGCCCTAGGAGAGCTGTTAATCAGCTCAGTGGTCTGGTTAAACTTATATATACTTAACGTATCGTCCAGTATTCTCTCCATATCAAAGCGTTTTTAGTCCAAAACTATGAAACCATCAGACTCGAAATTTATTTACATCTCATAAATTTTACAATAAAAATGAGAAACAATTCCAGGAGATTCAAAACATAATTTGTCGGGTTTCTTCTTTTGTTACATTCACTTGCTCGATAAATCTCACCGGAAGGAAAAATAGATAAAAATCATTCTTCACGTTGATTTCCGTTTACGGCTTAAAGACAAGAGTTTTCTAAATCGGTATCTTGTGACCTTAACCTTACCTCACCAAAAGGAACAAGCGAATATAACAATTGTAATCGTACTGTTTCACGTCTCGACCATAACTGATCAAACAACATATGAGCCATAATGATTACGAAATTTGACGTCTCAAGAAGACTTACTGGGTTGTGGAATAAATTATTATTATTATTATTTTATTATTATTATTATTATTATTATTATTGTAACTGGTGAAACTATGCTGTCTTAAGTAAAACAAATAGGCCACTGCATTTCTTCGTTTCAAGCGGCCCTTGGACATAGCCATCCATGACTCCCATGATCTGCTGCAAGCTCTGCTTTGTACCGGTTCCTTATGGAGTGGAATATATAATTCTGAAAGGTGTAACACAAGGAAAACCTCGCAGTTGCACCATGAACCAATTGTTAGAAGAGGGTGGGAAATTAAGAAGGAAGAAAGAGAACATGAACGGAGGTACAGTAAAAGGAATGAAAGGGGGTGCAGCTAGGGATCTTAGGTAATACCTGTACAGTGCACCGCATGAGGATGCACTGACGGTACTGCCGCACGCAACCCCCCCCCCCCCCCCCCCCACCCCCCCCCCCCCCCCCCCCCCCCCCCCCCCCCCCCCCCACGGGGACCAATCCCTTATGTTCAAACATTCTTCGCCCGGGTAAAGGAGGATTAGTTAAGAACGAGATGCTCAGAGAACGTATCATAATTCTGTACC
>NC_061104.1:13140558-13143058 GCF_015104395.2 Macrobrachium nipponense
ATATACATATATATATATGATATATATATATATATATGTATAGTATATATATCATATATGTATATGTATATATATATGTATATATATATATATATATATATATGTATACATACATATACATGTGTATATATAAATACATATATATATATATATATGTAATACATACATAGGCACATATATATTTATACATACATGATGTATATAGTGTATATATAATATTTAAGTGTATTTTTCCTCACAATGAGAGGACTTCCATAGAAAGCGACCAATATACTTCGTTAGGTTTTAACATATACAACTTGAAGTGCGGTATTGACACAGCTCGACTTGCTTTTGTGTAATATTTATACGAAAATACATTTCACTAAACTGCATTGTCGTACCTTTCAATATTAGATACAGTACGATGAATTGCAAATAGTGCCCATGTCTGGCCCGGTTTAATTATGCAAGGATTTTTCCTTTATGAATACGCCAATACTGAAGTACTAAAAAATCTTCTATTAATTAATATAATCGAAATAATGGCATACCAGCGATGTGTATTAAGGCCAACAGTGAAAAGATCTATAACAGGAAATAGTTCTCGTTCTGGTAAACGCAAGTATATAATTATTTCCGTGTTTATTTGTTTATTTCTTACTTTCAATTGCTTGTTTCATGATACATTTCTTTGTTCTGATTTCTTGCAAATGGTGCAAAATTGCACAAGAATCATTGCCCTTTTAGTTTATTCCTTTTGAATTAGCGCTCAGAATACTATCTTCATAGTATTATTATTATTTTTTTTTTTCATCACAGTCATCCTATTCGACTGAGCGGTTTTTACAGTGTCAGGTTCCGGGTTGCATCCTGCCTCCTTAGGAGTCCATCGCTTTTCTTACTAGGTGCGCTATTTCTAGTAGCACGCTCATCTTCATGAGTCCTCCAACTATTTCAGCATCTAGCTTTCCCAGGTTCCTTTTCAGGGATCTTGGGATCGTGCCTAGTGCTCCTATGATTATGGGTACAATTTCCACTGGCATATGCCATATCCTTCTTATTTCTATTTTCAGGTCTAGATACTTATCAATCTTTTCTCTTTCTACTTTCTCATCTAATCTGGTGTCGTATGGTATTGCAACATTATTATTATTATTATTATTATTATTATTATTATTATTATTATTATTATTTATAACTTCGAAAGGAGCATATGTTGCTGTCTGCCATACCCCGCAACACACACTATCTCCTCAGAGACCTGTGTCCTGGACTTTCTTACATACAAAATGAAATTCTCGTTTGAAAGCAAAAAATCTTGCAACCGAAACATGACGATTCGACGTCAAGGCAAAGCGTTGAGGCACTGCATCATTGTATTATTCAACCGGTGGTTCTCTGCACTGTGTTGCATATATGCCCATAACACAGTGTTGCATAGACGCCCATAACACAGTGTTGCATATATGCCCATAACACAGTGTTGCATATATGCCCATAACACAGTGTTGCATATATGCCCATAACACAGTTGCAATAGAGGCGCCCATAACACAGTTGTTGCATTATTTGCCCATGTAAACCCACAGTGTTCATATATGGCCCCATAACACAGTGGTTGGGCATTTATACGCCCATAAATCCATAAACACAGTGTTGCATATAGTGCCCATAAAACACAGTATTGCGATAAGAACGCCCACCCATAAACACAGTGTTGCATAGATGCCCATAACACAGTGTTGCATATATGCCCATAACACAGTGTTGCATATATGCCCATAACACAGTGTTGCATATATGCCCATAACACAGTGTTGCATAGACGCCCATAACACATCACAATCTGTTACATCGCAGCTAAAAATGTCAGCCGTTTCGTTACAACTCTTCCAAAACACATCATCAAATCCAGTTATATCTGTTTAAAAGACATCAACACATTTTGTTACATCTGTTAATAAATCACATAAATCACAGTCTTTTTACATTCAGAATTTTGCTCTCATTCAGTCACATTTCTGCAATCATAAATATCTTCATTCTTTTACGTCTGCACAAAAACTATAAATCACCAATCTCTACAATAATGTAAAATTACTGTTGAAATTATTTTTATACTTAATCGCGTTGTCGGTACATTTGCTACTATCTATAATAATAGAATCAGAGTGGATCTTTCTTGTTTGTCCGCCCCGGATGGGGGCAAAGTAGGTAGGGGATTGGGAGCATAGGGGAGACATGATACATCCACCCTCCGTCTGCAAACCTGTTTGTGCACCCGGGGTGGGGGCGGGGTAAGTAAGGAATCGGGAGCATAGGGGAGACATGATACATCCACCCTCCGTCTGCAAACCTGTTTGACCGCACGGGGTGGGGTGGAGCGGGGTAGGCAAGAGATCGGGGATGTTAGGGGGGCATGCTACATCCACCCTCCTCCGCAAACCTGTTTGTCCACCCAGGGTGTGAATGGGGTAAGGGATCGGGATGTTGGGGTGGGGGGGATGTTACATCCATC
>NC_061104.1:13148058-13183058 GCF_015104395.2 Macrobrachium nipponense
CTACTAATTTCATAATCAAAATGATACAATCGGAATATTCTCCGCGATGTTAGAGTTTGGTTAATTGTCATATGCAATTTAATTAACAAATAAATATTGTAAGTAACTACTATAATTCGGAGACGAGGATTATAACTGGTAATTATCACATACACGCGCGCATTAGACACTTATATATAATATGCATATATTTATATATATATATATATATATATATATATATATATATATATATATTTGTGAATACATATATATTGTATACATACATATGTATGTATGGATGTATGTTTGGAAACAATCGAAATCATACATGCAATTCCAATCAAATGTTTAATGTGCCGAGCTGTTTTTGGGAGAGAGAGAGAGGAGAGAGAGATAGAGAGAGAGAGAGAGAGAGAGAGAGAGAGAGAGAGAGAATTACTACCCATATTCTGTTGGGATATGCAAACGGTTGAGGTTTAATACATTATCTAATTCTTAAATTTATATATATATATATATATATTTCAGTCACTTGTACGGATGATAGTGAGTAAGCAAGACGCTACAGTATATATAACCTCCCTGACACACTGAGACTGTTAACGTCACAAAATAGCATACCTGTCAAGAACGTGTTGACATATTCCCGATCGCCACGAGTTTACACTATGACGTCATCATGTAGCAGACGACGCTGGTAGTGCAGTTCCTTACATGCTTAAGTCTCCCCACATATTAATTATTACACAGCACGTATAAATTAACACTTTAATGAATGCTATGAGGCTATAGCCTTCAAAGTCAAAAAGATTCGCCTGTCATTCCTTATGCGAGTGACTTGAATAGGTAGTATACCTGTTTAACTATTCTATGTTGTATTACACTTGTTCTTCATATTTGAGGGAACAGTCCACAGTTATGTGAAAGCACAAATATATTAATCTTTAGAAATGGAATCTAGACAGGTGGTTTTCGAGGATCTTAGTTTGACTGAAAAGAAGCATCATACAGATTCTCGAAAAATATGTATACAATTTCACTTTTTTATATAAATATATTTGTAGTTACACAACTGTGGATTGTTTGTGTTTTTCATTTTAAGACATATGCTAATATAAGTATTCCCTAATTATTATTAATTTCATTCAAAATATGCTCACATTTATATAAAATATGCAAAATAGCAATATAGCTTTTTGAAATATATTTGTACAGTTACACAACTGTGGATTTTTTCTTTTTGCATTTTAAGACATATGCTAATATATAAGTTTTCCATAATTATTATTGATTTTATTCAAAATATGCTCACATTTATATGAAATATCCAAAATAGCAATATCACTTTTTGAAATAAATATATTTGCACAGTTACTCAACTGTGGATTGATTTTTGCATTTTAAGACATAAGCTAATATAAGTGTTCCCTAATTATTATGAATTTTATTCAAAATATGCTCAAATTTATATGGAATATGCAAAATAGCAACATAACTTTTTGAAATATATTTGTACAGTTACACAACTGTGGATTTTTTTTCTTTTTGCATTTTAAGATATATGGTAATATATAAGTATTCCCTAATTATTATCAATTATATTCAAAATATGCTCAAATTTATATGGAATATGCAAAATAGCAATATAACTTTTTGAAAAAAATATATTTTTACAGTTACATAACTGTGGATTGTTTTTTGCATTTCAAGACATATGCTAATATAAGTATTTACTAATTATTATAGATTTTACTCAAAATATGCTCACATTTATATGAAACATGCAAAGTAGGCCGATAACATATTAAGCAAACTCCAACTAAACAGAAAGCCAAAGTGAGAAAAAAAAATAAAAAAGCAAGATACGAGAAAAACAACATAAAACCGAAGAAAAAAAAACAACCACATGATTATACCAAATGCCAAAATTTGAAAGCAAATTGGAATGGTGCCGCCATGCATCACAACAACAGCCTCTCTCGAAACCCGCAAGCAAGAGCATTCTTCCTTCCCATTCGCAAGCACCGAGGTCTTAAAAAAATTCCAATTTCCCATCACCTTCTGTTAGCTCTTTCAAATGAGCGCCATAATTATATTCCGTGGGAACCTGAATTTCCAGTCAGCGGCTCCTTTGGTGAACTTGTTCCTTAGGATTAGGGTTCATCTTCTGAATAATAATAATATAATAACAATAATAAGGGTGGTGGTGACAAATACAAAGTGATGTAAACGTAAATACTTATCTTAGAAATATATATACAAGAGCTTTCCAGAACCTGTTCGATTCAAGCTTCTCATTTTTAGTGACTCGTGCTATCAAAATGAGTTTTATGAATAATAATAATAAAATAATAATAATAATAATAATAATAATAATAATAATAATAATAATGGTGAAGAAATCCCATTGGTATAAATGCATATGCATGCATATATATACTATAATGAATCACGAAAGTTTGGAACGTGATAAATGCATAAATAAAGGCATAAGCCACGAAAGAAAGTGAAACTCTGGAGTAGCTGCAAGATCTTTCGACTCAACGTCTTGCAGCTAGTCCACTGTTTCACTTTCCTTCGTGGCTTAATCTTTATATATATATATATATATATATATATTAATATATATATATATATATATATATATATATATATATACATAATATACAAACGAGATCTTTCGAGAACCTTCTCGATTTTAGTGAATTATGCCATTATGACATTTTTATGAATAATAATAATAATAATAATAATAATAATAATAATAATAATAATAATAATAATAATAGTAATAATAATTGAAAAAGAAACCCACAAAATCACTTTGTAACTTGTTTACTTCTAAGTATTTACATTTAGTTTTAGTAAATACTTAGAAGTAAACAAGTTACAAAGGGATTTTGTGGGTTTCTTTTTCAATCTTCAGAAGAAAACTGAAAGAAGTTACTGTTGGGTTAGTAATAATAATACCAATAATAACTATTTACATCCCAGTTGGTAGGAACGAGGCCAGCCAACAGTCGCCAGAAGGCCACGAACGGCTGAAGCACTGTTACTTAGATAACTTCAGGTAAAAAGGTCTATCTATGGGAAAGTTGTCCCGAAGGTGGGGCGCCATCGTTAGTTTTTGTCGCTAACGGAGAGAGAGAGAGAGAGAGAGAGAGAGAGAGAGAGAGAGAGAGAGAGAGGGAAAAATGACCATGAATCGTGGAACCGGGTTTGTTATATAAATGCCCCTTCATCGACAGTGCTTTTACTTGTTTATTTGGTCCCCCAAAGTGGTGCGTTCGCTACTTTCTACGAATATGGTCGTGTTTGCTCCGTTAATATTACTTATTCATTTCATGATTATCATTCATTATAATAGTAGGTTACAAAGGTCAAAGTTGCATTATATATACTATTTCGTGGACCTGAGTTCTCCGCTAAACTACAGTTCCTCGTTGGACGACGGGTGCGTTACGTGCTCGCCTACCGATTCGGTAGTCCCGGATTCGATTCCCCTCTCTGCCAATGGGAAACAGGAATTTATTTCCGGTGATTAGAAATTCATTTCTCGATGTAATGTGGTTTGGATCCCACAATAAGCTGTAGGTCCCGTTGCTAAGAAACCAATTAGTTCCTGGCCACGTAAAAAAATGTCCAATCCTTCGGGCCAGCCCTAGGAGACCTGTTAATCGGCTTAGTGGTCTGGGTAAACTAAGATATACATAATTTACTTTCCCACTAACTATTCACAATTATTATTTGTATAATAATAATAATAATAACGCCCATCAATGTTACAGCGCCGCTTAGGAGGTCCAGGCGGCTGCAGGATATGCTGCAACGCAACCATCGGCTCGAGGAAAGTGGCTTGAGACCTGGCTCAGGCAGCCAATGAAAACAAGACTCACCGCCACCAGCCAATAGGAGACAAGCATGGGGCAGACCCCTTGCTGTCAACCACAGATATAAGGAGGACGGACACCGCACCAAGATCAGTCCACCCTCAGCTTCCCAGCCCGAGGATGTCTGGCAGCTCCAGACGAAAGCTCGCTTTAAGAAAGGGAGAGAGAGAGAGAGAATCGTTAATGACTTTGATGACTATGGTATCATAGTTTATCTGTAAAATTCAAATATATACACCTATTTTGACCCTGTATTTTAACATGACCTCTATAGGCGCTCTACTAGCCTGTTTAAGTAGCACTGAAAAAGCCGCTATTCGCAAAATAGAGAAGAATCTCTACAAGTGTAATGCTGCTGAAGTAGCCATTACTTTTAATAAAGTATGCTTGAGAGAGGGTCTGCTTCCTAAGTACAATAATAATTATTATTATTATCATTATTATTATTATTATTATTATTATTATTATTATTATTATTATTATTAAAAAATGCTCATACTAACAAGTGGATTTGTTTCTTCATTAATTATTATTATTATGTGCATATGTTTCACATCGAAGGCCCTTAAATTCAATATTTACAAAGAAAGCGTCCAAACATTAGAACACCCATTTGATCATAAATAAATAAATAAATAAATAAATAAAATAAAAATAAAAAATAAAATAAAAGAAACAAATTGCCATAACTATAATGCTACAAACTACACGTGTTATCGGCTACCAGGGCATTTGGAAAACAAACTAATACAATACAATCAAAATCCTATTTCATTAAGCTGAAAAAAAAATAAACGGTGCCATACGAGCAAAATAACGCGTCAATTCAATTCCGATATTGTTTCCACCAGGACCCACTCAGTAGGTGCTGGTTTCCACTGGCGTTGAGAGAGAGAGAGAGAGAGAGAGAGAGAGAGAGCACCTGCAAGCTCTTCGCCTAGAACTAGATCTTCTCTTTTATGGGAATTCTCTCCTTTCATAAATTTTGTGCAGTTTATAAATAACGGCAGATCTTGGCATTGCAAAGTTTTGTAATAAGTATGAAACAAAACTTAAATAACTCCCTATATCATCTTCAGTCTCGAATCGTATTCAGTTCCAGCATTATTCGACGGTTTTTATAACTAAAGGCTGATCTGGGCATTGCAGCTTTCTAATATTTAAGGCAAAAAAAAAAAAAAAAAAATGCTTGAATAAATCCCTATTTCGTTTCCAGCTTCAAATCGTAGTGAGTTCTCGCATTATTCCAGCGTTAAACTTGAACAATATCTAACACAGGCACAGTCACTGGGACCCGCAAACTTCGCAACGTATAATACCGTGCCCCGTTTCCGCACCAGTTTGTGTTTCTCAAACATGGACACTTGCCGAATGCAGAGCGCTTTCTCTAACTCTCTGTCTATATATATATATATATATATATATATATATATATATATATATATATATATATATATATATATATATATATATATATATATATATATATATATATATATATATATTATATAAACCATAGCTATATATACAACTATATAGACATACACACATGATTTGAAAGCGAGTTTCGTTTTTATGGCGTTTCGATTGTATGCAAACACACATATACACACATATATGTGTGTGTGTGTGTGTGTTTATGTGTGTAAGCACTCGAGACGCTTCGGTAGCTTGCACTCGGCACATTAAAAACGAAACTCGCTTTCAAATCATGCGTTGCCTTTTATTGGCTGACAAAGGGCAATACTTGGGTGTTTATAAACCTGACCTACATTTGGCTTGCCTACGAAAGCTTACTACGAGAAGATTGCTGTTAACCTTGCCACTTTCTTTGTTTCTTTAAGGAAAATAATGAGATTTTGCACATCTTAATACTGAATGTATCAGCAAATCCCGTGAAATCCATAAATACTCTAAGTATATGTAAGTAAATAAATATTGTAAATCGATCAAAAATAAATCAATTCGAAGACTATACATATCACAATTCATAGGCTATCAAGGCCCTTCTCTTTCTTCCTCAGTCGAAAGCTCAATAAGCTCCCCTTCCAAGTTCCTCTCGGTTGGTTGAAAACGCCCGACAAGCAACCTCATCCCATGCTGACTGCATCAGTCACGGTCATCAGTTTGGTCACTAAAGGCTGATCTCCTTTTTCCTTCAATCATTAATATTCTTTTCGGTATCTTAAACAAAAGTCAATTAAATCTTAAAAAAAGGGGGGGAATATTAAAATATTCACATTTGACTGTTTAAAAAAAAACACACACACTAAAAAATACTAATCCCAATAGGATAGTCTAATGGCTTAACGGTTCCTTGTCCTGTCTATTGACATTCCATTAGGGGTTTCCATCGAAGTTACCTGAACTAAATATATCACAGTGAATAAATATGTGTTCAGTGTTCCCGACTTCATTATACCTTGTTTAACAAAAATTAAGCTTAGCTGTTGTTCTATGTACTAGCAAATTAGGGGGGGTGGGGTGGGGGTGTTAGGTTGAAATCACATTATAAACAATCTTAGGGGTCCCCACTATAACCCTGCCAAGTTTCATGCCCATCGGACCAGCCGTTTGGCCGTGATTGAATGACAGACGGACGGACAGACATTATGCCCATTATAGTAAGATAGGATTAGCATTCAGGAACAACTATCATTTAGAGAGTTTTTTCTTTTTTTTAAATTAAAATTGCGTAGTTTCTTCATTTATCATTCAATGGGCTTTGCTTTTATTTTCAAACATTTACCAAAAGATTACTAGTTTAATTCTTCACTAACTTTCCCTCTCTCTGAACGGCGTGAGCCACTAACTAGATCTCTCTCTCTCTCTCTCTCTCTCTCTCTCTCTCTCTCTTCTCTCTCTCTCTCTCTCAACAGCTTATTTATTTTCCTTAAACTGCCAAATGTTGTGAAGTGTGTTGTTGTCAGAACGTTATCATCTGCTTCTCGCACTCTTTTTTTTTTTTTTTTTTTTTTTTCTTTTTGTATTATCGCAGACTTGTCCTTATTTATTCTATATATATATTCTTTTTTTTTACGTTTACGGTTATTGTTACTGCCTTGCCAGCACCTGCAACGATTCCTATCTTGCACAATTAATATGCTTTGTAACGACAAAGTAGTATTATTATTATTATTATTATTATTATTATTATTATTATTATTATATTATTTTATCAGTCACCCTATCGACTGGGTGGTTTTTATAGTGTGGGATTCCGGGTTGCATCCTTATTATTATTATTATTATTATTATTATTATTATTATTATTATTATTATTATTATAGTGTAAACCTTGCATACTACTACAGAGCTATTGACATGAAATGTCTCTCACTTTAACTATCAAATTCCTCTTACAAAACGATAACACGACCCATTCATATGAATGACCTCCACTCTTACCCAGTATTACTATATAATGCATAAACATATATATCTATATATATATATATATATATATATATATATATATATATATATATATAAAATATACAGACATACCGACATACATACATACATACACACACACACACACACACACACACACATATATATATATATATATATATATATATATATATATATATATATATATATATATATTATAATCTCAACAATCCAAATATCCAAAATGTACCGCATACGACATTTTCATTTTTTTAAAAATAAAATGAGCCCTCGATTTAAATAGCAATGAATATATTAATAAGCTAGCATTCATTGCGATAAAATATCACGATACTTGCTTCATCAACATCATTCACCGCGTTCCTTTGAGTTTCTTAAAATAATATTTTTATTCTACGCTGAACACAAACTTAGACAGTTTCATGCTTGAGCATATATATAAAGATAGATCTATTTTTAGCCGAAGCAGACACTGTTTCTATCGTTGGTTTTCACGAACTTCAAAATTCTACGTCATTTGGAGGCTACACGATTTGGAATCAAATCTACACCCGGATAGAGCGTTGTTTTACCAACGAAAATTAAAATAAATACGCTGCGTTTTATCAGAAATAATTGTTCTGCACTGTTTAACATGCATATTGTTCATCTTTTTACATTGTCATTCTCATGAATACAACATAAATATCCTCTCCTAACAACTTTTCCAGGCCTTTTCAGGCTCTTCCATTGACCTTTCCTACCCCCACAAAACAGGAACAACAACAACAACACAGTTTGTAGGCTTACTCCCCGAGTAAGCGAAAATGATCACGTTACTGGGAAGCTAATTCGTTTGAAAGCAGATTTACAACATTAAGAAAATAATTGTAGAGATTTCCATTCACACAGAAATTGATCAGTTTAATCTAATTAAAAAAATGGTGGACAATTTTGCCTGATATGCCATAACAACTGCAGAACTGGAATCAATAACAAAATGGCGAGAACATATTCTTCGTAGTTCTTACATAGTTTAAAAGAAATTGTAATTCTTACACGGTTTAGAAAAATGTGTAATCCTTGCATGGTTTAGAAAAAATTGTAATTCTTACATGGTTTAGTCTTCCATGTTTAGAAAAACTTTTAATCCTTCCCTGGTTTAGAAAACTATGTAATCCTTACATGGTTTAGAAAAATTGGTAATTCTTACATGGTTTAGAAAATATATAACAAATCATTCATTGTCCTTACCCTTCCCTTCCCTCTGCGATGAATCTTCGACGTCCGTGGAATTCTGAAATGGAAAGAAGTGATGCTTGTTACTGCACATAGAAGTAAATCCAATGAATTAATTACCTGGGATTACTTAACGTTTTTAAAGACATCAGATCAATTGAATCACGCTTTACGGTTATTTTAATATATATATATATATATATATATATATATATATATATATATATATATATATATATATATATATTATATATATATATATATATATATATATATATATATATGCTGACTGGGGAAACGCCTGTAAGTATAAAAAAGACAATAACTCACTATCAACCATTTTACGTTCACAATTTGGTTGTGACATATCTTAACAACAATTCATCACCCGTTACTTAAACGCTACAAATTCGACGCTCTCTATTAGACCAAGAATCAATACTAAAAGTTGGCTATTTAATTTAATCGCTAGAAAAATAAGAACATAAAAAAGTTATAAAAGAAAATTACTTATATTCTGCATTCGAGTCGCGCCTCGTCCTTCTCCTCTCCCTCCTTCACATCAGCCCCCAACCTCCTCCTGCCTCATACCGACTCTGCCATCTCCTCTCCCTTCTTCTCCTCCACCAACTCCTCCCTTCCTCCATTCTCCCTCCCTCCCTCCCTCCCTTTTCCTCCATCTCCCTCCTCCACTTCCTCTCTGATGCATTGCAGCAAATCTCTCGGGTATCGCACGAGCAATTTTGCAAGCAGGCCGCTGCTTTTATTTTCTTTTTCTTTTTTTTTCCAGGCCTTCTCCCTTCCCCTCCCCCACCTACCCCCTCCCCTCCTCTGCTTTTTTTTCCCTTGCCCTATCCATTCCACCGAAGGGAATCTCTCCCAGACACGAACCCCCCCCGCCGGACAATTAGAGTCGAAATGATGATGAGATTTCCACAGACCGTACAACGCCATCTTTAAAAAGATGAATTCGTTTATTTATTACGCCTCGGTCCCCGGTGGATTTAGATGTTCCCAGCATACCAAGACGCCCTCTGTCTTACATGGCGAGCGTATGTGCAAAGATATTGGGGTATGGTGTATGTAAACAACACTTGCACTTACATGTACGTTTGCAAAATACACGGACACAAATAGTCACACATATACATGTATGTATGTATGTGTGTATATAGCTATATGAGCGTATGTTCAAAGATATTGGGGTATGGTGATATGTAAACAACATTTGCATTTACATTTACGTTTGCAGAATACACAAACACAAATAGTCACATATATATATGTATGTATGTATGTATGTATGTATGTATGTATGTATGGTATGTAGTATGTATGTATGTTATATATATATATATATATATATATATATATATATATCCTTAAATCCACGGTAGAAAGGTGAGTGAGACAGGGTCTTGGAACGAGTACTTTCGTAGTATACTCTACATTGTCATGTTCACCTTTCCGCCGTGGATATAAGGATATTCTCAAATACGTGTGTCTTCGTGCTACATTGAACACACACACACACACACGTATATATATATATATATATATATATATATATATATATATATATATAATATTCGACATGTATTCTTTCCCCTCTGAAGGGGTTGGATCCAGAAAGTGTCAATCTGTCAGTTTTTGTGATAATGTTACAACCTAATACCTTACTCCTTACTCCAAATTGAGTACGACCTAGTAAAGTTGACTGATAACCACGTACATTGTTCGCTATAGCTGGACAAAAAGCACAACTGAGATTCAACTAAACGTTCCTAAGCTGTTCTGGCCCGCTCAGGAATCGAATCCGAGTCGCTTCTAGCTGATGAGTGAGCGTCCTAACGTGTGGCCTCGTGCTCCTCTCGAACTGGACCTTACAAACAGCACGCTCCTTTATAACAAAGATGCACTAAGGTCTGCTTGCTACGACACCTAAATGGTTATACCACACCTAAATCACAAGCAAATTTCTTAAAACTTTTGTCTAAATGATTCAAAACATCTTTGCCAATTGATACAAGCAGTTGTGACTGCAATGGAACTGGAACTTATCAGATCTAGCCACTTTAAATGTTTGTTGCTATGGTGTTTTTACGTTGCATGGAACCAGTGGTTATTCAGCAACGGGACCAACTGCTTCACGTGACTTCCCAACCACGTCGAGAGTGAACTTATATCACCAGAAATACACATCTCTCACCCCTAAATGGAATATCCGAGAATCGAACTCGCGGCCACCGAGGTAGCAGGTCAAGACCATACCGACCACGCCCCTGAGGCGCTAGTTTCAGAATATGTTCCTATTCCTAACCAAACCCCCCCTCAAAAAATGCAGTAGATAACTGATGCCTAAAAATGAAACAACATTTCACTTATTTACTGCATTTTTTGAATAGGAATATCTCCAATTTTGTCAAGTATGTTCCTGTTATATCACAGAAAAAGTTACAGTAATAAAAAAAAATTCTAATTTGCAACTGACAAATGCACTCTGTCATTCTGATGGACCGAATGTGAGTCGACACGAGAGTGTCAAAATAAACCAAGACGACACGATGAGAAGAGAGTACATGCGAATAAGAACGTCTTTCTATATGAGAGGATGTTTGGGAGAGTACATCTCCCACGTCTTCCATAATCCGTTACCATCCAACAGCTTTTTACAAATTAGTTCCAGGTCTAGGCATTCTTTCTCGAACGCTCAAAGCACAGAACGCAAGAAAACCCGTAAAAACAGGCGCGTCATTCTGAAGGCTTCAGGGACTATTTATTGGTGTTTGAAATTATCTTTACAAAGATATATCACTCGCATTTCAATATCCACTAGTATATACGGCACTTAACGATAATTACGTACATCAATCGGGCATTTGATGTCTCGGCCCGTCCCTCACGACGCTCCTGATTGGCTGTGAATAAGCCAATCACAGGGCTGGAAACTCTTAGTCTCTCGAGAGAGTTCACATAGGCAGGATTTATGTTCCACTTTTCCTGAGGGATACTTTTGAATGACGAATCCTCCAGGAGAGATGAAACATACATCCTGTCTATGAGAACTCTCTCGGGAGACTGAGAGTTTCCAGCCCTGTGACTGGCTTATCACAATCAACCTGATCATTCTTTTATGATCCGGAATTTCTTACCATCTTGTTTCCTATGTTCCAGTTTTAGAGGACGTATCAAGTGCTATCATATGGGATATGCTTTTCCCCTATACAGGTCGTTTTCATATTAAAAACTTGATAAAGAAAAGAAATATTGACACGTAGCATGTTAGCATCAAAATACCAAGAAAACCTGCGGCCTTTGGTATACTGACCAGTACCTTTCTTCCTCAAGAGTAGATGAAACTTCAGATAACTAACAATCAAGCAGTCTTACTCTAGCATCAAAATCCATGACAAAAAGTGTAGAATATGGTTCAATAAAATACATACATACATACATACACACACATATGTGTATATATATATATATATATATATATATATATATATAATATATATTTTTTTTTTTTTTTTTTTTTTTTTTTTATTTTTTTTTTTTTTTTTTTTTTTTTGTGCAGTATCTGCTTCAGTAAAGGGCTTTTAAGCCGAATGATCTCGCAGACTCCTTCGTTTATTTTTCCTTCATGGCATTTATCTTTATTTATGGATTTATCACGTTCATAACTTTCGTGATTCTGTTATACATATATATATATATATATAAGGGTATATCTATAATATATATATATATATATATATATATAATATATTATGGAATTTTTGAGAGACAACACCTCCCGAATATCACACTTGTCCCCATTAAAATGGTACCGATATGTCGATGATATCTTAGTAGTCTTACCTGTTGGTATCGATGTAAATGATTTACTGTCTAAATTGAATAATTTAGTGCCATCCATAAAATTCACTGTTGAAATCGAAAACAACAATGTCATCCCTTTCCTAGATGTATTAATACATAGAGAATCTTTCCAATGCAAATTCAGTATTTATAGAAAACCCACAAATAATTCAAACATATGTACATTTTTATTCTGGCCACCATCTTAATATCAAAATTTCAATTTTTTCTTCTATGTTCCTACGCGTTTTGCGTATCACGAGTTCACGATATCTTGACCAAGAAATAGAATACATAAAAAAGATAGGAAACGATCTCTGCTACCCACCTCATTTAACTGATTTGTTATCAAAAAGCTCACAAAAAGTTTTATAGTGTTGCTATTAATGAAAAAGATACGCCTAAAAATGTACTTAGCTTACCTTACTCTCGTGGATTTGAAACCATAAAATCAATATTTAAATAGTTTAATGTTAATGTAGTGTTCTCTTCTAACAATACCATTAAAGATATGCTAGTTAAGAATAGTCCCGTAACAAATAACAACATCATTTACAAAATTTCTTGTAAGGATTGCCCATCGTTTTACGTTGGTCAGTCAAGTAAAAATTTTTATGTACGTATTAAGCAGCATATGTATTCAGTTAGAACAGCCCAGACTTCAAATGCACTGTTTATCCATCTGAGTGTAAAATCTCATTGTATTAATTGGGGTGATACCTGGGTAATTGCTAGATCTAATGATTATGTTTCAAGAAATTTACTGGAATCGGCAATTATACAAATCACTAATAAAAACAACCTAAATCTTAGTCTGGGAATGTACCATTTGGACCCATATATTTGTAAGATGTTTATGAAGGACCTTAAAATAAATGAACTACTAATAAATTAGTCCCACATCTATATAGTTATTATTTCTCTCTCTCTCTCTCTCTCTCTCTCTGGTTCGATATTCTCTCTCCCTCTTTCTCTTGCTCGATATATATATTTATATTTTCTTTCGTCTTTTCATTAATAATAATTCTTTGGGAAAATTTGTGTAAATTTCATGATATTAAATTGTATATGCTTCCGTGTTTTTTCAAAATGTACTGTTTTCTGGAAGAATAACTTGTTTACTGCGTGTGTCCCCCAAGGTGTGGCTACCCTCAGGTGTTTCCTCCTTTCTGTAGAGGAAAATCGCCCTTAATGCTAATCTTGTAGCGTCAGTTTGGATATTAAGCCTTCTTTTGACTATGTTGTCCTCTGAAAAATCAGTTTGCCTCAGTAAAGGGTCCGAACAGGACCAAAAGTACTTGGCTATCTCACTTTTTCATTTTTTCCTTCGTGGCAAAAAACCTTTATTTATACATAGCATCACGTTTTATATACTTCGTGATCAAGTAATTCATATGATATGTATATATATATATATATATATATATATATATATATATATATATATATATATTATATATATATAAGCAAACCCTGCACCACTTCATAACCACTGCTAGGTATTTAATGAAGCCCCGAGTTCTCCTCACACAAACGCCATAGCTAACAGATGGTTTTGAACCAATATACATCATAAAACTGTAAACGTATTGCTACCTACAGTGAAGTGTGAGTTAAGTATATCTTAGTTTAACCAGACCGCTGAGCTGATTGACAGCTCTCCTAAGGCTGGCCCGAAGGATTTGATATTTTTACGTAGCTAGGAACCAACTAGTTACCTAGCAACGGGACCTACCGCTTATTGTGGGACCCGAACCACATTATATCGAAAAATGAATTTCTAATCACCAGAAATAAATCCCCCTGATTCCACGTTGCCAGAGCAGGGAGTCGAACTCCCGACTACCGAACCGGTAGGCGAGCACGTAGACCCCTCGTCCAGCGAAGAACTAGTGAAGTGTGAGACATTTCAACATCAGGCAACTGCAACTATTGATTGACCCTGATGAGCTGTGTGAAATGCTGTTAAAAGGACGCTTTACTGATTAACGAGTACCTGACATCATAACCCCTGGTTAACGAATTGCTAACATTACTGAAAAAAAATGGGAATTAAAGAATGTCGTAACCTTCTAACAAGACTCCCTAACTATATCACTAGTAGTTTGCACAGGGATATACAATTCGCCTAAAGATTGGACGATTTCTTTGCGTCGTCGCCTATCAAACTGGTAGCCCAAGTTCGCTCCCGCCTGCCACCAATACGGAACCAGGGGAATTTATTTCTGGTGACTAGAAATTCATTTCTCGATATAATGTGGTTCGGATCCCACAATTTACTGTAGGTCCCGTTGCTAGGTAACCATTTAACCAATTGGTTCCTAGCCACGCAAATGAAAATCTAATCCTTCGGGTCAGTCCTAAGAAAGCTGTTAATCAACTCAGTGGTCAGGTTAAACTAAGATATACTTAACTTTTTATGCGTAGGGATGACTATTTTACACAACTCTACCAATAAATAGTTTCAATATACGGCTTTTCAGATAAGGGTCAGTCTAAAGTCTATCTCGCTCAATGTGACAATCTTAATAAAATATTCACTCGCATTGTTTTTCAGTTATTGTTTATTTAGCAAAGATGAATGCAACTGTAAACTTACAAAGGTTCACCTTGGCTATACTGGGAAAGTGAAAGGAGAAAGTATAGCCCGTAATATATAAAGTTTAGGTGCTATTGTGCCCAATGATTTTTTTCAATTCGTATTGTCTGTACTATAGATTTACTTGCTATTGTATCCAACGATTCTTTTGCATACGATCCGTTCTTTCATCAAGGGACTGCTTCTATTAATATTATACAAATATACATATATACATAACTATACATAACACAGTGCTGGGTTTTTATTCCTTTTTCTGACTTTTTTTTTCGTGATACTTTTCAAATCAAGTAAAGGATATTTGTATTATTGTTTTTTTTTTTCGTAACCATATATGACGTGGCGCAGTTTTCCTTACAAGAATAAAGATTTCAAGGTTAAAAATCATGAGAGTTTGTTTTACCCTTTACCATTTTCTTCGTCTGGGTAACAGTTTGCAATATATGACCTGGCGCATTTTTCCCTTTTCGTATTTTTCCCCCCAACTTCTTATGGTAAATCTCTTTTTTTTTTCTCTCTAGCTTTGTAAGGTAAATTTAATTTTTATTCTAACTTTTTTATGGTAAATTTTATCTGTTCCAGCTTTTCAAGGTAAATTATATTTATCTTAACTTTTTAAAGTAAATTACATTGATCCTAACTTTTTAGGGTATATTCCCTTTTTTCCCTAACTTTTTAAGGTAAATTAAATTTTTCCTAACTTTATAAGATAAATTTATTTTGTTCGTAACTTTTTAAAGGGAAATTTATTTTGTTCGTAACTTTTTAAAGGAAAATTTCATTGTTCCAAATTTTTTCAGTTTTTTAAGGTAAATTGCATTTTTTCAAAAATTTTTAAGGTACGTTGCATTTTTCCCAAAATTTTAAAGGTAAATTGAATTTTTCCTAAATATTTCAGGTAAATTGCATTTTTTCCGACATTTTGAAGGTACGTCGCATTTTTTCCTAAATTTCTGAGGTAAATTACATTTTTTCCTAAGATTTAGATTTTTTTTTTTTTTTTTTTGTTTTTTTTTTTTTTTTTTTTTTTTTTTTAAAGGCTAAACGAATCGGCAGCGGATACTTGTCGATATAGCCCGGGGAACGGACGGACGGGTCCGGCTGACGTCATCGCGGTATGCAAAGGCGATGTGTTGGAATGCAATTACGGCAGAGGATAGACAGACAGCGGCGATATATATTGGTCGCTTGGGTAGGCGTCTCCCCCAACCCCATACCACCCCGGGGGTTCGGGGAAGGGGGAGGGAGAGTGAGGGGAGGCGTCGAGATTTAGGCATTCCTTGGCAACTGTGTGACCCGTAACCAAATTCAGAATCTCTCTCTCTCTCTCTCTCTCTCTCTCTCTCTCTCTCTCTCTCTCTTAGTAGGATTTATTTACGGCGTGTTATTTTGCGAAAAATATGTACATTTCAATCAAAGGCTACAGGGCGATATATCTATTAATTGAAAAAGAAACCCACAAATTCAATTTGTAACTTGTTTACTTCCAAGTATTTACATTTAGTTTTACTCTTGGAAGTAAACAAGTTACAAATTGAATTTGTGGGTTTCTTTTTCAATCTTCAGAAGAAAACTGAAAGAAGTTTTTGTTTGGTATATCTATTAATGTCCTTTAATATCCAATTCGTCCTACCTCGGAATTAATAATATTTTCATATGTACGTTAACCGAACGGGAATTTTTTAGTTGATGATAATTTCATCCTGTGGTGGATTCGAACCAGCGCACAGAGGAGAAAGCAAGACTTCAGCGAAGTTACCGGTTCGAATCCACGAGAGGACGAAATGATCATCAACTACAAAAATTCCCCTTCGGTTAACACAGGAAAATATATTAATTCCGAGGTAGAACGAATTGGACATCAAAAGACATCTGTCGTTTAATGCATGTATATGAATCAAGGTGATGTGATAGAAATTCATATATATATATATTTTTCTTTATTTATCTATATACTACTAATTTATACATTCACGTGGATAAGGCGATCTCACACCAGTAAACCCGGCAGTAAATGTGTACCAGCGTCGGTTCTGGGCAAGAAAAATGGCTTCGAGATAGTAACTTCATCCCTAAAACTTCAAGATAGAAAAAATAAAAAAATTCTGTCCCACATCATGTACCATTCTGGTACCATATTATATATATATATATATATATATATATATATATATATATATATATATATATATATATAGTATATATATATATATATATATATATATATATATTTCTTTAGACTATTCAGGTCATTCCCGTTTGAAACAACTGTAGCTGAAACTAACGTTCCATGGATGTCAAGATATCCAGTGAAGGTATCTGGTTAAAATATTTGTCAGTTGTAAAATCCAAGTTAAGTAACTTAAGCCTACTTCAAGTATAACACGAATGAGATCAATACAAGCTCATGACAACGGTAAGGTCTAAACATTCTATAAGAAATAAGAATAAAACTACAAGTCTTCCAAGCCCTTCGAGATAATAGATTTGTTTTAAGATAGTAATTAAATGCAAGGTGAATAATACTGTTGACCTCCGTCTGTTTGTTTGTTTGTATGGTGTTTTTACGTTGCATGGAACCAGTGGTTATTCAGCAACGGGACCAACGGCTTTACGTGACTTCCGAACCACGTCGAGAGTGAACTTCTATCACCAGAAATACACATCTCTCACTCCTCAATGGAATGGCCGGGAATCGAACCCGCGACCATCGAGGTGAGAAGCTAACACTAAACCAACCTCGCCACTGAAGCGCTTTGACCTCCGTCTAGTCACGAGGTCATGTTCTCGGATTCGTTTATCTGTTCCCATTAGTTTTGTTCATTTACTTTGCATCTGAGTTTTACACTAATCTAATACATTCCGCTTTAAATTCTTTGTAGAATTCCTCTTGGAATCGCTCCATGAAAATAAGACACCTTCTTTCATATTCTCTCTCATCATCTTACTTTCCACTCTCCAACAGTTGATTCAAAGTGCAACTGCTTTGAGGTCTTCCTCCTCTTACACCTTTACAAACCTTTTACTGTCATTTTCCAGTTCACCGCTGAATAACCTCAACTTACAGGATTGGTCCACCACAATATATACTATAGTAGATTGACATCAGCCGTGCATTTGATGTCTATGCCCGCCCCTTACGACGCTCCTGATTGGCTGTTGATAAGCCAATGACAGGGCTGGATACCTCAGGAGAGATGGAACATACATCCTGCCTATGTGACCTTTCGAGAGAGACTGAGAGTTTCCAGCCCTGTGATTGGCTTATCAACAGCCAATCAGGAGTGTCGTAAGGGAAGGGCCTAGACATCAAATCCACGATAGATGTGAACCTATTATAGTATATATTGTGATGGACCAATCCTGTAAGTTGAGTTGAATACAGAATTTAGGCCAAAGGCCAAGCACTGGGACCTATGAGGTTATTCAGCGGTGAAATGGAAATTGACAGTTTAAGGTTTGAAAGATGTAAGAGGAGGAAACCCGCAAAGCAGTTGCACTATGAATCAACTGTTAGGAGAGTGAAAAGTAAGATGAAGAAAGAAAATATGAAAGAAGGGACAATAAAAGGAACGAAAGTGGTTGCAGCTAGGGGCCGAAGGCACGCTGCAAAGAACCTTATGTAATGCCTACAGTGCACCGCATGAGGTTCACTGACGGCACTAGCCCCCTACGGATCTATCCGGTAAGGTAACAAATTTTTTTAAGATGAAAAATAAAAGATTTACGAACAATATAGATAAATAAACCAAATATTTTCAAGTAAAAGTCTGAGAATTCGAAGCGAAGTTGATGGAATTATTAGCAGATTTGGGAGAATCAGTCGTAAAAGCGAGTGTTGATAAAACCACGAATCAAAATTCATCAACGCCTTTTCCCTTGAACCACAAGAATCTTCTTGAAGACCAATTCCTCCCCAGTTGTTAGGAAATTGCCATTGATGCTCAATGTCCGCCAAGCTACGATGAGTAATGGATCTAGGACATTTGCGTCCCTGGACATTTGTGTCGCAAATGTCCAGGGACGCAAAGGTCCAGGGACGCAAATGTCCAGGGACGCAAATGCCCAGGGACGCAAATGCCCAGGGACGCAAATGCCCAGAGACGCAAATGTCCAGGGACGCAAATGCCCAGAGACGCAAATGCCCAGGGATGCAAGTGCCCAGAGACGCAAATGCCCAGGGACGCAAATGTCCGGGACGCAAATGTCCAGTACCCAAATGTCCTGCCACGAGTAAATATGACAATTACCCAAGATGCTTTTGATCTATTAAATCGTAAAAAACATCTTCAGACAGTTACTGCTTTTCCCCTGAACTCGAAGCATGTTTAGAAAACAATTACAAGTTTTTTTTTTTTTTTTTTTTTTTACCTCAAAGCCCCAATCATTTTCAGTCTATTACCACGAATTTATTTTTTCGCCTAAACCGCAGGCATCTTTTGACAGGCCATAAACGGCAGGAATGGCCTGGGAAACGGCCAGTTTTTGTCCCTGCATGTTGCCTCAAATTACAAGACTCGCCAGTCAATTTGCGCCTCCAGAAATCGAACTACGAGAAATGCGCACTATAACGTTTGAGTAATTAGGTGTGGACTGATTTTCTTATCTTTGGGAAGAATATATGTATATATACATAAATATATATATAGTATATATATATATATATATATATATATGTGTGTATATATATATATATAAATATATATATACGTAACCGATATACAGAAGCGCACGCCGCCACCTCACAACACACACACACACACACGCACACACACACACACACACACACACACACATATATATATATATATATATATATATATATATATATAATATATATATATATGCATGTATGTGTGTATACGTACATAGTGTAAATAAAATTTAAGACTAATAATTATTCATTTATGCATCCATTAAATGCGTATTAGTTTATTTTTCACATCATATTATCACATGAGTAATTTGAGAGAGAGAGAGAGAGAGATGTGTAGTAGGACGGACGAAGGGACTGGGGAGTTGGAGGTTTGTGGGGGATGGGGGGGGGGGGGGGGAGCACTCGCCATGAAACACAGAGACAGCACAAAGCCTACTATTGTCATCAAAGCAATCACGACGCCATAACAATCAATATATGATAAATAGAGATACCCTTTGTGCCGTCGCTTTGGACGAGATCTTTATCGACGGAATGCGAAGCAGGGCAAAGGTACAAAATGCACTGACATCGAGACTGAAATTTGCTTTGATTTGTTTGAGTCTGTTTTTCTTTCTTTTTAATTTGTTTGATTTTTTTTTTCTTGTTTAATTTAATTCAAATTTTTTAACTTACTTCGAGACTGCAATTTGGCTTGAGGCGTTTGCGTTTGTATTTCTCTCTTTTTAATTTTCAAAATTTTTTTAAATTTTTTTATTTCAAATTTTTGAATTTACATCGAGACTGCAATTTGGCTTGAGGTGTTTGAGTCTGTTTTTCTTTCTTTCTAATTTTTCTATTTTAAAAAAATTTAATTTCAAAATTTTTAATATACATTGAGACTGCAATTTGCCTCGAGGTGTTTGAGTCTGTTTTTATTTCTTTTTATTTTTTTTTCTTTAAATTTTTTCTATTTCAAATTTTTAAATTTACATCGGACATTAATCATATCTGGGTTTTAAACTATTTTCTATACATCGATTATTAGTTTTTATTTTAAATTAGGCCGAGTATTTACGTTGATGTTAGTTGAAAGACTCTACTTTCTTTTCATATACAGTCTATATTTTAATTTATGTAATTTGAAGAGATCGGCTGAAGATTGAGTTTCAAAATCAAAATATCAAAAAACTTATTTTTCCTTCGAAGATCACAAATCACGTCCAAGTTTGATTTAGTCATCATGAGTTCTCAAAACCGCATTTATCTTTGATTAAAAACATTATATATCTATTTCTCCTATTTTGGAACTCACAGATCACGCTGGATCGTCGTAATCGTTGCAGATGACTGGTAGCTGCAACTTCCAAAACCTTGCACGAAAGAAATAAACAAGTTTATTGCCCTAATTTATACATATAACGACCTATTCTCGCCGTTCCCGCATCAGATATAATTCGTAATCTGCCATCATTTCAAATATTATTATCATAAATGTCTCGTATTTAGGAAATTAATAAAAATTATTCTTAATTCTATGAAATAAAGGGATTATTTGAAGCCAATATTCAGTTTGTTTGTATGGTGTTTTTACTTTGCATGGAACCAGTGATTATTCAGCAACGGGACCAACGGCTTTACGTGGCTTCCGAACCACGTCGAAAGTGAACGTCTATCGAAAGAAATACACATCTCTGACCCCTCAATGGAATGCCCGAGAATTGAACTCGCGGCCACCGAGGTGGCAGGCCAAGAGCAAACCTACCACGCCACTGAGGCGCTTGCCAATATTCAGAGGCGGAAGATGGAACACAATTTTTTTTGCAGGAAATCAATCCGTCCAAAATACTTCTATTTCTGCACTTTTGAACGTGGCATTCAGTAAATGGGTATGCCCCACTCTTCTCCCTTATAATGTGTAATCAAGTGTGTATGCCCCATCCTTCTCGTAATAAATAAGCAAATGGGCATGCCTCATCCGTCTCCCTTGTAATGTATAAGCAAGTGGGTAAGGCCCATCCTTCAGTCCTATTACTGTATAAGCAAGTGGGTATGCCCAATCCTTTTCCCTTATAATGTATAAGCAAGTGGGTATGCCCATCCTTTTCCCTTATAATGTATAAGCAAGTGGGTATGCCCATCCTTCTCGTTTAACCAAATGAGTATGCCCCATCCTTCTCCCTTGCAATAAATAGGCAAATAGTCATGCCCCATCCTAATCTCTAAATGTATAAGTAAGTGGGTATGCCCATCCTTCTCGTTATAATCAATGAGTATGCCCCATCCTTCTCCCTTGCAATAAGCTATGGGTATGCCCATCCTTCTCGTTATAACCAAATGAGTGTGCCCCATCCTTCTCCCTTGTAATAAATAAGCAAATGGGTATGCCCCATCCTTCTCTCTTATTATGTATAAGCAAGTGGGTATGCCCCTTCCTTCTCTCTTATAATGTATAAGCAAGTGGGTATGCCCCATCCTTCTCTCTTATAATGTATAAGCAAGTGGGTATGCCCCATCCTTCTCTCTTATAATGTATAAGCAACTGGGTATGCCCCATCCTTCTCTCTTATAATGTATAAGCAAGTGGGTATGCCCCACCCTTCTCGTAATGTATAAGCAAATGGGTTCGTCTTATCCTTTCCCTGTGAACTTCAGTAATGGGTCTTTTATAATAACTTTCTGCATAGAGAACCCACTGCGTAATACTAAACGAGAAAATAAATATATAAGGCTTTATTTACAAAATTTTCCCTCACCTCGGCGACGGGCTTTATCCTATCCCACGTGAGCTTTGTTAATCCACGATTTATTTATGTTTACGAAAATATACAATCAATTAAAAAGAGCTCTTGCCAAAATCCTTGCTCTCAACTTGATGAGTTTCTTTTTTTTTTGTCCTGTTTTACTGAGGCTAAGCTAAGCCACTCCGTGATATTGGCCGAGAAATAAAAAACATATTTGTTGCAATAGTTAAGGACTATAACATCACAGGAAAACTCCTTTTCCCTCGCTTTGTAGACGGGTTTTATGCTATCCCACTCCAGGTCAACTCAGCCACTAGTAATTTTGATAAGGCTATCCAACTTGAGCTAAAATAAGCTACCGCGTGATAAATACATAAGTATCAATAATCAAGTACTGTATCATAACAAACTCTTTTCCCTCGCTATAAAAGATGAGTCACAAGCTATCCCCTTCAACTAAACAAAAGTCTATAGCAATCCTGACCAAGAAAATACACTACGATCCAAATATACCACCAGGGTTAAACTTAGCCACTGCATAAGTAAATTAACGCACCAGTGACCATAGTATATATAATCTTGATATGGGCCAACTCTCCCCCTGACACAGTGACCGGGGAGGGGGAGCACGTCCGCTTTCGTCATCAGAGCTAACGCAGAGGAGCAATTAGGAGGGCCTGAACGAGGTCAGGCCTGACTCGTCATAAGAAGAATCGAGTTAGGAGAGAGAGAGGAGTCGCCGCTCTGGCGTCTCAGAAGCAGCTCTTCTGCGCCTCCTGGATCGTTCGTCCTGCAGGAGGTGGGACGATCACGCGGGTCACAGAAGAGAGTTCAGATGGTAAATGAATGCGAGAATGAATTCGGATGTTGAATTGTATATTCAGATGGTAAATGAATATGAGAATAAATTCGGATGTTATATGAATAAGAGAATAAATTCGGATGGTATTTAATGATATATTCAGATAGTGAATGAATACGAGATTAAGTTTGGATCGTAAATAATGATATATTCAGATACTAAATGAATGCGAGAATAAATTTGGATCGTAAATAATGATATATTCGAGAATAAATTCGGTAAATGAATATACAATAAATTCGAATGGTAAATAATGATATATTCAGATAGTAAATGACTATGAGAATAAATTTGAAAGGTAAATAAAGATATATTCAGATGGTAAATGAATATAGAATAAATTCGAATGGTAAATAATGATATATTCAGATAGTAAATGACTATGAGAATAAATTTGAAAGGTAAATAAAGATATATTCAGATGGTAAATGAATATAGAATAAATTCGAATGGTAAATAATGATATATTCAGATGGCAAATGTATGCGAGAATAAATTCGGATGGTAAATAAAGATGGCATATTCGGATGGTCAATGAATACGAGAATAAATTAGATTGGTGATTGAATCATGGGAGAATAAATTCGGATGGTAAATAAAGATGGCATATTCGGTTGGTCAATGAATACGAGAATAAATTAGATTGGTGATTGAATATGAGAATTTCAGATGGTAAACGAATACTATTATATAATTGGATGGTAAATGAATACTATTATATGTAAATGAACACGAGAATAAATTCAGATGGTAAATGAACACGAGAATAAATTCGGTAATTGAATTCAATATCAAATTCAGATGGTAAATGAATACGATAATACAATCAGATGCAAAGTGAATACGATAATAAATTCAAATGGTAAATGAATGCGAGATTACATTCAATGGTAAATGAATACGATAATAAATTTAGAGGGTAAATGAATGCGATAATCAAATCAGATGCAAAATTACTACGATAATAAATGCAACTGGTAGATGAATACGAGTATGAATTCAGATGGTAAATGAATTCGATAATAAAGAAAGAAATACAGATAAGCACGCAAGTAAGTAAATAAAGAATGACACACAGAAATAAATGAATCTATATAGGAAGGAACAGAGAGGCAAGTGGACAAACAAATAAATGGAAAACATTATCACACGATACAGAATAGTTTCAGAATGAAAACATCCACGAGATCTACTGCATTTTCTACTTCTGTAACGTAGCATTACAGTTTTCCATTTAATTATTCATCTATTTTTTTTTTGTATGGTGCTTTTACATTGCATGGAACCAGTGGTTATTCAGCAACGGGACCAACGGCTTAACGTGACTTCCGAACCACGTCGAGAGTGAACTTCTATCACCAGAAATACACATCTCTCACTCCTCAATGGAATGGCCGAGAATCGAACCCGAGACCACCGAGGTGCAACGCGAACACCATATCAACCACGCCACTGAGGCGCTCTCATCTATTTGCAAACATGTATTTTCTCGATGCATTTGTTTTAATTAATCGTTCTAATTGTTTGTTTGTATGGTGTTTTTACGTTGCATGGAACCAGTGGTTATTCAGCTATGGGTAATCGTTCTATTATATAAGAAACTCACAGAAGTCAACGGGCCTTTTGAAGAGGCTAAATATATACTAATGTCTATCTAGCTAAAGCCGACGGGGTGGGAAACTTTTCGTCCTTATTTAGGGGGGGGAAAGGAGGAACCGAATTGTGAATTCTGGAGATGATTCACAAGAAGTCACAAGATGCTGAACAAACTAGTGAGTAACAGGCAATTTATTACCCTCGTATGAATAAATATATTAACAAGAAGTGATCCGACCTCCAGCTTACTCGGGACGTATTTAAGTTTTTCCACTCATGTATACATAAGCTGTAAATATATTCCTAACTTAACGTAAATTAAAGCGTGCTAAAATAGAGCCTTGTTTCACAAACGAAAATTTAAATAAATAAGCTATATTTTATTAGAAATGATCTTTCTGTACTGTTTAATAAAATGCACAATATTCATTTTTAAAGCTTAAGTCTAATAAATAAATCATAAATATCTTATCCTAAAATTCCTGTATCTTTAACTCAACGCGAACCACCTTTTTCAGACCTTTTTAGGTTCTTCCACAGACCTTTTCTAATTCCCCAACAACAACAACAACAACAACAACAACAACAAGCAACAACAACATCAAAGTAGTTTATAGGCTTACTCCCCGAGTAAGCGAAAATACAGAACATTACCCGATATTTCTCATATAATACATCTAAATCCAAGAGCCGAGAGGACTAACTGATAAAAGCATCAAATCCAAGAGCCGAGATGACTAATTAATAAAAACATCCAAATCCAAGAGCCAAGATGACTATACTCTATTTTTTCCATCTGTCCATCCGCCTGTGGTGTTTGCGCATGGTAACACTGCGTCCCAGGCTTTAAATGACATCCTATTTCGAATATTAACGGTGTAATTCGCATACAGTAAATTTTTAAAACACTTTTCAGTTGCAAATGTACACCAAGATATCCTTTTATTTACCTAAAACTTACACTTAGTGTAACTATTTAAGCCCGGGACGCACTATTGCCATACGAAAACACCACAGGTGGATGGACAGATGGAAAAATACAGAGTTTAATTAATAAAAACATCCAAATAACGTCTACCTCAAATGCAAGCACAGTCTGAAGAAGACGGCTTATCATCATCCCTTCACTCGAAAACCTCAACACGCCATGTCCGTATCAGGTTATGATAATGACGAGCGGCGTTATGCCATAACAGGTGCATGACGCCAAGCAATCAAATTATGGCCTCACCTGCCAAAAGTTAGTTGCAAATCCTGCCGCAGTGAATCCCAGGCGCTGCTGCTGCTGCATGGTGGTATTTGGCGGTGAGAGGGTACGGTTTGATTAACTTTGGGAACTAGCGTCGCAAAAAATGTGGTCAGCAATTTTGAAATACAGTATTTATAAAGAAAATTATTTTGACAGAAAGCGCCGAATATTTTGAAATGCATTATTCCCAAAGAAAATTATTTTGACAAAAAAGTGCCGACAATTTTGAAATGCATTATTCACAAATAAAATTATTTCGACAAAATATGGTTATCAATTTGAAATACAGTATTTATAAAGAAAATTATTTTGACAAAAAGTGCCGACAGTTTTAAAATAGTTTTCAAAAACAAAATTATTTCGATAAAAAATGGCAAAAAATAATTAAATACAGTATTTACAAATAAAATTATTTCGACAAATATGGCCAAAAATGTTTAAAAACCGTATTTACAAAGAAAATTATTTTGACAGAATACTGTAATCAATTTTAAATACAGTACTTATAAGGATAATTTAGACAAAAAATGGCCAAAAATCTTTAAATACAGTATTTACACAGAAAATTGTTTTGACAGATATGGCCAACAATTCTGAATTACGGCATTTCCAAAAACATTATTTTGGCAAAAAGTGTCAACACTTTTCAAATACATTACTCACTAAGAAAACTATTTTGACAAGGAATGAGCTACAATTCTGAAATACGTTATTTACAAAGAAAATCATTTGACAAAATATAGCCAACAATTTTGAAATGAAGTATTTGTAAAAAGCATTACCTTGGCTAAATATGGTCATCAATTTTGAATACAGTATTTATAAAGAAAAATATTTTGGCAGAAAATTACCAGAAATGTTTAAATACAGTATCTACAAAGAGAATTATTTTGACAAAATATGGCTAACAAAATACAGTATTTACAAAGAAAATTATTTTGACAAAATATGGCTAACAATTTCAAAATACAGTATTTACAAAGAATAATATTGACAAATAAGGCCAACAATTTTGAAAGACAGTATCTACAAGGAAATTATTTTGACAAAAAGTGTCAAAACTTTTGAAATACAGTATCTACAAAGAGAATTATTTTGCCAAAAAGTGCCAACAATTTTCAAATATCTAATTTACAAATAAAATGATTTTGACAAAAAGTGCCAGCAACTTTGAAATATAGTAATTACATAGAAAATTACAGACAAAAAATGGCCAACAATTTTAAAATATAGTACTTACAAAGAAAACTATTTTGAAAAAAAAAAACAATGTATTTTCCGTAATGTAACACGTTAACTGCTTCGACTCATGTACATTCTTGCATGTTTTAGAATCATAAAATTTCAAGTACAAAATACAAAAAAACATATTAATATATATTATATATATATATATATATAAATATATAATATTACTAACTATATATCATATGTATATATACATTATATTTATATATATATATATTAATATATATATAATATCTATATATATATATATATATATATTTATTATAATTAGACAATATCATTAAATAATTAGATTATAAATATAATAAATATTAAAATATAAAGACAAATATATCACGTAGCATACGAGAGATATTCTTGCGTCACCATATTATTCCGTTATTCTACCGGACACCTTCCATCAATAGGACTCATTCTCATTCACCATCCTTCCCGGGAGATACTAGTACGGTTATTTGCATCCTGTTGACCCTACTCACTGTCACGCCATCCCAAAGCATTAAATCTACTGAAGGATTGCCTTTAACTCTTAATTACCCAGAGCTTTACTTCCCAATCACCACTTATTGGTTTCTTTCGCAGGCAAGACCCCGTGCTAGCTATGAAGCTAATTTGATATAAAAATGAAAAAACAAAGTCTGGGTCTCATAACAATGAAAACAAAGGTCTGGGTCTCATCTAACTTAAGCATTAACAAAGGGGCTCAGTGTAGTTTAGTATACGGCTTAATTTAACATTATTATTAACGATGTTTATTGCAACTTTAAGATGAACAAAGCACAACTTAATTTGACGTTAATTAACCGTGCTGTCATAAGGTAGTTTATTGTAACTATACATTAACAAAGGCTTGCTTTGCCAAGCAACATTGCCAGCACCAACAAAGATGGTCTGTATTGGCTGTAAAGATGTTCAACCTAACATTTCCAACATACTGTCTGTAAGGATGTCCAACCTAACATTACCAACATACTGTCTGTAAGGATGTTCAACCTAACATTACCAACATACTGTCTGTAAGGATGTTCAACCTAACATTACCAACATACTGTCTGTAAGGATGTTCAACCTAACATTACCAACATACTGTCTGTAAGGATGTTCAACCTAACATTACCAACATAATGTCTGTAAGGATGTTCAACCTAACATTACCAACATATTGTCTGTAAGGATGTTCAACCTAACACTACCAACATACTGTCTGTAAGGATGTTCAACCTAACATTACCAACATAATGTCTGTAAGGATGTTCAACCTAACATTACCAACACAATGTCTGTAAGGATGTTCAACCTAACATTACCAACATACTGTCTGTAAGGATGTTCAACCTAACATTACCAACATATTGTCTGTAAGGATGTTCAACCTAACATTACCAACATACTGTCTGTAAGGATGTTCAACCTAACATTACCAACATACTGTCTGTAAGGATGTTCAACCTAACATTACCAACAATGTCTGTAAGGATGTTTAACCTGCCAACATTGCCAACAAACTGCCCGTAAGGATGTTTAACGTGACAACATTACCAACAGCGACAAAGATGGTTCGTATTGTTTGTTGGGTGTTTAAGGGACTGGATTTCAAAAAAATGACTTGGTTTACAAAAACACATGATAACTAAGTGAAAATTTTTATTCTAACCTGACAACATTGCCAACAAGACCAAAGCCGGGCCATGTTGTCAAAAGACGAGCCAGATGTGAAATCATTCAACGACGAAAACGACAACATCAAGAATGCTGTTTGTCGCGGTGTTCAAGCTGCGACACCACAGCAGACCAGGAGCTAGAGAGGATCAGAAAAACGCCGCAGAATGAAACGAGAGAGAGAGAGAGAGAGAGAGAGAGAGAGAGAGAGAGGATGGGGGTTAAGGCAACGTTCACCGAAATGGTGATGGCGTGCTACGTCCCCGTCAAGCGTCATGCGAAAAAAAATTAGCGAAGGAAGAAGAAGAAGAAGAAGAAGAAGAAGAAGAAGAAGAAGAAGAAGAAGAGAGAGAGAGAGAGAGAGAGAGAGAGAGAGAGAGAGAGAAATTAACTTAAAAAAAGGAGAGAGGGGGAAATGCAAAAAAAAAATGAACTAGAACAGAGGAGAGAGAAAGAATTAGCTTAAATAGAGGAGAGAGAGAGAGAGAGAGAAAATTAACTTGAAAAGAGGAGAGAGAGAGAGAGAGATTAATGCAAAAAAAAATAAAATTAACTAAAACAGAGGAGAGAGAAAGAATTAGCTTAAATAGAGGAGAGAGAGAGAGTAAAAAGAGAAAAAATTAACTTGAAAAGAGGGAGAGAGGAGAGAGAGAAAAAAAAAAATTGACTAAAAGAGGAGAGAGAGAATTAAGCTTAAAAAGAGAGAGAGAGAGAGTCATTAACGAAAACTAAAGAGAGAGAGAGACTAAGAGAGAGGAGAGAGAGAGAGAGAGTCAGGCGACAAACAAGAGGAGAGAGAGAGAGAGAGAGAGACGACACAATCGATATAGTTCCTTATTATAGCCTGCGAACAACACCCACCCCCAAGTTCCATTAAAACAGATTTACGAAACTGTTATATTTGATGTTATGACTCCCACTTCCCCTTCCCCTTCTCCCCCCCCCCCCCACCAAACCGGCCCCCGCCCCCTCGCCTCCTTCCGTGTAGAAGTATGCCAAGTCAGTATTACCTCGCCGTCTCGTAAATTCTATCTAAGTCTTTTTTAGACGGTAATAAGTTCGGGATTATCTAGGAAATAGGTTATGCTCTACGTAATGTTTGCTTGTATATATTCTTTCGTACAGGTTTCTCCACGCGCACACACACACAAACACACAGACATACAAACGACCACATACACATATGAATGCATGTGTTAAATAACACACACGCGCACCGCAGCTCATTTCTTTACGTAAGCACGAACTCTTCACTTGCCCAGGGCACGTTTGCGTTCATTAAAAGCAAAACTACGTCGAGTTGCTGTGTGGACATTAATACTGATCTACCTTAGTTTGCGAAACCACACTCCTGCCTTTCTTTCCCAGTGTTCCGACTGAACTGACACGTTCTAGAACTCCCTTCAAGCCTATGTATTCCCCAACGCTTACAATCTTGTATCCAACAAGAGGCAGGTCTATTTTCTTTTCTTTTTTCTTTTTATTTTCGTGACTGACAGGCCACCTTTGTCTCTTCATCTCTCTTTAAAATTAGCAACAATATCACCTTCTTTATATTTCACTTTCCTCCAGCTTCTTTGTTCCCATAGCCCCATAACCTTACCTAATTGAAGAGGCGGGTCTACTGATTATTTAGTGACTGTGTATCCTACTGTCTTATTCCTTCACTCATCACATGACAAGACAACATTTAGAAAATCTGAATGTATTCATCTAAATTTGATGTCACATCATCTTGAATGCTAATTTATTCAAAAACATAAATTTTTTTGCTAATTTTCCTTGTTCTATGACTTGTGTGGATCAGTTGGTAGCGCCCTTGCCTTTCATTTGAGATCTGGGTTCGATCCCGTAAGCATTAAATGCAATCCCCTGCTGTCATACCTACGCCAAGAGGAAAGAGAATTTCATAATAATAATAATAATAATAATAATAATAATAATAATAATAATAATAATAATAATATATTATTATTATTATTATTATTATTATATTATTATTATTATTATTAATAATAATATCTTTCATTAATGGCTATTTTGCACGTCGAACTCAACCCGTAGCAACCTGTCAAATTGTAAAAGGATAAATTAAGTCATTCCCTCGAACGTATTACAATAGGAATGGTACTACTGAATTCCCGTCGTAAGGCTCTATCGAGCGTAATCAAAAATGACAGCGGTTGCTGGTGATAGCGGTGGTGTCGGGGGGAGGGGGGGGAGAAGGGGAAGGGGGAAGGGGAGGAGGAGGAGGTGGTGGTGTCCCACCCGCCGCCGCCAGCAAGCTCTCCCCTCGGGCGTAACAACAATACCTATCCAATTGATGTTATATGGATCACGTGTGGCGCCGCTCGCCATCTTGGGACGAACCCCTTCTTCTTCCCCTCCTTGGTCGTCCCCTCGGAGGACCCAATGTCCCTTGGCCAACGCCTTTGCCCAACCAACACCCCCAACCAACAACCCCCCCCCCCCTTTCCCCGGCCCCACCCCGGAAAGCTACGCCTTACACGTCGATATCTCTTTTACTGGAGTCATCTGTTTTAGTTATGAAAGGGTTAAAACGCTTCTATAAGTATTCCTTCTAAGAGTCTTATACACTAAGCACTGGGCTACTTCCGGGCCAAGCACTGGGACCTATTAGGTCATTCAGAGCTGAAACAGACATTGACAGTAAAAGGTCTGAAAGGAGTAACAGGAGGAAAACCTCAAAGCAGTTGCACTATGAATCAAGTGTTAGGAGAGGGTGGAAAGTAAGATGGAAGAAAGAGAATATGAAAGGTGGTACAGTAAAAGGAATGAGAGGGGTTGGAGCTAGGGGCCGATGTGACGCTGCAGAACCTTAATACCTACAGTGCACCGCATGAGGTGCCCTGACGCCACTACCCCTCTACGGGGTCCGACCCATTCAACTCTTAAGACTGAAAAAAATGGAGTTGGAGGGGTTGAACAGCAAGATAAAGAGATCCATAAAATTAAGGATATGAAGTACAGAGCTGGAACTTGGAGAAAATCCACAGATGCAATAAGGAGTAACTGTCAGAGGTGTTGAACCGCGAGACAAAAGTAGGGTCACAAAAATAAAGGGTAACATATAAGGCTAAGAAGTTAGTGTGGCTAAGGGCCGAAGGGAAGTTGCAAACACGTTTTGAGTAATGTCTACAGTACCCCATGTGAGGTGCACTGACGGAGCTACCCCTGTACGATGATATACTAAGAGGTGGTGTTTCTGCAAGCGTTTTTTTTTTTTCTTATAAATATAAATATGGCTACTTTATAAGTCTGCGATATCGAATAGCAATAATTCAGGGCGTTCAGTGGTGGTTATAGTGGCTCAGTGGCTAGCTGCTTCACCTCTACAGCAGCAATGTGCATAATTCTCATGGTACAGCGGTTTATAGTGTAGGTAATTGAAAGAAACATTGAGTACGATATATGAACATTTATGTATAATATGTATGGCAATCTTTAACTTTCGTATTCGTTTATATACCTCCCTATGTATTTAATGTATCTCATTCTCATATGTCATGTACGATATGTCATGACTGAATCTCGCCCGTCTGGCAGT
Source organism: Macrobrachium nipponense (assembly GCF_015104395.2). Taxonomy (NCBI): domain Eukaryota; kingdom Metazoa; phylum Arthropoda; class Malacostraca; order Decapoda; family Palaemonidae; genus Macrobrachium; species Macrobrachium nipponense. The sequence continues at coordinate 13,180,582 of NC_061104.1, forward strand.
CATGTTTCGCCAGTACGGCACCGCTCTGTTTTCCTTGCTTGTGTATACTTCATTAGACATTAAGAACTTACTTTTAATATTTCGGTGTTTCCTTCATCCCCAACCTTTAGTGATAAGGATAACACATCGAACACACATATACAGCACTTGGAGGATACTTCAACTAGAGCCTTATATCTCGGTGGTTTTAAATTTGCAGTGAAGCCTTTCATTCATAAGCATTTGAGCCATTTCGGAAAAATCCTAATCCTTCTTATAACTATGTCATTCTCTTACAAAACGCTTATAATTCCCCTCAATGAAAAAATAAGAACTTCCTGCAGAACTTTTCATTTTCATTTCCAGGTGAGGCAATAATTGCATATGTTATACAGTTGAAGTAACGATCCTAAAATTTGTATTATGGTAAAGCAAATTAAGCAATACTGAATGGGTCTCTATATTTTAAAATGGGCCTTGTAGGGATCGAACTCCTTAAAATTTGTGTATGTCTATTATGAAAGGTAGTTCTTGCACGCCTATTTCATCAATGAAGCCCATGTAGGCCTATATACCCATCTGAAACTTATGAGTAGGCGGTCTTTAGAACTTTATTTTGTTTACGTGTGGTGGATTTCTATATTTCTTCTCATAAAGAAATATTCTACAATAACCCATTGGAACATTGTAATACTAATAAACAAATGAGAAAAATACTCTATGGTAAAAACTAAATCTCTAGGGGAACATCATTGCATTTTTACAGCAAAATAAACAAATAAATAAACAATCAATTTCCGTACGGAAAACCCCGGGGCGTTCTATACATATTTTTCCTGATTCTCGAGTTTAGTGTTTTTAAGAGGAAATCGAAAGCTTCAATTATAGGGATTGATAAAGGAACATAACCCCTTGAAGGGCCAAGTCAAGCTGATTATAGCATTGCAAAAACCACCTAGGATACTACTTTAATTGGAGAGAATAGTAATATTCAGATCAGGAAATATTACTCAGGTAAATAGAAGTTCCAAATGCTTCAGTTTTGTTAAGTATATCTTAGTTTAACCAGACCACTGAGCTGATCAACAGCTCTCCTAGGGCTGGCCTGAAGGATTAGATATCTTACGTGGCCAGGAAATAATTGGTTACTTAACACCGGGACCTACAGCTTACTGTGGGATCCGAACCACATTATATCGAGAAATGAATCTCTAATCACCAGAATTAAATTCCTGATTCGTCGTTGGCAGAACGGAGAATCGAACTCGGGGCCACCGAATCAGTAGGTGAGCACGTAAACCACTCGTCCAACGAGAAACTAATAATAAATTCCTCTAATTCCTCGTTGGCAGACCGAAGAATCGAACTCGGGACTACCGAATCGGTAGGTGAGCACGTAAACCACTCGTCCAACGAGAAACTAATAATAAATTCCACTGATTCCTTGTTGGCAGACTGGAGAATCGAACTCGGGACTACCGAATCGGTAGGAGAGCATGTAAACCACTCATCCCACGAGAAACTAATGATAAGTTCCTCTGATTCCTCGTTGGCAGAGCGGGGAAGCGAACTTGGATTACCAAATAGGGAAGCGAATATTTTAAAAAGACTGAGAAAAGAATGAAAAAGAAACAAGACATCTTGAGGGGACGTTCGCCTAACGAATGGTATCACCGACAATCTTCAAAATCTGTTCGTATTCTGTTCTTTAAGGTATCCTGCTAACGTGCACATAAAAGTAATAAAAAAAGTAAAAGTAATAAACAAAGGGACATGGAGTGTTCATAATCTAACTTATCCTGTTAATTATCCTTTTAAGTACATACACACAAAGACACATATGAAAGAAAAACGTAGATTAAACGGAGGTCTTAAAGAAAAAAATTAACACCTGTCTTGGAGAGCTTTTGCTACTACGTCCAGTGCAGCAAACTTGACGACACCCAAAACATAAACTAACGACGACTGATCTAAAGTTATCGGATGTCCCAGATGAGAGCTTCTGAAGAAGAAGAGGGAGGGTGGGGGGGTGGGGGGGGGGGTGGGGGGGGGGGGGGGGGGGGGGGTGGGGGGGGGGGGGGGGGGGGGGGACGCGGTCTGAATCATTATTACCACTGTGTAGCGAAGGTGTAAGTAAACCACCGTTCCCAGAAATACTTCTAACAGGGAAAATCAGAGAGAGGACGTAAATATTTCCATAGGAAGAGTATACGAATAGATTTGATAATACAAACGTTTGAGAGAGAGAGAGAGAGAAAGAGAGAGAGAGAGAGAGAGAGAGAGCAGAAGAAAGGGAACAATTTTGACGAAAGGTATTTTCTTTATAGAAGAGTATAATCAAACACAATATAATAAACAACCATGAGAGAGATAGAGAGAGAGAGAGAGAGAGAGAGAGAGAGAGAGAGAGAGAGAGAGAGAGAGACATAAATAATATTTCTTACAGGGCAAGTATCAATACAGAGATGATAAATACAAACTTGAGAGAGAGAGAGAGA
>NC_061104.1:13188058-13200558 GCF_015104395.2 Macrobrachium nipponense
ACTATATGTGAACATGCCACTATTCGCTGTTTATTTACCATTCATTTTTTATTATCCATTTTGTATATATTTAGCCATTATTTATATATATATATTCATTCATCTATCTTTATCATCTATTTATTGGAAAAGGTATCATTCATCATCTATATATGATATTGTATTATTATACATTTATTTATCTATTCCTTATTATTCATCTATAAATCCTTCTATCTCTGTATTTGAGTTATTTATTTTTTATTCATTTATCTTTTTATCTCACCCTGGTTTAGATTTTTACAAATTATCCCTGATAGTTTTTTTTTTTTGCATGAAAACGGAATTATAGCCTCGTTTCACAGCAATATGTGCACATTTTCAATCAAAAAAAACAAAAAAAAACAATAACGGGTTTGACAGAAGTCTCTTCAACCACGTGGGAGGAGTTGGAATGACAGTGAGAGAGTGACAGAGACACTGACGAACAGACAGACGACTTTTTTCTTTTTTTCTTTTAAGCTGATAGGTAAGATGGGTGAAAGAAGAGTGAGGGCAGTTAGCTAGCTAACCGTGGTAGGGTTGGTTGGTTGGTTTTATAAAGTTTAGGTGTAACACCAAGCACTGGGGCAGCAAAGGCCATTCAGCGCTTACTGTATAACTATGAAATTATAAGACGTTATATCATATAAAGCAGGTTTATTTCTTTGAGATATTTTACTATATTTTGAAGTGGGGCATTTTCTCCCAATAGTTCTTCAAGTGGTATGTTATATATGTTGTTGGATCTTCGTTTTCTTTCGAATTTATTGCATTTAGTTAGTAGATGACGGACTGTGACCAGAGTACGACAATGGTCACAGTAAGGGGCCTGTCTTTCCTCGCCTTGCAACATCAAGTATTTGTGTGTTAAGTATGTGTGTCCTATTCTTAATCTTGTTAATATGACATCTTCCCTTCTTTGACATTGTTGTCTATTCCAAGGTTTTACAGATGGTTTAATATGCTTTAATTTATGATTCAGTTCTAGCCATTCTTTTTCCCATTTTGATTGACAGTATTCATTTATTGTTGTTTTAATGTCATTGTAAGGTATTTGTATTTTTTTGATAGACTCCTTTTTTACTGCCTTTTTGGCTTCTTTATCCACCTCTTCATTACCCTTTATGCCCACATGGGAAGGGACCCAACATAGTTTTATATTTATAGATTTCCGTTTTACTATTATATCTATCCACTCCCTTATTTCTTCAATTACGGGATGAGAAACTGTGTATTGTCTAAGCGCTTCTAAAGCACTGTAAGAATCCGTGTATATTACAAAGGTATCGTTTGCCTTTCCCACCATAAAGGCATGTTTTATAGCCTCTAATATAGCATTTATCTCTGCAGTGAATATCGAGCATATTTTTGGAATTTTTTCCCTTATTTTTATATTTTTTGTTACTACAGCATAGCCTACACCCTCCTTCGACTTGGAACCATCTGTATAAATACTAATATCCCGTTTATGTTTTTCCTGGTGTGACAGAAATTCACTCTTTAATTGTGCATCTGTTACATTCTTATTAAATGATTTCTCACAGATTTCTATTTTAGCATGTCTCCACGGAGGTATTTTAGGAGTGGTTATTTTTTATATGCTACTTGTTCCTAATTTTAGATGTTCTATATCAGGTTTTAATCTATTCTCCAATGGTTTACAGGCTCTTGGTTTATTGTCATAATTATTTGTTATGTTCTTCATATATTTGGTGTTTGGATTATCATTAAGGTTATTTATTTTAGCTATATATTTTAATCCCATTTCTTCTCTTCGCACTTTCAGGGGATCTATTCCTGCTTCTACATACAGACTTTCCACGGGGGAAGTTCTGTAGGCTTCAGTGCACAGTCTAATACCCATGTTATGTATGACATCCAGTTTTGTTAATAGGGTTTTAGAAGCACTACCATATACTTGACATGCATAATCAAGTTTACTTAGACAAATGGCCTTATATACTTTTATCAGAGAGGTTCTATCAGCACCCCAGTCATTATGCGCAATTACTTTTATTATACTTAAGGATTTTCTCACTTTTATCGCCAGTTGTTCTATATGTTCTTTAAATGTAAGTTTTTAACCGTGGTAGGGAATAGTTTAGAAAGTTAAGTATTAGTAAGAGTAATGTAAAGTGTGGTTTATCCACAATTTCATTTGGGTAAGGGTACAATTTTCTAACTAATCTTAACATAATAAAATAATGATTATACATTACATTGACATGGTGAATTGTACAGATTACATATTTTGAATTTTATTACATAATATAATCATATTTAATAAAGTTCCAATTTCTAACTCTTAAACTTAATTTTAATTATCATAATGATTTTGCATTATATCTACATAGTAAATTCTACATATTACTTTTTCACAAGACATTTCTTAATAGTATAATGGTCGAGGTTCATCGCGATGAACATATGAAGATACTCTTCTCCACCATCTGTGGTCTGTGTTGTTTGGGTCAAGGTTTCTCTCTTCTGCTTCTGATTCATCTGCTAATTCGCTATTGTATTGAACTAGTTTCCTCCATATATTGGTTGCCAGTCTGTTGATCTATACGGACAGACAAACGGGAAAAAAAAAAATCTCCAAAATCTCCCTTCTCGCACATCTACGCATGGTGGTTTATATTTGTTCCTGGCAGGGTTGGTGATTTTTTATTTAAAAAGAAATAAAATAAATAAAAATCGGTGATTTATTTGATTTTTTATTTATTTCATTATTTATTTTTTTATTTGTATTTCTTTAATTTTTACAAGTTCTTTCAATTTTTTTTTCACTCAAAATGTATTTTATGACAGAATTGCTATTGATTTATATTTTAGGTTTCCAGTCCTGACTAAAGTAGCTACGTACTTGCAATCTTTTTTACATCAAAATAAATCGATGCAGCACAGTTATGCTAAGGTTTTATTAACCTCCAAACCATATTTTTTCAATTTTTATTATTTCAAATTAGAAAATTCAAAAAAAAAAAATTAAAAATCATGATTTTTTTGAATGAAAAAAATCAATGATTTAATAACTTGATTAAATCAGTCTGATTTAATCATTGCCAACCCTGGTACCAGGTACGACAGGAATCCGTTTCCGCCGTGTAAGAATTGCGATGACGAGGTGTCACAAATACAGTGCCAGCAGACATACAGACAGACAGAGGGGGATTAAATTGGTCCTCCAACTCTGTCATTAAGGAAATAACATCAATAATAAGTGTCACAAACACAATGCCACACGGACAGACAGACATACAGAGGCACGAAGAGGGGGCTGAATTTGCCCTCCAATTTTGCCGTTAATGAGCTGACAAAAACAAGAACAACTATGAAGAAGAAGAAGAAGAAGAAGAAGAAGAAGAAGAAGAAGAAGAAGAAGAAGAAGAAGAAGAAGAAGAAGACGGAATCACCTTCCACATTCAGTCCTCTATAAAATTAATGCAGCTGATGCAGCAATAATAATAATAATAATAATAATAATAATAATAATAATAATAATAATAATAATAATAATAATAATAATAATAATAATAATAATAATCCCCACACTATAAATACCACCCAGTCGAATTGGAGGACTGTGATAGAGCAAAAAAAAAGGAAAAAAAAAAAAAAAAAAAAAAACAAAAAAAAAAAAAAAAAAAAAAAATAATAATAATAATAATAATAATAATAATATAATAATAACTCAAACTGTAAACATTCATGCGCAATTGGAACTTAGGAAGTTCGAGTGAAGATATAATGCATTACTACCCTCACTGCTCTTTTTGCTTTTCAATATATTTCTATCGATTTCTTAATTTGTTAATTTATTTTTTCTTTTTCAAAAAGTGGGATCTTTTCTTTATGTCTTTCCCTTCGCCTCCTCCTGGTCCTTCCTAATTAACGCCATATTCTTTGGAAGTTTGAATTTCGAGTCAATGGCCCCTTTGGTGGGATTGTTCCATATGAATAGGTTTCATCTACTGAATTATAATAATAATAATAATAATAATAATAATAATAATAATAATAATGAACTAAGGAACCTCCGTAACGAGGCTATAATATTGACAATCAAAAGCCACAGTAGTGTTAAAATATATTATTGTACAATGGTAAAAATACAAGGAGACACTTTCGGATACTGCTCCGTATCCCTCTTCTGTCCTACTGACGGTCAAACAATGGAGGGAGCGTTACATTGGTTACAACATGGGAAAGAAAGAAAGAAAAAAAAAACTAGTTCAAGCCGGGTGGATTTAAGTGTTGGTCAGGTAATCCCCGTTCGGTTGTTTCTGTTGGCGAGACGGCTGGAACGGCGAAGTGGTCGTTCAGGTGATTCCAGTTCAGCAGACACTCCATCGGTGCCATGACTTGAAGCTGTAGTAACCTCAGTCATCTGGGATAAAAGAGAGGTGGGAGCAACATCAGGGGTCTCACAATCACCAGACATATGAGTCCTAAAATCGTTGACAAAGTGGCCAATTATTAAAGAATTGGTAAAACTATCTTGATCAGTGAAGGTTTTGTTCCCTTCAAAAGCACACCCCTTTCTAATAGCAGCTCCTTCCACTAAGCGACGAACACCAACATCCCCACTCTTAAAAATGACAGAGGCACCATTCCAATTGATGTTGTGTCCTGGAACGAATGAATGTGAAACAATAGCATTATTCATTGCATGGAGTTCATAGGCCCTACGATGTTCAGAAATTCTTACATCCAAACTCCGCCCACTTTCTCCAAAGTATTTCTGAGGGCAATTGGCACAGGGAATTTGATAAACACCGGGTGTTTTCCTAATACCATTGTTGTTATTATTGCACACTAACCGATTTCTGATAGTATTTTTAAAATTGAAAGCAATTTGAATTTCTTTTTGCTTTCTATTTGCAAGATAGCAGGTATTTTCCAGATTCGGATTATTTTTTACCACATTAGGATTACCTGCTGCACTCATACCGTAACATATTCGTTTTGCTTTAGAGATAGCTCTTTCTATAATGTGAGTGGGATATTTCAGACCCTTAAAAGCATTGAAGATATGCTGAAGCTCAAGTTCTAGAAGTTCGATATCCCAAATGCGAAGGGCTCTAAGACAAAAGTTGACAATCATATTCGCTTTTACCCCCAACGAATGAAAGGAATAGAAATGACTGTACCCCTCAGCATTAGTACTTTTACGAAACACGGAAAATTTAAACCTGTTACTTACGTCATCTCTAAAACCAAAACACCCAAAAATGCAAGCTTATCATCTTCCTCCAGTTCAACAGTAAATTTCATAGAGGGTACAATGCTATTGGCACGGTCAACTAGCTGTTGTAGCCGTGTGTCGTCTCCTTTGAAAAGAATAAAAATATCATCAACAAATCTGACCCAGACCAGTAGCTTAATGTGTGGATCACAATGTTCTAAAATACTCTTCTCCACGAACTCCATGCACAGATTGGACAAGATGAGCGTCTGTAATAGCCATTATTTTCAATAAAACCTATATTAATGAAGGTCTTACTCCAGCAAATATAATAATAATAATAATAATAATAATAATAATATAATAATAATAATAAATAAGGTGGTACGAGCACCAACCTGAAGGAGTGATAGAAAACGATGAGGCAAAGATTCTCTGGGACTATGGTATCAGAACAGATTGGGTGATACGTGCAAATAGACCAGAGTAGGAGAAAGAAAGGGAAAAAACTGGATAAGTATCAAGACCTGAAAATAGAAATAAGAAGAATATGGGATATGCCAGTGGAAATTGTACCCATAATCATAGGAACACTAGGCACGATCCCAAGATCCCTGAAAACGAATCTGGAAAAACTAGAGGCTGAAGTAGCTCCAGGACTCATGCAGAAGAGTGTGATCCTAGAAACGGCGCACATAGTAAGAAAAGTGATGGACTCCTAAGGAGGCAGGATGCAACCCGGAACCCCACACTATAAATACCACCCAGTCGAATTGGAGGACTGTGATAGACCAAAATATATATATATATATATATATATATATATATATATATATATATATATATATATATATATAATAATAAAAATGATAATAATAATAATAATAATAATAATAATAATAATAATAATAACAAAAATTAGTAAATATCTAAATAAGTATGGAAAAAGCCTAAAATTACTTTATATATAAAACAGAAGCAAATAACAAATGATGACTATATTAGTTAGGTCAAAAATAATAATTCAGTCCAAAGTCCCCGTCTACCTGCTGTTATAATGGCAACATGAAATTATTATCCACTTCATTGTTTTTGCATGACTTTGACCTAATATGAGCGTGTACTGTTTGCAGTAGATATAAATGATTAGATATTGACACTATCAAATGAAATGAAAAAAAAATTTCTTTAAATAAAATTTGTTTACTACTCTAGTATATTAAGAATAGTGAATAATAAAAGAAGCGTAAACTAAGAAACTGTATATAACAGCATGAAAAATGAATGCTAATGCACAGAAAAAAAAATATTAATGGTATATTAAACCTTCTTTCAATTTGATTTTCTGTAAACAAAATAAGCAACACAAAAAATTCGCCAGTCATAAATCGTAGTGTTTTGTTAAGTGATCAAAATCTGAACACGTGTATCCAATGTTTCAGTCCTTCATCAAAATTGAAAATCATCAAAAATAACATATGCTGACGCACGTTACTTTGCACAGGTGTGTTTCCAGATCGGAATACGATAAGTGTAGGAATCATTTGGAATATTCACGAAACTCTCTCTCTCTCTCTCTCTCTCTCTCTCTCTCTCTCTCTCTCTCTCTCTCTCTCTGTATATATATATATATATATATATATATATATATATATATATATATATATATATATAATATTATATATATATATATATATATGTGTGTGTGTGTGTGTGTGTGGTGTGCATTATATATATATATATATATATATATATATATATATATATATATATATATATATAGTAAAAGTCCTCACGTGAAAATGAAAGAAGGAGGTACCAAGACTTTCAACTTATTTCCAAAGTCATCTTCAGGGTACTGAACAATTTTAAGAGAACAACTTATACAAGAGAGCAACATGAGGTCACAAATAATAAAACAAGTCAACAACCTACTGAAGTATGCAAAACAAAAGACATACTTAGCGGAAATATATATATATATATTATATATATATATATATATATATATATATATATATATATATATATATATATATATATATATATATATATATTATCATTAAACTACTACAAATCACCAACGACATAACCTGAAGTGGGGTGTTTTTACATTTTGTTAATTTTTGACAAAGAAAAAACAGAAATTTATGCTGAACAGTAATAAATCTTATTTCTAAGATTTATTTTTATACTGACAAAAAAAATCAATTAAACAGCTCCGCATACGTCAATTTTATAAGTTTTAGGAAAAAATAAATAAATATATATTGAAAGCTAAATTGACTTCAACGAAACTTCAGATAATCGTTAAAAAATTACGAAAATAGAAATGAAAACATCAGTGATAAGAGGAAATACGACTTATTGCATTGCATATACTTCCTCTTTTTCCTTTCAAAAATAAAAAAAAATAAAATATCAACAATGAACAGGAAATAAGCTTGATTGGCTTCCAATCGGTTTCTCTCTCTCTCTCTCTCTCTCTCTCTCTCTCTCTCTCTCTCTCTCCTCTCTGTGCCTGCTTCCAGCAGCAACAATTATTCGTAATTATTTTATCCTTGAAATGTCTGCTTTACCTTGACATTTGCCGTTTCCCTTTTTCCTTATTCATGTTTGCCTGTTGATCTGCACTTATATAAACCCTTCCTTTTTTTCCCTTCATCATTTTTTCAGCGTTCAACCGCAAGTCGAGAGAGAGAGAGAGAGAGAGAGAGAGAGAGAGAGAGAGAGAGAGAGAGTTTCTTAGAGTTTAAAAAAAATGACAAAAATATATGGGAATATGTGAGGTGGACAATTTTATGGGGGATGGAAATTTGTGTGTGAGAGAGAGAGAGAGAGAGAGAGAGAGAGAGAGAGAGAGAGAGAGAGACTTTCACAGGGTTTTAAAGGTGTCAGAAAGGTATGGGAATAAGTGAGGGGTTGACAGATGTTTGGAATAAAACGATTGAATTTTTTTTATCAAATATAAATACAAAACAAAAAGAGAGGATCCCAAAATGAAAATAATGAAAATAATAATTTTCAAGAGAGAGAGAGAGAGAGAGAGAGAGAGAGAGAGAGAGAGAGAGAGAGAGAGAGAGGCTATTTCTCAGAGTTAAAAAATAATGAGGTTGACAGTTTTCCGAATAAAAACTATTTTCCTCATAATTCTAAATCTAAACAGGTAGAGAGGACCGCTACGTGTAGATAATGAGAGAGAGAGAGAGAGAGAGAGAGAGAGAGAGAGAGAGAGAGAGAGAGAGGAATATGTCCCGGACAGGAAAAGAATACTGAGTATTAATACTTCTACTGCCGAAAGGGTCCCAAGCACAAAAAAATAAGAATAAAAAAATCAAAATAAAAAACTACTAGGAAAAGGGCGAGGGGAGCGAGAAAAAAGAATGGAAGGGGTATATAGCGAAGGGGTGAGAGGGTGGGGGGGTTATTTAAGGAGGCAGGGGAGATGACCACAAACCCTTGCCACTGTGCAAAAGGAGCATCACGGTAGCACTTTCTGGAACGCTACTATGAGATTGCAATATCGCTGTTGCTGTGTGAGATCGTGCGCGCGTTGGCCGGGTTGCTATGGGCGCTGAAAGACGATGAATCTGGGCATCCAAAATGAGCTTTCAAGTGAGGTAATAATAACAAATAATATTTGCAACTTGGTAACGAAATGAAGGCTAATTATTATAAAAGAATGAAAACGGACTATTGTAAAAGTAATATTTGCGACTGAAGTGAAGGCTAATCATTATAAAAGAATGAACACGGATTACTGTAAAAGTAATATTCGCGACCAAAATAAAGGCTAATAATTATAAAAGAATGAACACGGATTAGTGTAAAAGTAATATTCTCGACCAAAGTAAAGGCTAATTATTATAAAAGAATGAAAACGGACTACTGTAAAAATAATATTTGCAACTGAAATGAAGGCAAATTATTATAAAAGAATGAAAACGGACCATTGTAAAAATAATATTCGCGACCGAAATAAAGGCTAATTATTATAAAAGAATGAAAACGGACTATTAAAAGCAATATATGCGACTGAAATGAAAGTTAATTATTATAAAGTAATGAAAATGGACTATAGTAAAAGTAATAATTGCGACGAAATGAAAGCTAATTATTATAAAAGAATGAAAACGGACTACTGTAAAAGTAATATTTGCGACCGAAATGAAAGCTAATTATTATAAAAGAATGAACACGGACTATTGTAAAAGTAATATAAGCGACCGAAATGAAAGCTAATTATCATAAAAGAATGAAAACGGACTATTGTAAAAATAATATTCGCGACCGAAATAAAGGCTAATTATTATAAAAGAATGAAAACGGACTACTGTAAAAATAATATTTGCAACTGAAATGAAGGTAAATTATTATAAAAGAATGAAAACGGACTATTGTAAAAATAATATTCGCAATCGTACTGAAGGCTAATTATTATAAAGGAATGAAAACGGACTATTGTAAAAATAATATTCGCGAAAAGGCTAATTATTATAAAAGAATGAACACGGAATATTGTAAAAGTAAATTTGCGACCGAAATGAAAGCTAATTATTATAAAGGAATGAAAACGGACTATAGTAAAAGTAATATATGCGACCGAAATGAAAGCTAATTATTATAAAAGAATGAAAACGGACTATTGCAAAAATAATATTTGAGATGATCGAAATGCAGGCTAATTATTATAAAAGAATGAACACGGATTATTGTAAAAGTAATATTTGCGACCAAAATATAGGCTAATTATTATTATAAAAGAATGAAAACAGAATATTATTAAAATAATATTTGCGATGATCGAAATGCAGTATAATTATTATATAAAAAAAATGAACAGAGACTATAGTAAATAGATAATTTAACCAAAGTAATAAGCAATCATTTTTCCCACCGAAATGAAACTCGGTATTGAAACGAATGAAAAAGAGAGACTATTTTTAATCAAAATACCGAAAATCACGTTTTTCCAGGTGACTAATTCTTCAGACAATGCGGTGTTGTTAATGACTGTTAATAAGTGAAAGACTTAAAACCGAGATTAATATAGCGATTGCATTTATGAACTATAGTCGTTAAATGTGAGAATTATATTAATTAAAGAAATTATATTCAAGAACTACAGTGATTATATTTAGGTACCAGAGTGATTATATTGAGATGTAGTGACTGTACTTAGGAACTCTAGTTAATACTATATATGGGAACCAGAGTATGATGGCCGTGCTTCCAGCTTGCTAGTTTTGAAATATAATCACTATAAGTCCTAAATATAATCACTATAATTCCTAAATAAAATCATTATGGTTCCTAACTATAATCACTATGGTTCCAAAATAAAATCTCAATAGTTTATAGATATAATCACTATAGTTCATATCTATAATCACTACGGTTTATAAATATAATCAACACCGTTCTTCAATGTAATCACTATAGTTCCAAAATGTAATCAATATATAGCTTGTACAAATAATCAACCTAGTTCCTAACTATAATCACTATACCTCTTAAATATAATCACTACAGAATTGAGTTGAATATAGAACATAGGACAAAGGCCAAGCACTGGGACCTATGAGATCAATCAGCGCTGACACGGAAATTGACAGTTGAATGTTTGAAAGACGCAACAGGAGGAAAACCTCAAACCAGTTGCACTATGAATCAAATGTCAGGAGAGGGTGGGAACTACGATGGAAGAAAGAGAATATGAAAGGAGGTACAGTAGAAAGAACAAAAAAGGTTGCAGCTAGGAGCCGAACGAACGCTGCAAGGAACCTTAAGTAATGCCTACAGTGCACCGCATGAGGTCCACTGACGGCAGGTTCGGCAATCGCGTGGAATAGCTGGAAGCTGGAAGACCGTGAAATGTCCCTGGGAAACAGAATGTTCGAGTATCGTTGAAGGCAAAATGCCTTGAATTCATCTTAAGCAAAATGCTTTGGGTAATATATTTTTGAAAGAGAAAATGTGCCATATATGTTACTCTTTAAGAGAATTGCTTTGAATAAGGATATTAGTTTCACATTTTAAGCGTTATGTTAGTTTTTTTAATCAAAGTGCTTTAAATACGTTTTTTATATTTCAGCAAATTACTTACAATATATTTTTCAGAGTAATTTTACTTTATGATACTGTTTAGGTCAAATATTTGTTTTCCTCTGAGCGTAATGTTTTTAGCCAAAACGACTGCAGTTTCATATACTTATCAACAAATTCAGTAAAGTTGAGAAAATCTGTTCATCTGGAAAATCAAAACAAAAGAATTGCGATGCTTCAAAGCAGAATTTAAACCTCCCTGACATTTACTGCGCATATTATTCAAGGAAAACAAACCTGAATAGTTTTCAATACTAAAAAACTAACCTAGTTAACTCTTAAACATTTCCCGGTAAGGAAAAAGAAAGCCTCAAGTTCTTTCATACAGGAGCATAACACGAAGATACAATCTTTAGCCAAGCATAAAGTTCGTGCCTCCTGAATTCATAAGAATCTTGGCCCAGTCTTTTCCAGACTGTGAGTCTAACGCTGCATTTTCCATCGCTAAGCCTAATACTCCCCAAGGAGGTTGAATAACTTCCTTGATATTCCCGCTTTTAAAATTACGGCAAATTTTAGGGGAGCTTAATGTAAGATAACAAAAAATCACGGTAAATTTCGGGGGGATTAAAACCACGAAACGATTCCGACCCCCATCGGATGATTTGATATTAATCATGTGATTACATTTGGCCGTGCGACGGTGAATGACGGTTAAGCTTGCTTGTCTCACGCTATGGTGAAACGCTACCTCACCCCCCCCCCCCCCACCCCCATCCCTCTCCACCATACCCCCAACACCATCCCACAAGACCTCCACCAGCCCAGAACCTACCAGCCATAGATCCTGGCTCCTCACTTCCCCCCCCCAAAAAAAAAAAAAACCCTCCCAAACACGCCACCTGGATAGCGAGAGCTTTCTTCATTGAAGAATACATAAGAAAAAAAAAAAAACTGACCTGACAAGCTTTCCCAATACTTTCTATTTAGATAAAGCTGGATGAACAACTTCAGGGTAAACATTAATACCGACCAACTGCCATCGACGAGGACGGACAGCGTCAAGTTCCTGTAGCCATCTTTTTTGAATTTGGAAGCTTGGTCTTGAAGGGGCTTGATTGGTGCTTGATGTTTTTTTGAAAGCTCTGCCACAATGTCTGGCGGGTTTTCTTAAACAGTCCGTTTGATGCTTCTACAAATACGGCAAAGGTCTGACCTTTTTTTAGTCATTATCAGCTGAGCTTGA
>NC_061104.1:13205558-13298058 GCF_015104395.2 Macrobrachium nipponense
TCCAGGCTTCCTTGGTGGCCACCCATACAAGTACTGACCAGACTCAACGTTGCTTAAGTCATCGAACATACATTGGTGTAACGTATGTGTTTTTGCTACATATATATATATATATATAATATATATATATATATATATATATGATGCATGTATACATACTATATACATATATATATACATATATACAAACACATATTATATATGTACATATATGCATGTGTGTGTATATATACATATATATATACTCTCCTCGGATCTCAGTATTCCCATTAGCCAATTAACTAAATAGAGCACTAAACTGATTGGTGCCATTAAAGATAAAATATTCACCGTTCTTGATGACTTTCCGTGTTCCATTAATTCGTGAAACAGAATGAAGGAGATTCGAACCAGACCGTAATTTCGCCCTTTAGATAAGGTTGGCAATCATTCTGAATGTTTACCTAAACGACCTCGTGTTCCAGTTTCAAAATCAGAATATTATTTGCACTAATCACTTCGAGATGAGTCACATGAATCTTGATTATTTTAGGAAGTCGTTTGTTCATAAAATTCACATTCAAATGGCGCCACCTGGAAACTGTCATGTTGTTTGCAATTTGCGTACGTCATCATAAGTATCCGGATTCTTAATACTAGTACATGTCTTGATACATTTTAATTCTTTTTATTATCTTTAATGACACAATTGTGTTCTTTTTTTTTCTTTGCTATATAATAGAGTTTAAAATAATTACGAATAATATTCATGGTTTTATTGTATACAATATACTGAACTATAGTAGATTCATATCAACCGTGCATTTGATGTCTAAGCCAGTCCCTTACGACACTCCTGATTGGCTGTTGATAAGCCAATTACAGGGCTGGAAACTCTCAGTCTCTCTCGAGAGCTCACATAGGCAGGATGTATCGTCCACCTC
Source organism: Macrobrachium nipponense (assembly GCF_015104395.2). Classification (NCBI taxonomy): domain Eukaryota; kingdom Metazoa; phylum Arthropoda; class Malacostraca; order Decapoda; family Palaemonidae; genus Macrobrachium; species Macrobrachium nipponense. Next base: position 13,206,482 of record NC_061104.1, read on the forward strand.
TCCTGAAAAACGTATCCCTCAGGAGAGGTGGAACACGGATCATACCCATGTGAACTCTCTCGAGAGACTGAAAATTTCCAGCCCTGTGATTGGCTTATCAACAGCCAACCAGGAGCGTCGTAAAGGACTGGCCTAGACATCAAATGCGCGGTTGATGTGAATCTACTATAGTTCAGTATATTGTATACAATAAAAGCATGAATATTATTCGTGATTATTTTAAACTCTATTATATAGCAAAGAAGAAAAAAGAACACAAATGTGTCATTGAAGATAATAAAAAGAATTAAAATGTATCAAGACATGTACTAGTATTAAGAATCCGGATACTCATGGGAATTGTAAGTTAGCTATTTTTATTATTTGGCACATTCCACACGACTTGGGTCAATGAATACTGCAATCGATCAATCAATGCATTGTAGAAAAAATTACCTTCGTCAATTCATTGACATTTTGTATTTGGAGTGATTTCATTCATCAAAATATAGACAAATAATACACACACATTATATCTATATCTATCTCTATCATCCATATATCCATATATTATATATTATATATATATATATATATATATATATAGATATAGATATAGATACATACATGTATATATGATATATATATAATATATATATATATATATATATTTTTATATATATATATATATTATATGTATATAACTATACAAAAATGTTACTAATTTGTATTTACACTTGTATTCTAAAAAATTTAAAAGTTACACTTTAAGATTTACTGACGTTCTATCGACGATGCATATATTATGAATACTATATGCGGTCAGTTGTTCATACACTTGAGTTGTAGAGATCACAAACACAGATCACTGATGTTAATGTTAGTAATAATAGATTTTAACAATAAAAATTGTGTTTGTGTACACAATATATTATACAATATTTGACATATATAGTTGAGTACAAATACAAACTTGATGCATCCACATAATTCGTAATCGCTTATATCGGTAATATAAGAATAAAAGTGCACTCGCACATACATACACACACACACACACACACACACGTGTAGCGTTGCAAGATCAGCGATGTCCAACATGTGAGTTTGTGAAAAAATTATATATATATATATATATATATATATATATATATATATATATATATGTGTGTGTGTGTGTGTGTATATGTATATATATATACACTATATATATATATTATATATATATATATATATATATATATGAAATAGTGAAAAGGCAGGTCGATATGTAGAGTATTTTGAGGTTAAATGGGATTCCATGTTGATTCTGAGGGGGTAAATAGAGGGGAATGAGCGTCAATAGTGGCCTTTTAGATCTGGGAAATTTCATCTGCCTGATTTCTCAAATATTAATAATAATAATTCTTACGTGGTTGTTCTTACATACGATAATAATAATACGAACCACAAACATTAAAATAATAATAATAATAATAATATGTTTTATTAAAAATGACTGCTGCTTCAGCACTATTAATCTTATAAAGAGTCTTCTCTATCTTTCTGATGATGGCTTTCTCGTTGTTGCTTAGACTGGCGAGCAACGCACCAAAGGGCATGGTAAAATTCGGTTGAGTCATTTGATTTATTATTGCTTATACAATTCTCTCTCTCTCTCTCTAACGCGACGTTTCCTCCTGATCGACAGGACATTATCAAGCGATAACTGCTGAGGGACTGAATTCCAGTGTTGTTTGTTGTTGTTTTTGATTTAGCTGACCTTGTGTCAGCACGGGCTCTTGCTCACAGAGCAGCCCGTAAACTTTCCAGTGGCGAGTCCTTCTCCTTTTATCGTGGTGTTGCGAGCTCTCCAGTACGGTCAGAGCACTTCTCCGGTAGGTCGAGTTTTTATTGGTTCCCGGGAAGGTGACTCATACGGCGGGCGTTGACGAGTCTTGCAGACCTTCTCAGGTAGGGGGTATCACCGGGAGCCTCTTGATTGGCTTCTACCTGCGTGACGTCACCCCTGGTATTATTCTCATGTCCGGTGTTCGTTCCATGCGCGCTGGTACTTTCGTTAGGGGAGAGGGGTGTGGTCCTCCTCACACACGTCGGTATCAGGAACGCTTCTTGGGTGGTATTGAGGGGAGGCTTTTCCTCGAGGATGAGCAGCGCTTCTAGGAGACGCAGACGTCGTGGGTCAGGTGCTCTCCCGATGATCTTAATATTCCTGACGATGTCGTCTCTCGTGATGTTTCTGCGGTGTACTGCAAGGGCGTGCTGCCTAATGGCGCCCTCCTGGGCGTGGCAGGAAATCCTTTTTGACAGGCGCATCGTCGTCATGCCGATGTAAATCCCAGGGCATCCTTGGGCGGGGCATACGTATCGGTAGACGACGTTGGACTGCTTCAGGGGGTCTCCTGCCGGTGGGGAGGGGTTGTTCTTCATCAGGAGGTCTTTCGTACGCAGATTCTTGTAGTAAATAATGAGGGACACTCTCTTTCCTTCCTCCATGGCGGACGTGTTCCTCCTATTATTTTCTTCATGGCTGCTTCTTCTTCCTTGTATTGGTGGTGCATGAAGGCTTTATAGAAAAGTTTGATATCCTCCGGGGGCGGAATGTTCCTTCTCTCTTCCTCCGTCATGTACCACTTGTCAAGGGCGGCTCGAGTTTCTCGGTTTACGAGTTTGTTCGAGTACCCACTGTTAATTAGCATCTGGGATGCTCGGTCGAGTTCGAGGTGTGTCCTGCCCACCGTCGAACAGTACGAGAGGGCCCTCCTGACGAAGGCCCTGACGGTGGTGGTCTTGAACCGCGCAGGACACTCGCTATCACCATTCAGAACAAGTCGAGGTTCGTAGCTTTGGTGTAAACGGTAGTCGCCAACTTCTGATTCGTCTTCGTGACAAGGACGTCGAGGAAGGGGAGCCGATCGTTGCTGCTGTACTCGACAGTGAAGTTGAGTGCGCTGTTCTGCAGGAACTGCTGCCGAAGGGCTTCTACCTCATCCTCGCAGTCGGCTTGCACGAAGATGTCATCGATGTAGCGTGCGTATGTGCGGGGACATCTGTGTTGCGAGAAGACCCTTTCTTCCACTTCTCCCATGTAGAAGTTAGCGAAGAGGACTCCTAAGGGGGACCCCATCGCTACGCCGTCCTTCTGGCGGTACATCTGTCCTCGGTGGGTGGTGAAAAGGGCTCTCTTCGTACAGATATCCAGCAGGGTTCTTAAGGAGTCTTCTGGGATGTTAGGGGGTCTCATATCGGGATTCCTATATACCCGCTCCATGATGATTCCTACGCCCGATCATCAGCCAAACGCCCGCCCCGACTTACGCTCTGGCCAAACGCCTTAATAAAATTCTGACCCCCTATATCCCCATCCAGGTACTGCCTCACCTCATCGGTGGAATTTTTGGAGAAGATCCGCGACTCCCCCGGTGCGGGAACCATGGCGTCCTTAGACGTTGAGTCCCTATTCACCAACGTCCCAGTCGACGAGACGATAGAGAGAGAGAGAAATGTATAAGCAATAATAAATCAAATGACTCAACCGAATTTTACCATGCCCTTTGGTGCGTTGCTCGCCAGTCTAAGCAACAACGAGAAAGCCGTCATCAGAAAGATAGAGACTCTTTATAAGATTAATAGTGCTGAAGCAGCAGTCATTTTTAATAAAACATGTCTACGAGAGGGTCTCCTTCTGAAATAATAATAATAATAATAATAATAATAATAATAATAATAATAATAATAATAATAATAATGTCCTCAACAAAGTTAAATATATCTTAGTTTAACCAGACCACTGAACTGATTGACAGCTCTCCTATGGCTGGGCAGAAGAGTTAGATTTATTTATTTATTTTTACGTAGCTAGGAACCAATTGGTTACCGAGCGAAGGGACCTACAGCTTATTGTGGTATCCGAACCACATGATATGGAGAAATGAATTTCTAATCACCAGAAATAAATTCCTCTGATTCAGCAGCTGGGAGCGAACTCGGGCTACCAGGTTGATAGAGTCAGCAACCCACTCGTCCAATGAGGAACTTACTGCCTTCAATAATATGCCTTTTCATATTCTGAATGTGGCTACATAAATAAACATCAATGTCAAGTCACATACATTCTCCACAAAAAAAAAAAAAAAACTATGCTGAAAATTTCCACAGTACCAGCCATTAAGAAATCGTAAATGAGTATACTCAAGCAATATCAGTCTGGCCGGGAATTCACGGTGTCTTAAATTCTCTCTCTCTCTCTCTCTCTCTCTCTCTCTCTCTCTCACTAGAAAGCCTATAACCCCTTTGCAGGAAGCAAACTGCACGAGTTATTATAACTGGCCCCCAAAGAGTCAATTTGTGTTTTCGTTTCTTAATTTAATTTCCATTTAATTCAAGATTTCGAGAAATTTTTTACCCCTTCTAATTAGGGGTCGGTTGCCTTAATGAGAATTCTGAGGTTAATTACAATTCATAAGGCACGAGTCTTTCCCCCTTGCTAAATTAATTCGTGAGCATTTCTCCTCTCTCTCTCTCTCCTCACAACGCTTCATGAATTTCGGGAATATCTCTCCTTTTCGGAATAGCTCATTAATAAAGATGAAGAAAAAAAAAAGACGCATTTAGTACAAACCATTATTAAGTTTGATTTATTTTCTTAGTGCCCTTATAAACTTCAATGGTTACATAGCATAACTAAAAAGTAATAAATCCTTATAAGCTTCAATTGTTGCATAGCACAACTAAAAAGTAATAAATACTGAAAATTTAGGTCAAATTCTATTTGTTAAATACTTACAGGAATAGTCGAGTTGGTCTATAGCCCTTCCATTGAGACGTGGCAAACTATTTTATACACTCCAGTCTCTTTATGACCCATTAACCTTCACACTTGGTTTTTTGGGGAGGAATCCTCTCTAAGTTTTACGCATATATTTTTTAGAATGATGACAAAGATACTATAGAGTACACTCTATAGCATCTTTGGATGATGACTATAAGACAACGCAAAACCATCCAATACGTAGCAGGATATATTAATGAATGAAAAAAAATCGCGTTATAGGATGGTCTCATAAATTGTACCTTTCTCTCTACGACTTCCACAGTCTGGAATTCTCTTCTCTCTTACGTTTACCCACATTACAAAATGACGTCATTTTTGGCATCGAGCCCACCGCCAACTATACGGACAAACACCTGGCCATCATCCTAACAGTTCTTATGAATTTGAAAAGTTCATAACTTTTCACATCAAGACCCTGAATTTGAAAAGCAATTACCTTTATTTAACGAGAAGAGAACATGCATTCAGAATTTTTTTTATCTTAGGTACATTCGAATTGAATAGAGAATTTAGGTCAAAGGCCAAGCACTAGGACCTATGAGATCATTCAGCGCTAAAAAAAAAAAAAAAAAGGTGACAATAGAAGTCCTGAAAGTTGTAACAGGAGGAAAACCTCGCAGTTGCACTAAGAATCAATTGTTAGGAGAGAGAGGAAAGTCTGATGGAAGAAAGAGAATATGAAAGGACGTACAGTAAAAGAAAGGAAAGGGGTTGCAGCTAGGGGCAGAAGGAACGCTACAAAGAACATTAAGTAATGCCTACAATGCACCGCACGAGGTACACTGACGGTACTATCCCCCTACGGAAAAGGTACATTTGGGCATCACTCGATAATCATTTGAGCCAAAGACGATCCATTCTCCTTCTGCCAATTCATTTTCCAACCAAATGCAAAATCTCGATCCAATCTCTCTCTCCAGTCTCGTGTGCAAACCCGACAATCATCCAGGCTTGGCTTGACTGACTTACGAGTAAGGAATCTCAAAATACCTTTTAAATAAATTTTTTCAGTCTTAGTTAATTTATTACACTTACTGTTCTAAAACAGGGCTGTTTTGCCCATCTTGGTTTGCCAAAGCATCACAGAAAAGGGAAAATAGACTAAATACAAAGGCACCCTCTCTCTCTCTCTCTCATTACAGAAGGTGGCTCAGGAAAGTACTGATAGCCTTCAGGTTGTCAGCAAGTCTTCTTGGGATGAGGTTGCTAGTACCATACCCTTTCTCCAAAATGTTGCTACCCACCGCAGTCGACTAGGCCTAGCTAAAGTCTTCCGGATCAATCGAAAATCAAATCCGGGACCTTTCACTGATGAAAAGAACGTCGTACCTCTGGACCACGTACCCACGTTTTTAAATACATTGACTGCGCTATATTAAAGTTCTTCTGCCCGTCTGACTCCCCTCCTCATCAAAAATGAATAAATAAAATAAAATAAGGAGCAGCGTTGCTATAACCACGTTCCTCATGCAAATGCGAGCTGGCAGTCCGGCGAAGCGGCATTCTCTCTTCCTCAGGAAATTCCAAATCCGCAGCACAGTGGAGGCTACAAATTCTTTTCAGCTCTTTACTCGGCCCGGCCTTGAACTTGACAAAAGGATGCAACATAGAGATACGGCCATAACAAGTTTATTCTACTGCCTGCGTTCGCATTCTGATGGCTAACAGTATTTGCTGCTGACGTTCCGGGAGTTTATTCCTTATGTATATTCCTCCCATTCACCACTGCTCTAGTTTCTCCGCGTTTGTTTGCAGATTTCCCCCTTTCATCTTCCCACCCTGTTTATTTCATACTCCGTTAGTTTGAAATTATACCTCTCCATGTTTATTAAACTAATTATTGTTGCTTAACTGTCATCATGAACTGTGCATAAACGTGCTACATTTAAAAACATGTACTTGAGCTGAGGAAAATTGGAACTTTTGTTAAATATGATTATACTATTAAGAAATAAAGTTCAAAATATGTAATCTGTACAATTCACCATGTTAATATAATGTAAAATCATTTTTGTATTTTGTTAATATTAGTTAGAAAAATTGTACCCTTAGCCAAATAAAATTGAGGATAAACCACACTTTACATTACTCTTACTAATACTAAACTTTCTAAACTATTCCCTACCATGGTTAGCTACCTTACTGCCCTTACTCTTCTTTCACCCATCTTACCTATCAGTTAAAAAAATATGACAACATACACAAACAAGATACTAAAACGAAGAGAGAGAGAGAGAGAGAGAGAGAGAGAGAGTATACTCTAGTTTTAGTACCATCGCAAAGTAGTGTTAAATGAATATAGCTATAAGTTAATCTGAACACTGTATGTTGAAACCATAATTATGCTTAGAATACGTGTTAACAATTGATAATATAAGCTAAAATGATTACGCCATATATAGTGGAAATGTGATTACGGGTCGAGCCTTGAATAGCTACTAAAATAACCGGCCAAATCATTGTTCAAAGGCTCAGTTTTCATTATGGAATGGCAATCAAATTAATAATCGAAAAAAAACTTCAATAAAGTATAACAGACTATCAAATACATGCTATTTCATATCTAAATGTTATTGCATATCTTATTGAGCATTTGAACCACTGAATAGGCCTATGGTACTTTCAAGGTAAAAGTTATAGGTACTACTTAAAAAGAGCGCCCTTAAATGTTCTCTTGTGATACCCTCTTAAATACTGCTACCAATACAAACAGTGTTTAGCAAGAAAGCAGGACACTATGATACGGCTACTATGTCCCTTTTACCACGTCAAACTATTTCCCATGGTCTTATATAACAACTGGGACAGGTCAACCCACTCACAAGCTAAAATGCTACTCTCTTTAAAATGGTTCAGAGGAGTCAAACTAACATGTTTTCGTTTATTTTTCGTGAACCGTGTTTCGAAACTTGGAATTGATCAGCTAACATTGGTGGTGAACTTACAGCTGCGTACGTTGGTCACCATATCACTAGTACCACCATACCGTGCCTCTCGACCTGGGAATATAACGGAGGAAGATGGTCTCCCATGTTACCTAACTGACGTAATCTTTAAATTAGTCCAGCAACATGGAGGTATAATTAGCTACACACCAGAAGCCTGTTTACAAGTAAACGCTACGCAGAATTAACTAATACAGTTATAGCACATGTGTTCAATTAACTAATACAGTTATAGCACATGTGTTCAATTAATTGACAAGATGGAGGTCGAAAAGGCAAGTTCATGAAAGCCCACGTGTCCTAGGTAAAGCTAGGAAATAATAACTTGAAGAGGAATTACTGTCTTAACTTACTATGCATATGGTTAGAGAATGTTAATATTTTAGCGTTTACACGTAGGTGCACACTTACAGATGCCACGATTTACCAGTGGAGAATAAAGTGCAGTATTCTCGAGTAGCCTAAATATAGTCATCCACGAAAATATGCATGTTCTCGACTTGAAAAAAAAAAAAAAAAAAAAAAAAAAAACTATATGAAGTAATCAACTCGAGCATAAGTCTTCCTACAATCAGATTAATTTATAACAGATTAAAAGAGTGGTTCAAATTCAACCAAAACCATACGGTCCATACACAAGACCTGCAACAGGCAGTTATAACATGACCTCAGCACACTAATGAAGGTAGCGAATTTTTCCCGCCCAAAAACAATTCGTCATATAAAGCAATAGTGGTCATTGCTGATTAGTGAAAATCACACTCTTTTGCTGGTATTGAAATATCGTACTATAGCCTAACAAGTTCCAGCCTATACAATGGCTACTATACATGTAATTTTCTAGTGTTATAGCATAAGCACAAAACTACTATTTTTATATACAACGTATTACACCCATGATCTTCATGTCATTACACTGACACAAGGTGCATGTTGAGTTTCTTGTAAACTTTAACAGACAAGGAATGGGAGTAAGGGTTCTGCTTAAACCTATCATATTTCAACTGAATCTAGAAGCCTATCGGCAGGTTTCTAGATAAAAAAGCTGCCCTATTAAGTCAATCGGCACAAAACCACTAAATTACTAAAGTGCACGACCTACAACAACCCAAACAGACACATACCATTACATACAATGTAACAACAAATCGCACAACAATAAAACACTGAACACAAACTCAAGCAAACTTCTTGACAGTCGACTCTTTGAAGACCCACTGGCAACTTGAGCTCCGAAAGTTCGAAGTTAGATTTATAGTGTTGCCAACCGAGGGGTAATTACCTTACGCATACGGTAATTCACCCTCAAATCTGAGTCTGTAGACTTGGGGGTAACCTCACGAAATCTGAGCAAAATGTAGGGCAATTTCAAGATGCTTGTCTTGTATTTTATTAAAAAGTAAACAATGAACAACAAACTTATCAATATTTATATCTTAAGGCCAGGCGTAGGGTACATTGACTGAAAGTAGGGTAATTTCAGTACCTAGGTAGGGTAAGGAGCTCTTAGTTGGAAACACTATGACATGATTGGCTATGGGCGTGTGGGAGGGAGGAGGGTAGATCACCCAGACCCCTCAACCCTCCTTCATTGTCTCTCGCCCATGATACTCTGAAACGTTTACGGAGCTCGGGTGACCTTGAATCACCTATGCATTTGATGTTTTAATGTCTTCCAGGGAATTACGATGAAGATGCACGAATCATAGCAATTTAACCTCGTTGTTGACAATCTCGGTGAATCTGAAATGTTGAGATTTTAACTAACATATGTCCGTGCATTTGTTGATACTGAACGGCTATAAAATACGGTATTCTTTCAGGCTGCCGTAAAGCAAAGGCCCGCACCGACACAAGGATTGCTTCATCTAATACTATTATTGTGTAGCTTACTAATCAGGGTAAATCGTTACTTTTAAACTCATTCGGGATTTCCTTGTAAGATATCTGTAACTGATCAGAAAAGACAATTCTTGAACGGCTAATCGGATTTTCATTTTTACTGTTTTTGTACAATCTGATATCTTCATTTTCTGTTAATGCTACGTTCTAATGTAATCCATTGCCGTCTCTCTCTCTCTCTCTCTCTCTCTCTCTCTCTCTCTCTCTCTCTCTCTCTCTCTCTCACCAATTTTGTGTATTTCATTCGGCTTCACTTGATACTATCCACTTTAGTCCTTCCATAAGTCCTTGTCATCAATTAACTTTTCCAGTAGTAGGCCTAACTGTATGTATAATCTCTCTCTCTCTCTCTCTCTCCAAATTTATGTATTTCATTTAGCTTCACCTGATACTTTTAGCATCAATGCCCCGTATGTCCTTGTCATCCATCAAGTATCTTTTCCAGAGGTAGGCCTATCTGTATTTACCGTTTCAAGTCATTCCGCCTCCTCCTACTCTCTCTCTCTCTCTCTCTCTAAATTTATGTATTTCATTCAGTTTCACTTGATTTTTCAACATCAAACCTCCGTAAGACCTTATCATCCATCAAGTATCTTTTCCAGAGGTAGGCCTAACTGTATGTACTGTTTCCAGTTGTTCCTCTTCTCTCTCTCTCTCTCTCTCTCTCTCTCTCTCTCTCTCCTCGTCTCTCTCTCTCTCTCTCGTGTGTGTGTAATTCCATTTTCGGATGACGGAGCTTATAAATACTAAGACTGAAACTGAACTAAAGAAAATTTGATAATATTTTCACGAATACATACGAGATTATATCAGCCAAGCTCAAAGCCGTGGTATCCTCTGTCCAAATTCCACCGGGAAAGGAATTACAAGGGAAATATGTAGTAATGAACGCGAATGTTATCTTAGACATTCACGGTGTCTAATTCTACACGAAAAGCCGTGAAATACTTTCCCACGATTTCCTATTATTACATTAAACACGGGCGTGTGTAACTAATGGTGATGAATAGTGAAGGATAACTACTGAAGGTAGGTGATAATGATTTTACAGTCACATGTAAGCGTGTGTGTGTGTGTGTGTGTGTGTGTAGCGCTTAGAGGCGAAGGTCCCGGTAGGTGTTACCTTACTGATTCTCATCGAATGTATTGCGATGACGCTGCTAGTCTCCTGCCCTTCTTCCACTCGCTTTCTGTCTACAATCTCTTGCAAGTTTACATCCCAACCTCTCTCTCTCTCTCTCTCTCTCTCTCTCTCTAGGAATATATATACATATATATATATATATATATATAATTCTCTGATAATTAAGCCGTTTTTAAAGAAAAAAAACTTCCCGAATTCACCGTCTAGGTTGGTTAAATCTAGGCCTTGAGTCCATACCAGGCGTCTTCATTTCAACACATCATTTCTTATAGGCCACTTTTTCGTGCTGTCAGAAGGTCGGTTTAATCTAGATTCTAGACCTATCTAGACACCTGATATCACTATGTCTTCCAGATATGATTCTGAGGTTAAATTTATTTATTTATTTATTTATTATTATTTTTTTAGAACTTCAAACAATCAACGAATAAACTGTCAAAAACTTCACACAACCATATTTCAAGAATGAAACGTAATATTAACAATGAGACATTATACCAGTAGTACCAATGAACCTTTTATAGACCTAGGTGTTTACAGTTATCTTCACAATTATTGGATTTTTTTTTATACTATCATTCGTATTATTTGCTATTTATCATAATATTCTAAATGACTGTCAAAGGCGTTGTCATTGCAGCTTTATCACTCAGTATCATTGTCACACTATTCATGATCAAGGTCTAATATTTGGTGACAGTCATGCCATTCACTATCACATTCGTATTATGTAGACTTATAGACACGATTCACGAGCATAATCATAGTATTGATAGTCACACTACGCGTTCAACAGGCAGTAATTGCCGTACTATCATAACCTTGGCAGTAATTTCCATAATCACATTGTTTAGTATTCTCATCTGGAATGTACTGCCTTAGTATTTCTTAAGGAATCTGCTTTCAGCATCTTACTATTTACTATCGTAGTAAATCGAGTGATCGCTTTGCGGCAGCATTCTCGTATTATTCACGAATCTCGCCAGGAATAAACAAAGGAACTCGGAAAAGCGTAACACACGAACAAAATGGAAAGCGCGCACAAAGACTCATATATACGCAGAGATGTTGCAGCCTGCAGGCAGCGTAATGCAAGTCCTTCTGAGTAATGCGACCTTGCTATGAAAATAAGGACAAAACTGAACTTGAAAATCACAGGAGTATGAAGTTACATGTTTATGATGAATGGGCGCCAGAGATGCATCACAATCGCTGTTACAAATTCGACCTTAAAGGACTAGAGAAAATTAATACCGCCTTTAGTTGCGATGCTATAATACCTTAAGAATAGTGAAGGTTTCGCTCTATTAGGAAAAGTATAATTGTTCTTTGTTTCTCTTGATAATCCGATTAATCCTATTATTTCGACAAATTTGCTAAATGAATCTGAGGAGATTGTTTCACGTTGACTTCATTAGGTAATGGCTTTTCAGAGATTATTAAGTCATTTTTTAGGAAATGTCCAAAACTTACCATCAAACTCGCAAACGAAGTACACTTGATCTTCTATGAGTCACAGATTAAATTTATTTTATATACTGTTACATTACTTCAACCTGATCATTCAAAACCCGTTCACACATGGACTTCAAATTTTAATGGAAAACTCACTGCTCTCCTGATTATCTAACTTTATAAGAACACGTAATTAAATCAACTTCAAACTCTGATTTCATCATTTGAAAATCCGATGTAGGGCGATGTGTTGGCTTAATATAATCTTTCTTTCATTGTTTAAGCAAATAATATGCTGGTCCACTGGTATAGTGACTCTGTATCATGAACAGTTACTGCTGCAGTGTGGGGTCTGCGGTGGGAGGTTGAAACCGTCATTCTTTGGAAGCTTGAATTTCGAGTCAATGGTCCCTGTGTGATTGCTGCATGTGAATAGGGTTTATCTGCTGAAATAATAATAATAATAATAATAATGATAATAATAATAATAATAATAATAATGGAAAGAAATGAAGGATTAAACGACAACGACGTAAATGGAACCTCTGGCAACAGAGGAGCTTCGTCCGGCAACCAGGTATTCAACCCAATTGAAGGGGAAGACGGTCAGGTACTTGGAGGTCGTCATCCAGCAACTGATCACCACAACGACAATAATCAACAGCCTGAGATTGGAGCTACAGAGGCAAAAAGGAAGAAATGGACAAGAGAAGAAAATAAGGAAATATGGAGATGCTACATCAGAAGCAACCCGACGGAGAGAGGATATAGAAGAAGATTGGTCAACATCTGGAATGAGAGGAATAACACCCCCCAAACAGAGCAGAGGCTGGCAGACCAAGCAAGGAACATAAAGAAAAAGAACTGGCTCTCCCCAACAGAAAGAGAAGAACTTTAAAGGGAAATGTCACACGACAACGAATTACACGAAGACGAACTGAGAGACGATGACACAGAAGACGACAGGGAGGATGAGGTATCAAACAACGACACACGAAGAAACACCGACGAAGTAACAGAGAGGACGGAATGGGTAGAAAAGATTAGACAATGGATGGAGCCAGATACAGAGAGAACAAAGATCCCCTCCATGAAAGCCTACAACACCAAGAAATTAACGGAGAAAACAAGTGAGGTCAATGAAATACTGGGCATAATACAGACCACCAGTATCACAGAAACAAATAACTTGACATATGCAGGAGCAAGATTAGTAGCAGAACTGATGGGAATTCAAACACCAACACCACCAGCACAACCAACCCAACAGCAACCAAAACAGCAACCTCCTTGGAAAAGGCGCCTGGAAAAGCAAATCATGGTGATGAGATCTGACTTGAGTAAACTGAAAGAGATGGCAGAAAAAAGGCGAAGAAGCAAGAAAACAAGGGAGGAACTCAACGAGAAATACAAAGTACAAGAGAGGGGATTAAACAACACAATAGAAGATGTAAAGAGAGGCTGAAGGCCAAAGCACATAAGATCCAACGGTACATGAACAGGAATAAGGGATACCAACAGAACAAACTATTCGGAACCAACCAGAAAAGACTATACAGCCTACTAAGAGGGGAAGACAACCACCCAGAAATTCCTGAAGCCGAACCAAGTAAGAGACTCTGGGAAAACATATGGAGCAATCCGGTATCACACAACAAACATGCAACATGGCTCCAGGAAGTCAAGGAAGAAGAAACAGGGAGAATAAAACAAAGATTCACAGAGATCACGACAGACAGTCAGACACCAACTAAAGAAAATGCCAAACTGGAAAGCCCCAGGTCCCGATGAAGTCCATGGATACTGGCTCAAAAACTTCAAGGCCCTACACCCACGAATAGCAGAACAACTCCAGCATTGTATCTCAAATCACCAAGCACCCAAATGGATGACCACAGGAAGAACATCCTTAGTACAAAAAGACAAGAGTAAGGGGAAATATAGCCAGTAACTACAGGCCTATCACCTGCCTACCAATAATATGGAAGTTACTAACAGGTATCATCAGTGAAAGGCTATACAACTACCTAGAGGAGACAAACACATCCCCCACCAACAGAAAGGCTGCAGAAGGAAGTGTAGGGGCACAAAAGACCAGCTCCTGATAGACAAAATGGTAATGAAGAACAGTAGGAGAAGGAAAACCAACCTAAGCATGGCATGGATAGACTATAAGAAAGCCTTCGACATGATACCACACACATGGCTAATAGAATGCCTGAAAATATATGGGGCAGAGGAAAATACCATCAGCTTCCTCAAAAATACAATGCGCAACTGGAATACAATACTTACAAGCTCTGGAATAAGACTAGCAGAGGTTAATATCAGGAGAGGGATCTTCCAGGGCGACTCACTGTCCCCACTACTCTTCGTAGTAGCCATGATTCCCATGACAAAAGTACTACAGAAGATGGATGCCGGGTACCAACTCAAGAAAAGAGGCAACAGAATCAACCATCTGATGTTCATGGACGACATCAAGCTGTATGGTAAGAGCATCAAGGTAATAGATACCCTAATCCAGACTGTAAGGATTGTATCTGGGGACATCAGGATGGAGTTTGGAATAGAAAAATGCGCCTTAGTCAACATACAAAAAGGCAAAGTAACGAGAACTGAAGGGATAAAGCTACCAGATGGGAGCAACATCAAACACATAGATGAGACAGGATACAAATACCTGGGAATAATGGAAGGAGGAGATATAAAAACACCAAGAGATGAAGGACACGATCAGGAAAGAATATATGCAGAGACTCAAGGCGATACTCAAGTCAAAACTCAACGCCGGAAATATGATAAAAGCCATAAACACATGGGCAGTGCCAGTAATCAGATACAGTGCAGGAATAGTGGAATGGACGAAGGCAGAGCTCCGCAGCATAGATCAGAAAACCAGGAAACATATGACAATACACAAAGCACTACACCCAAGAGCAAATACGGACAGACTATACATAACACGAAAGGAAGGAGGGAGAGGAACTACTAAGTATAGAGGACTGCGTCAACATCGAAAACAGAGCACTGGGGCAATATCTGAAAACCAGTGAAGACGAGTGGCTAAAGAGTGCATGGGAAGAAGGACTAATAAAAGCAGACGAAGACCCAGAAATATACAGAGACAGGAGAAAGACAGAAAGAACAGAGGACTGGCACAACAAACCAATGCACGTACAATACATGAGACAGACTAAAGAACTAGCCAGCGATGACAATTGGCAATGGCTACAGAGGGGAGAGTTAAAGAAGGAAACTGAAGGAATGATAACAGCGGCACAAGATCAGGCCCTAAGAACCAGATATGTTCAAAGTACGATAGACGGAAATAACATCTCTCCCATATGTAGGAAGTGCAATACGAAAAGTGAAACCATAAAACACATAGCAAGTGAATGCCCGGCACTTGCACAGAACCAGTACAAAAAGAGGCATGATTCAGTAGCAAAAGCCCTCCACTGGAGCCTGTGCAAGAAACATCAGCTACCTTGTGCAGTAATAAGTGGTACGAGCACCAACCTGAAGGAGTGATAGAAAACGATCAGGCAAAGATCCTCTGGGACTATGGTATCAGAACGGATAGGGTGATACGTGCAAACAGACCAGACGTGACGTTGATTGACAAAGTCAAGAAGAAAGTATCACTCATTGATGTCGCAATACCATGGGACACCAGAGTTGAAGAGAAAGAGAGGGAAAAATTGGATAAAGTATCAAGATCTGAAAATAGAAATAGAAGGATATGGGATATGCCAGTGGAAATCGTACCCATAATCATAGGAGCACTAGGCACGATCCCAAGATCCCTGAAAAGGAATCTAGAAAAACTAGAGGCTGAAGTAGCTCCAGGACTCATGCAGAAGAGTGTGATCCTAGAAACGGCACACATAGTAAGAAGAGTGATGGACTCCTAAGGAGGCAGGATGCAACCCGGAACCCACACTATAAATACCACCCAGTCGAATTGAAGGACTGTGATAGAGCAAAAAAAAAAAAAAAAAAAAAATAATAATAATAATAATAATAATAATAATAGGCACGATCCTAGGATCCCTGAAAAGGAATCTGGAAAAACTAGAGGGTGAAGTAGCTCTAGGACTCATGCAGAAGAGTTTAATCCTAGAAACGGCGCACATAGTAAGAAAAGTGATGGACTACTAAGAAGGCAGGATGCAACCCAGAACGCCACACTATAAATACCACCCCAGTCGAATTGGAGGACTGTGATAGACAAAAAAGAATAATAATAATAATAATAATAATAATAATATAATAATAATAATAATAATAATAATAATAATAATAATAATAATAATATATGTAGGGAAAAACTCTCTATCACGAGAGTATATATAATGTTCTAAAGGGTCCACAATAATACAAAGTGTAAAAAGTCCGTGTATAATTTTGAAGACTTTACAGATAGCTTTCGAACCCTTCCCTTGGTTCATCTTCAGTCCAAAATGATTTTGGACTGAAGATGAACCCAGGGAAGGGTTCGAAAGCTATCTGTAAAGTCTTCAAAATTATACACGGACTTTTTACACTTTGTATTATTGTGGACCCTTTAGAACAAAATAATAATAATAATAATAATAATAATAAGGCTATACAACTACCTAGAGGAGACAAAGACCATCCCCCACCAACAGAAAGGCTGCAGAAGGAAGTGTAGGGGCACAAAAGACCAGCTCATGATAGACAAAATGGTAATGAAGAACAGTAGGAGAAGGAAAACCAACCTAAGCATGGCATGGATAGACTATAAGAAAGTCTTCGACATGATACCACACACATGGCTAATAGAATGCTTGAAAATATATGGGGCAGAGGAAAACACCATCAGCTTCCTCAAAAATACAATGCGCAACTGGAATACAATACTTACAAGCTCTGGAATAAGACTAGCAGAGGTTAATATCAGGAGAGGGATCTTCCAGGGCGACTCACTGTCCCCACTACTCTTCGTAGTAGCCATGATTCCCATGACAAAAGTACTACAGAAGATGGATGCCGGGTACCAACTCAAGAAAAGAGGCAACAGAATCAACCATCTGATGTTCATGGACGACATCAAGCTGTATGGTAAGAGCATCAAGGTAATAGATACCCTAATCCAGACTGTAAGGATTGTATCTGGGGACATCAGGATGGAGTTTGGAATAGAAAAATGCGCCTTAGTCAACATACAAAAAGGCAAAGTAACGAGAACTGAAGGGATAAAGCTACCAGATGGGAGCAACATCAAACACATAGATGAGACAGGATACAAATACCTGGGAATAATGGAAGGAGGGGATATAAAACACCAAGAGATGAAGGACACGATCAGGAAAGAATATATGCAGAGACTCAAGGCGATACTCAAGTCAAAACTCAACGCCGGAAATATGATAAAAGCCATAAACACATGGGCAGTGCCAGTAATCAGATACAGCGCAGGAATAGTCGAATGGACGAAGGCAGAGCTCCGCAGCATAGATCAGAAAACCAGGAAACATATGACAATACACAAAGCACTACACCCAAGAGCAAATACGGACAGACTATACACGAAAGGAAGGAGGGAGAGGACTACTAAGTATAGAGGACTGCGTCAACATCAAAAACAGAGCACTGGGGCAATATCTGAAAACCAGTGAAGACGAGTGGCTAAAGAGTGCATGGGAAGGACTAATAAAAGTAGACGAAGACCCAGAAATATACAGAGACAGGAGAATGACAGAAAGAACAGAGGACTGGCACAACAAACCAATGCACAGACAATACATGAGACAGACTAAAGAACTAGCCAGCAATGACACATGGCAATGGCTACAGAGGGGAGAGCTAAAGAAGGAAACTGAAGAAATGATAACAGCGGCACAAGATCAGGCCCTAAGAACCAGATATATTCAAAGAACGATAGACGGAGATAACATCTCTCCCATATGTAGGAAGTGCAATACGAAAAAATGAAACCATAAACCACATAGCAAGCGAATGCCCGGCACTTGCACAGAACCAGTACAAAAAGAGGCATGATTCAGTGGCAAAAGCCCTCCACTAGAGTCTGTGCAAGAAACATCAGCTACCTTGCAGTAATAAGTTGTACGAGCACCAACCAGAAGGAGTGATAGAAAACGATCAGGCAAAGATCCTCTGGGACTATGGTATCAGAACGGATAGGGTGATACGTGCAAACAGACCAGACGTGACGTTGATTGACAAAGTCAAGAAGAAAGTATCACTCATTGATGTCGCAATACCATGGGACACCAGAGTTGAAGAGAAAGAGAGGGGAAAAAAAGGATAAGTATCAAGATCTAAAAATAGAAATAAGAAGAATATGGGATATGCCAGTGGAAATCGTACCCATAATCATAGGAGCACTAGGCACGATCCCAAGATCCCTGAAAAGGAATCTAGAAAAACTAGAGGCTGAAGTAGCTCCAGGACTCATGCAGAAGAGTGTGATCCTAGAAACGGCGCACATAGTAAGAAAAATTATGGACTCCTAAGGAGGCAGGATGCAACCCGGAACCCCACACTATAAATACCACCCAGTCGAATTGGAGGACTGTGATAGACAAAAAAAAAGAATAATAATAATAATAATAATAATAATAATAATAATAATAATAATAATAATAATAATAATAATAATAATATCTACTTGAAAACTAAGCCTATGGCTAAACCTTCGGCGAGGGCTCGGCCTTACTTTCAGAATTGGCCTAGACCGTCACTTCAGTACAAAATCTTGAGAACTCGTACCCAAGAAATAATATTCAAAGTAGACACCTATTAAACCAACCCAAGTGCTGGGAGCCTAACAATTTGGATAAGGCAACTTTAAGCTCTACTCTTGAAGAACGTTAAAAAATAGAGAATCCTTTTTTTTCTTTTTTTTAAGAAAGTGGTTCGTGGGTGAACATATAGTACTAACGTTACAGAGGTATTTATTGGAACGTGGACTGTTATATACCATGGAGAGAGAGAGAGGAAGAGAGAGAGACCGTAGTACATACTGGCATGTAAACTCTCTAAGTTACACGAAAACGAACGAGAACGAGAGAGAGAGAGAGAGAGAGAGAGAGAGAGAGACCGTATATTGGAATGCAAACTCTCAAAGTTACACGAAAACGAGAGAGAGAGAGAGAGAGAGAGAGAGAGGAGAGAGAGAGACTGTAGTACATATTGGAACGTAATCTCTCTAAGTTACATGAGAGAGAGAGAGAGAGAGAGAGAGAGAGAGAGAGATGAGAGAGGAGGAGGCTGTAGTACATATTGGAACGTAATCTCTCTAAGTTACATGAGAGAGAGAGAGAGAGAGAGAGAGAGAGAGAGACCGTGGTATATATTGGAATGTAAACTCCCTAAGTTACACTAGAACGAGAGACAGACATGGAGACAGAGACAGAGAGAGAGAGAGAGAGAGGTCGTTATCTTACTGTAATTACCACACATCACGTCGTACGTCAGGGGGAGGAAGAAAACTAATGAGAAAGGCCACGTTCCTTAGATGAGGTTATTTGGGAGAAGTCGATGTAACGCACAAATAAATGAATACGGCCTAGCGCCTGCGCACGCGCACAAGCCACAGCTTTCTGTTCCCCCATCTGGTCTGTAAGTCGAAGTTATTACTCTACTGATTTAACTGTTTCTTGTATTTTGTTAAGTTTGTTTTTTTTTAAGTTAGGTTATGATTATCTTCCAGTCGGTCAATTGCTTCATATGTCATGTTAACTTTTCCTTTCTCTTGGAAAGCAATTACTGATAACACGTTATATCTGAGTTAATCGCTAGAAATATGAAGTTTTTCGATGTGCAACTTCATTTTACAACGACTATTCCCTAAGAGTCTTAAAACGAAAAAAAAATTTATAGAGGACAAAATTATACTCTATATATATATAGATATATATATATATATAATATATATTATATATATACCGTCATCACATACATCATATATATATAATAATTTTAATATAAATTTTTCATATAGTAGATATATATATATCTATATATATATATATCTATATATATCATATATATATATATATATATATATATATATATATATATATATATAATTTATAATCCGTTGGAAATTTAACGAACGAAATGTAACAAAACTAAACAAAATCCAAACTTATGCTGATTATACAACGATACGAACCTGCGTTCGATTTCCACCGAGCACTAAAACGCCGAATTAAAATCCCGCGAAAGTTTTGCGTATCATCACGCGATATTCTTATTTTCTTTCTCCTTTCTTTAATCCGCGCCGGGGGATGTGATATGCACGAAAGATCGGACGGATGGATTCCGAGAATCAGTCATCATTGTTTAGACGCGCCAGGTTGCACCAAGGCCAAAACAATGACGCCGTTTATCAAGCGCATCGGACTGATAAGTTTACGAGATTAACGATAAGAGGGCGCAGATAAGCGGCGAATTTATTCGAGGAGATAACGCGGAAGGCTTTCAGAAGCCGTAGGTTTTTTTTTTTCTTTCTTTCTTTTTTTTGCCGATGAATTGACGTGGGAAAATGAAGGCTTAAGAGTTGCTCACGAGCGACATTTGCACACATCGACCCCTTCTCTCTACATAACCTAGGACCTGGGTTGAACCAGGCAGTGACTGACTGATGTCTTAGAAGATAGACCTAACGCAACAGGCCCATCCTCACTCTTCACCCAAACTAGGACCTGGAAGAACTAGGCAGTGGCTACTGTTGACTTAAAAGATAGACCAAATGCAACAGGCTCATCCTCACTCTCCACCCAAGCTATAATGGACTCACATCAACCGTGCATTTGATGTCTAGGCCAGTCCCTTACGACGCTCCTCATTGGCTCTTGATAAGCCAGTCACAGGGCTGGAGACTCTCAGTCTCTCTCGAGAGTTCACATGGGTAGGATCTATGTTCCACCTCTCCTCAGGGATACTTTTGAAAGACGTATCCCTCAGGAGAGGTGGAACATAGATTCTACGCATGTGAACTCTCGAGAGAGACTGAGAGTTTCCAGCCCTGTGACTGGCTTATCAACAGCCAATCAGGAGCGTCGTAAGGGACTGACCTAGACATCAAATGCACGGTTGATGTGAATCTACTATTGGACCTGGGAGAACTAGGCAGTGGCTACTGATGACTCAGCAGATAGACCAAAGGGTTTCCCAAAACTCGGGACCACAAAAGAGCTACATTACTGGTAATTCAGAGGTGTTTTTGTAGTTCTCTCCAATATCCAATATATACACAGGCATATATATATACATATAAATATATATACTTGGGTGTGAGTGTGTGTGATTTTTCTCTCACAGAGAGTGGCTGTTTTGGGTTATGGTTCCAACAAGTGACTTCTACAGTCGCCCCGGTACGAAATCACATACACACACACAATATATATTATATATATATATATATATATATATATATATATATATATATATACATATATATATATAATATACATATATGTATATATAGGGTTGTACCTGTAACTGGAACAGATTAATACGGGTCATTGGACTAATGGAATTTCTGTACACAATAATAAACATTCTCCTGTACAGCCTAGAGAGCACGTTACGTATCTGGTTCTACTTTTATAAGCAGAAAACTCCATTAGGCTAAAGTCGAGTAGTTCCGGTCAGAGCGCCTAATAAACATCCGCCCCTTCGGGCGAAAGTATCTCAGTAGTCAGCAGCCCTTGGTGACTAAAGAATGAAAAGCAGAATCAGTTTTTCATTAAAAAAAAAAAATTATATTTATTTTTTCTGGAGTTCGACTCGAATGTTTTTCCATTAGAAGATAGGAATGTGACTATGTCAAGTGCGGATAACGAGGAGGTTTGAGCTTCTACTTTGGCAAATACTTTGCAGTGAAGTTAAGTATATCTTAGTTTAACCAGACCACTGAGCTGATTAACAGCTCTTCTAGGGCTGGCCCGAAGGATTAGATATTTTTACGTGGCTAGGAACCAACTGTTAACCCAGCAACGGGACCTACAGGTTACTGTGGGATCCGAACCACATTATATAGAGAAACAAATTTCTAATCGCCAGAAGTAAATTCATCTGATTCAACGTTGGCAGAGCGGGAAGTCGAACTCGCGGCTATCGAAATGATAGGCGAGCACGTAAGCCACTCGTCAAAGAGGAACTACATAACAAACTTGAAAACAGAATGGGTAATTCATCTTCTTTACGTAATGCTTTGACAAAATAATAAAAATAGCTTCATATGGAATTGATAAACAGTTTAATACGCGAAATATAAACATAGCCTAATATGAAATAAAATAACACAGCTTAATATGGAGTAAATAAACACAGCTTAATATGGAATAAATAAACTTGCTCAATATGGAACAAATAAACATATCTTAATACGGTGTAAATAAACATAGCTCAATATGGAATAAAAAAACATACTTAATATGGAACAAATAAACATATCTTAATACGGAGTAAATAAACATAGCTCAATATGGAATAGATAAACACCTAAAATAAAGTAGATTTAACGTGGAATTACATTAAAAATCAGTTTTAAAAATAGGTCGGTTATTGATCAAGGAACTAAACGCCAAATATCAACAACAACAAAAAGAGAGAAAGAGAGAAATGGGTCACTAAATAGCAAAACATGTCCAAAAAATTCATAAATGAAACTTGAAAAAGAGCAGAGAGAAAGAGAGAGAGAGAGAGAGAGAGAGAGATTATTATTTAATAAATTTATTACGCCCAAAGACGTCAAACAAAGTTACATATTAGCAGTTACATATTAGCAGCTACATACATTACATCAGAAATCAACAGAAAAAAAAAAAAAAATTACAGCATTGAATCATCGGTATATCAGTTACAAAATAACATATATGAGATCGTATTCTATTATCAACAACAACTGCAACAGACAGTTTAGAGCAGCCACCAAAGTGAGGAAGGACGAGTCAAAAATTATGTCTAGGTGGTCATCTTTGAGTAAATATTGGCAGGTTTGAAGTAAATTTTGTCCTTGAGGTAACAGATTCCTGACAGTGGGGCAATGAAGGCAGTAGTGTTCAAGGTTATTGGCATTAGCAAGGTTACACAGTTTACATGAGGTGTAGTGTGGTATATCTAGTGTCTGTCCAACCTGCCACACAGACGATATCCCAACCTTATCCTGGCACTTACAACATTATGCCTACGCACCATGAGTCCACGTCGCCGGTACTTGTGAAGGCTCTGCAGAAAGTTATCATGATGTTGTATGGAAACACTAGTGCCCCTCTCTGCATCCCTACGCTGTACTGTACAGGCAAAAGCGGCTGAATATATTCTATGTTTAAGGCAGCGAAGTGAGGGCTCAACATTTCTGTCATCAAGGTCCAGCGTGCAGGCAGCTTTAGCAAGACTGTCCACCATGTCATTCCCAGCAAGCCCAATATGGGGGAGGGCATCCACATGAAAGACAAGACAAGCGAGGCATTGTAAGCAGCAACGAGTTGACACAATATGTCTCGCACAACACGGCCACAGCTGGGCCTAGAAGATGTCAGTGCCTGGAGTGCAGATTTGGAGTCACAGATCACCAATCCATTCACATTTCTTCTAACAAGTAGGGTTACTGCATCCCATATACCTTGAAGTTCGCAATAAGTGGAACTGGATGAGTTTGGCAACCTACGACCATGCCACCCACCCTCAGGAGATTCTAAAGTGGGGGAGAACATAGCACATGCTGCACTTCCATCTGCCTGTACTGAACCGTCAACGTAGATGTGGTGTCCTGCAGGAACTGAACTTGACACTTTGGATATTGTTTCCAAAAACCAGCTGCTTCTGTAGACTGGTATGGGCATCTTTAGAGGTTGGTGTGAAAGTGACAGCAGGAATAGGAACCTGCCATGGTGGCAAATCTTGGATGACTGCTTGCTCAGGTACACCGATATCAAGGTGTCGAAGATTTTCACATACTACCCTAACTAGGTTATGGCCCCCTGGCCGGAGTTGAGGTCTTGGTGCATCTTCGTCAAGTGATGCTCTGAGGACAGCAGAGAAGTTTGGAGTAAATTGTGGAGAATGTAGACATTTAACAGAAAACAAAGTTACATTGGCATAAATTCTCTCTATTAATGGAGGTAACATGAGTTCGGTCTGGCATGTTGACTATCCGAGTGGAAGGAGGGCATCCTAGCTAAACCATTCAGTTACTCTATTTTGGAACAGTTCTAGTGGTAGTAACGGCTGTCTGGGTAATTGAATTAGAGCAGGAGATAAATAGTCAACAACTGACCTTAGGAAGAGGATATAGAGGGTTTAGCCACGGGGATAGATATACCTGTGGCCCTGGGTGGCAAGCCACTTGATGGGAGTAAAGCGAGGCTCCAGTCGATCAAGAAGGTTTTTCACCATGGGGTGGATTCGTTGTCGTGCAGGTATAGCAGGGGTGATCCTGACTGGTGCACCTAGATATGTATACTGTGTGCAGTGAGGTATAATATTCCCACCCATAATGAACTCTGGCAGGTCTCGAAGATTCCGGGCAGAGAAGATTCTGCTTTTTTCTGGGGAGAGTATGAGGCCACTGGAGGTACAGGACCTGTAGAAGTCTTGAAGGACACGCTGAAGGTCTCGAGGGGTAGTGGAGTGGATGCAGACATCATCAGCATAGCAGGTTACAGTGATTCAGGGATAGCAGGGAGGAGAGACAGTACACGGTGATAAGTATATTAAAAAGAAATGGGCTCAATACACCGCCCTGAGGTGTGCCAAGCTCAAAATTTCATAGGAGCTACATGCACCTTTAAAAAAAAACACGTGATTTTCTGTTACTGAGATAACCCCGTTGTTTATCCACTTCAGAAGGTTTCCTCTGATACCAAAGTCGACAAGCTGATCAAGAATGATATCCCTGTTGGCTATATCAAAAGCACTTTTGAGGTCAAGGAAGGCAACTACACTGTTGGGAGGACAATCGGGAGTAGAGTTCAGCTAAACAGTGATGAGTACTCCTCTGAGGAAGAAAGCCATACGGGGAAATGAGTTTATTTTTTCTTGCAACCGGTACATTAGCCTGGTTAGTAATATACGCTCAAACACTTTACTAAAACATGAGGTGAGGGAGATAGGCCGATATTATCAGTTCCAGGCTTTGGGATAGGAATAATTGTGCTAATGGTCCAGCCAGCAGGTACATATCCATGTTGGTAGCAAAGATTATACAATTGTAGAGAGGATTTCCAGGAACCTTCTGGAGGAGACGAAGCACTTGATAAGTAAGGCCATCATCCCCAGGAGCAGAATTTTTTTTCCCCATAACAGCACGTCGCAGCTCATCCTCGGTGATCAGCTCTTTGTCCTCCTTGTCTGATTCCAACAATGCAGCCATCAGACGAAGGTTGCGTAAATTGCTCTGGGAAGAAAGTGCTCTTGGATTTGTACAGGGAGATTACTGGACCGTGACTGGGTTGACACCAAGTAGTGATGAGATCCTGGGCATATGCTTGTGGACTGTGATGAAGTGCACATGTGGTTTTTTTCTTGACAGTCCTTTTGATGAGATGCCACCTGGTCCCAACGCTAGTCTGGTGGTTAATTAGGTCAGTGTATTTATACCATGACTCAGTGTAGACACACTTCTGGAGAGCAACTAAATCATCCCTCGCCTGCTGATACTGAAGTAGATGATTAGGTGTCGGTTGTGTCTGAAAGGCAAGGCCAGCATCAGCTGCAACTCTTTCTGCTTGCATAATGCGTTGATCCAAGGTCCAGGCATGGGCAACAATATGACTTTTAATGTGAGGTCTGACAATATATAGTTGATAGAAGACATGGGTAGCTTTTACCAAAGAATTATACAGGTGTTCTGGAGAGTGTTTATCAAAGGTAGGTACGACAGAGGAGATGTATGAAACATATGTTGGGCAGTACTTGGGTGGAATGGTGATCCGGGGTACGATGATAGGGGTCACTTGGATGAGTCTGTATTGTGTACTGGAGGCATAAGGCAACATGGTCAGAAAAGAGCGAGGGAACAGAATGACAGGAGACATGTGATGCCACGAGCCCAGATGTAAGGATATGATCAAGAGTGCCCCCCCGGATGTGTGTGGCACCACCTATATCCCAATGGGTTAATGGTAACGATGGATGTAGTTGAGCAGAGGAACTCCACTGCGGTTGGGAATCGGAGAGACATCACCAAGATCTGGGTGTCTGGCATTGAAATCACCCATGTAGATCATGCCAAGGTTTGTAGGTGTAGGAAGTGCCGAGAGGTTAATTAGGCCAGGGGCAGAGTAAACATTGCATAAACGAATATGACCATCACCTATCTTAACCTGAAAAAGTTGGAAGGTCATGTTAATATCTGCTGATGAGCGAAGGAGTTGATGAGGGAGAGAAGAGTGGATGTAAGTAATAAGACCATTCCTGACATGATGTACATATGAAACATAACCGGAGAGTGTTGGAGCTTCATCACCTGGCTGAGCACCGCCAGGGAAGGCTTCTTGAATAAATATTACTTGTGGGTGATGGCGATAAACATATGTCCTGAGTGCAGTGAGTCTGGAGTATTGTCTAATTCCAAGGGCATTCCATGAAAGGACATGTAGTTGCATGAGTCTAGCGAAGTTTACCCTTAACGCTGCGAGAGACAGGTCGAGCATGTACTGGAGAAGCAGCACTGTTAGATGGTGCACCAAGTGTAGGAGGCTGAGCTGGCAGGAGGCCACTGACCCTTTCAAGACAAGAGGAACACGTATCTAGCTTCTCAGTAAGTGAGGCAACAGAGGTTATGAGAACTTGTTGTGCCTTGACTAGTGTGTCGAGGTTACTTGCAGTGGTAGCCTGCTGAGCGATCAAGCTATCGAAGCGTACATCAATAGCATCAAAGCGTGTCGTTAGTGCTGTACAGTGCGATTCCAAGGCAGCAACAGCCTTACGAAGTTTTGAAATTTCAGCTGATTCAGGAGGGCATAACGAGAAGTTGACACTGGTTGTGGTGGTGGTGTCAGTGGAAGTGACTGCGTGGCAGCGCGCGACCGTCTGGAACATCCATGCCAAACATTAACTCCTGCTTCACCACAACGAGGGCATTTCCAATGCACAGTCTCTGGAGTTGATGATGATTCTGACAATGAGGTGGAAGCATCAGTAACAGGTTTACGGTATGGACATGCGTGTGGAATGGGCTGCAGCACACCAAGGCACACTTAGGTGAGGCAGAGCAATATCGGGAGATATGGCCAGTACCCCAGCAGTTGAAACAGTTGGGCTGATCATCCTTCATCCTGCGTAATTCACAAGGAGGGAGGCAAGGGAGGAAGGAAAACTCATAAACAGATGGTGGTGGTTCTAGTAGACTCCATGTGATGACAATGCGATTAATAGGTTTCCCATTTTGAAGAAATCTTCGTGTTTACTGTTATACACAGGCAGTTCCTTAGCAAGGTTAGGGGTCTGCTTCAATAGGGTAGCGAGTAATGAGATATGTTAAATACTTACGGGGTCTGTCTATTGAATCTTGAATATCCAGGCTTATGGACAGAAATTCACCACCCTTCACCCTGCCAATGATGTCCTCACGACTCCTTGCAATATATACAAATTTAGATGTGATTGCAGACATTTTCACCTCTGCCAGCTCCTTATCAAGATTGAAGGTTCTGTTTACTTCAGTCAGCCACCGTAGTTTAGTGTCAGTGCTCAAATTTTCTTTGAAGACCAACCTAACATATTCATCACGGGGAGCAAAAGCTGGGGTATCAGAGGAAGCAAGTCGTGTAGGGGGTTGAGGCAGAGTGACAACACTCTTTTGTCTAGTGAAAATCTCTTGACATTTGGATGTTTTAGCAGCAGGAGACTGTGGAGCACTGCTAGTATCTGACCCATAATCCACTGGGCGCTTCATGGGGCTATTAGCAACAGTACTGGAGGGCTTATGAGGAAGAGATTGTGTGAGTGGTGGCCAATGAGTCATATCTACATCCTCATCATCAGTCAGGTGCAGATCATTTTCAACCTCAGAAACAGAGGCTGGTCCAGAGTAATCCATTATTAGTGAAGCTGCAGCCTTTTCACGTCACAATAGACATCACATGCACACTGCGCATGCGCGAACTGAGGCGCAGCCGACCGAGTGGGTATGCCACGGAGAATGAGTTTTTATATCGTAACTACAGGAGTAAAGTATAAAAATCCTATATACACACTGTTGTTACTAAAATGGTCACTGAGTCTTACTGTAACTTATATAACACGGTGAAAGGTGTAGTATCCCTAGAACTTGCACAAAAAACTCATTATATAGAGAGCTCACACAAAGCGTGTTTACAATCAGAGAGCATTCTTCTTCTTCCAGAGAGAGAGAGAGAGAGGAGAGAGAGAGAGAGAGAGAGAGAGAGAGATCACTTAAAAACGAACAAACAGAATCTAAATAGCCAAACCTGTTAAAAAAAATTAACAAATGAAACTTGAAAAAGGGCAGGGGGTGGAGAGAGAGAGAGAGAGAGAAGAGAGAGAGAGAGAGAGAGAGGAGAGAACGCATTCTGCGTTAAGAGTAGCCCAAGAGACAAGCCAAGTGCATTTGCGAATACGAGCCGGCGATACAAAAGAACTCCTTTCCCCTTCCCCCCCCCCCCCACCCCCCCCTCCCCATTTTTTAAAACGGGGTTTCTTAGGGTTCATAAATATAATGCCCGAATTAGCAGCCACTCTCTCTCTCTCTCTCACACACACACACACCTCACCCACGAGAAACGACGTCAACTTGAGCAATATCGAGGATAATGATGAATAAGAGAAACAGTTGAGAATGAAATAACATGAATACAGGATTAACAGTTTTTTTTCCCTCTCTCTCTCTGTCTCTCTCCTTCCAGCAATATCAAAGATAATGATGAAAAAAGAGAAACAGAGTTGGGAATGAAATAACATGAAAAAAGGCTTAACAGTTCTCTCTCTCTCTCTCTCGAGCAATATCAAGGATAATGAAGAAAAAGAGTCGAAAAACAGAGTGAAGTATAAAGCACATTACAAAATGAGAATAATTTATGAATTTCCTTGGAACCACCAGTTTATTTCTTTCCTAATAATAAAGGAAATCATTTTTAAATATTACAGCGTTATATTTCATTTCGCCTGCTATCTGCAACCCCTTTCGTTTCTTTTACTGTACCTCCTTTCATATTGGCTTTTTTTTTCATCTTACTTCCTACCCTCTCCTGACAATTGTTTCATAGCGTAACTGCTTTGAGGTTTACCTCCTGTTAGACCTTTGTAACCCTTTGCTGTCAATTTCTGCTTCAGAGCTGAATGACCCCATAGGTTCCAGTGCGTGGCCTTTGGCCTACATTTTACATTCAATTCAAAACCTTTCCTCTTATCTACCCGACCTTGTTTATCTGACGGTAAAAGAAGCTTTGTGTATGAGATAATGTTTCTTAAAACACTATTTTTCTATCTGATTAAATATCACGTTACACAGTTCTACTTCTCTTTATCTTTATGCTGTAACTGATATTTCCTGTCACTTGGTTGGTTTAGATTTAGGGGGGTGGGGTCGGCCTTGTACCAGCATAAGGTCCTTGCCTGGGTAGTAGGTATGGCGAGGTATTTAGTGGGGCATAGGAGGTCTAGTCTGGACCTCTGGAGCCACGCTTTCAAACCTACAGAGATGAGAGACATCCGTCTACATGGCCATTATATTATATTTATTATTCAAAATATTTGTAAGTTATTTAAATAACAACAAAATCATGAAAAACAACTACAAACATTTGAGAGCAATATTAATGAAAATAAAGTGTATTTCGATCATGATTATCAAAACAAGAAGATGTAAGAAAATAAACAAATCAACTATAATGATAACGATGGTAATCATGAAGACGATAATGACACCTCACGAAAGTCTATTATAATGATAGCAATGTTAATAATAATGGCGCTATTGACACCCAGTTCGAATATGACGGCGATACGCAAGCATCAGTTATGGCAATCCATTATACGGAGAGGCACCGCCTGTCATTACCCTGAAAGCTCTTAATTGCTAATGTTAGCGTCATAAGCATCTTGCATTATGATACAGGAGATGAGATAGCATCAGGTCATATATTAAGCGGCTATTTTAAAAAAAATACTTATTGCAAAACTTAATCTTGTCTAAAATATAATATTTTCAACTATTGTATTGATCTTGTGGTAAAATGTATTTCAAGAAATGCAACGGGTTTTTCATGCAATCTTTTGAGAGAGGTAAATTGTGAAAGGTTTGAAGAAGTCAGGATGTGTACGTGTTTGCACATCCATACTTAGTCTACATGGCAGAGGTGGGTGGATATCGATTCTAATGACAAATACCAGAGTTCAACAGTGATTTGTAAGGTCGGAATCGGTATCAACTTATACCTCACTTGTTGGCCGAGTCGGTAACATCCCTGAAGTCTTGATTTCTCCTCTGTGCGCTGGTTCGAATCCACGAAAGGACGAAGTTATTATCAACTAAAAAATTCACCCTCGGTTAACATATATGAAAATATATTAATTCCGAGGTAGAGCGAATTGGATATTAAAGGACATTAGTAGCTTAATGCATGTATATGAATCACGGTGATGTAATAAAATTTCATATATACATAGATGTATGAATGTATCATCTTTTGATTCAGCTGTCACCAAGAGACTAGGAACAACTTTATGAAAAAAACCCGAGGGTAATAATGATAAATATATATGAACAAAACGTCTATCTTCTCTTTAATCAACAGCCTTTGAATAACTATAAAATAAAAGCCCACGTCAAAAAAACATTATTTGTAATATGAGACGTCTAGTTCGTAAAAAAAAAGAATGAAAAAATCGCCTTTAAACAATGAAAAATTCCAACTTCCCAAACTCGTGATTGTCCTTTTTTTCTTTCTTTCTTTTTTACACTGTGACCCTGATCTCGAACTTTGAATGGTTCACTGACCTTTATTTTTACAGGCGATGCTCACACTGACATTTAATGACGACATTGAACCGAGTACAAGGATAATTTGTCGCATTTTACCTTCCAGGCAAATTTATTTGAAGAATTCTCGCCAAGTCGTTCACTTTTATGCGACGAAATGACTTTGCCAGTTTCCATGTTAGGAGCCTTCATGATTGTCAATCATTTGCTTTTAGTTAAAAGCAGTTATATTAAGTAACATGTAATAATCATCCTGCTCAGTTATTCATCATTCAAAATAAGCACATCTGCTAAGCAATAATAATTATCAAGTCTCGGAAACCCAAAAGTGTACTAAGGCCATTAAGTGGTGAGTTATTATTTTATTACTGAATGTAACTGTAATCTTTCTTACCATGATTCATCACAAAGTTTTACCTTATATTTAACTGAAACTAATCCACATAGGACCATAGGTAAATGGAATGGAACCCAATCACTCTAAGCAAATAAAGTCTGTCATTGCTAAACACAAACAAGCTATTCTCAAAACAAAAACAAAAAACTATGCATATACATAAAAAAAAAACTTGTTTCCTTTTGTAACACAGTATCTAAATAAGTATCTGTTCGCAAAAAAATTTCAAAAGTATGAAATACATTAAAAAAGACTAATTTTTTAACGTAACAATATCTAAAAAAGTATCTATTCAACCCCCCTCCCCCCAAAAAAAATTAAGTATAAGATACATAAATATCATATTTCCTCCATAAACACAATTTCTAACAAAAATCTATTCGCCAAGAAAAAAAATTAAAAGTATGAATTACATAAAACTCTAATTTCCTTCTGTAACACATATCTAAATAAATATCTATTTGCAAAAAAAAAAAGAAATAATAGATAAATCAAATGTATGAAGTATACAAACCTCTACCTCCCTTCTGTAACACAATATCTAAAAAGTATATCTATTTGCAAAAAGTAATAATAATAAATAATTCAGAAGTATGAAATACATAAACCTCTAACTTTCTTCTGTAACACAACATCTTTAAAAAATAAATAAAAAAATAAACCAGCCAATAAGTAAAAGTGAAAAATCCAGTTAGCGACTAAATTGTTCTTTTCATCCTCGCAGGGAATAACAAAAAATAAAAATAATAAAAAAAAAACTGAAGAAATAAGCAAAAGGCCATTTTTAATGTCTCACAATGTCTGGGTCGCCTGGATTCTGGTATGACCAGATGACGTTGACAAATTGTACGGAGATGGAAAAGGGTCGATTTTTTTTTTTTATTATTCCCTTGGATGATGCCCAAGAAAAGACACTGCCTTTCACTGGTAAAGAGGTAAAGTCGCTCCGGCTGATGGCTGACGTGGAATGGTA
Source organism: Macrobrachium nipponense (assembly GCF_015104395.2). Classification (NCBI taxonomy): domain Eukaryota; kingdom Metazoa; phylum Arthropoda; class Malacostraca; order Decapoda; family Palaemonidae; genus Macrobrachium; species Macrobrachium nipponense. The sequence goes on from NC_061104.1 coordinate 13,239,057, forward strand.
AAGTTCCAGCACTTTTGCGAGAGAGAGAGAGAGAGAGAGAGAGAGAGAGAGAGAGAGAGAGAGAGAGTTATTTCTGTTTCTATTTCTTTCTTTCTTTGCGTTTTCTCTTTGCCTTCTTTGGTCACCAAGTTCAGAGCTGTAATTATTGTAGTTTTTTTTTTTTTTCTTTTCTGTCAGTTTGGCATTCTGACAGCACGGGCTCTTGCCCTGAAGAGTAGTATGATACATTAGGAAGAATTGAACTGTTCTCCAAAATACTAATTAGTCTGTAGTCATGAATAGCAAAAACAAATAATAAATGAATAACTAAATAAATAAATTTAAAAATAAATAAATAAATAAAATCTATTTCTCGTTACCCATTCTTAAGAAAAAAAAAAATTTGCATCGGAATATCTAATTCAAATCTTCCGGTCATTTAGACAATTACAAAATCAAAAATTTGACCGCTGCACTATGTCATCTAACTGTCTAAAACTACTGATTTCTTTTATAGGTCTAAGACTTACAGCAAATATAAAGGCTAAAAGACCGTTTAAAACAAATAAATAAGGCACCTGATTAGACCTACCCTGCCACAAATTCAGAAGCTGTAGAGCAGAAAGAGAAGAGGCATAAGTACACAATTAAAAGAGAAAGTTCGACGGGAGGGGCCCCTAGGTATCATCCCGTTTCAAGTAGTTCGGGAAAGTTCTTGTCTTCCACCTTGGGTAAGCCAAGGTCTAAGCCAGGGGTCCTAAGGTAAGCCGGCAGTGACCAGACCAAGGTCTGTCTATCCCAGACCACGTGAGAGGAAGACATTCGTGAGCTCAGATTGCGGTTCAGTTTCTACAGTTGATGGTTTTGTGTTATTTTAATAATCTTGAATGTGAGATGTAGGAAACTAACTGCTTGTATCTTGAATAAAATATTGATATTTTAATCTTGAATGTGAGATATAGGAAAGTAACTGCTTGTATCTTAAATAAAATATTGATATTTTAATCTTGAATGTGAGATATAGGAAAGTAACTGCTTGTATCTTAAATAAAATATTGATATTTTAATAATCTTGAATGTGAGATATAGGAAACTAACTGCTCGTATCTTAAATAAAATATTGATATTTTAATAATCTTGAATGTGAGATATAGGAAACTAAATACTTATATCTTGAATAAAATATTGATATTTTAATCTTGAATTTGAGATATAGGAAACTAACTGCTCGTATCTTAAATAAAATATTGATATTTTAATAATCTTGAATGTGAGATATAGGAAACTAACTACTTGTATCTTGAATAAATTATTGATATTTTAATCTTGAAGGAGATATAGGAAACTAACTGGCTGTATCTTGAATAAAATATTGATATTTTAATAATCTTGAATGTGAGATATAGGAAAAACTGCTCGTATCTTAAATAAAATATTGATATTTTAATAATCTTGAATGTGAGATATAGGAAACTAACTACTTGCATCTTGAATAAAATATTGATATTTTAATCTTGAATGTGAGATATTGGAAAGTAACTGCTTGTATCTTGATAAAATATTGATATCTTAATCTTGAATGAGATATAGGAAACTAACTGCCTGTATCTTGAATAAAATACTGATATTTTAATCTTGATTGTGAGATATAGGAAACTAACTGCCTGTATCTTGAATAAAATATTGATATTTTAATCTTGAATGAGATATACGAAACTAACTGCCTGTATCTTGAATAAAATATTGATATTTTAATCTTGAATGAGATATAGGAAACTAACTGCCTGTATCTTGAATAAAATATTGATATTTTAATCTTGAATGAGATATAGGAAACTAACTGCTTGTATCTTGAATAAAATATTGATATTTTAATATTGATGGAGATATACGAAACCAACTCCTTGTATCTTGAATAAAATATTGATATTTTAATCTTGAAGGAGATATAGGAATCTAACTGCTTGTATCTTGAATAAAATATTGATATTTTAATCTTGAAGGAGATATAGGAAACTAAATGCTTGTATCTTGAATAAAATTTTGGTATTTTAATCTTCAAGGAGATATAGGAAACGAACTGCTTGTATCTTAAATATTGATTATTTTAATAATCTTGAATGAGATATAGGAAACTAACTGCTTATATCTGAAATATAATATTGATTTTTTAAAATGTGCTCCTAAGCTTGTAGATAATATAATAATTCTAATTTAATGAGCATACATGGTTATTTTCTAGAGAAAATATCACAAACTAACCATTTATTTTTACTTCCCAAGTTATGATGAAAAATCAATAAACATGCCAAAATATCGCAGATGATCTTGTCTCGAAAACTGATTTCCATTTGAGTTTTTTTTTTTTAAGCTTATGTCGCCACCCACTCTCATTCCTTCAATTCTCTCCTTTTTTTCCACCGCGTCTCTCTCTCCCTATTTAAAAAAAAAAAAAAAAAAAAAAAACACACACATACATGAGTTTTGTTTGTCTCTAAAGGCAAAAATATCACAGATGATCTTGTCACGAAAACAGATTTCCATTTGAAGTTTTTTTTTTATATTTACTTTTTTTAAGCTCATGTCGCCACCCCCTCTCTCATTCCTTAAATTCTCTCTTTCTTTTGCCATCGCGTTTATCTCTCCAAGTCTTTAAAAATAAAAAATAAAATAAAAAAACACACACTCACACACAAATCCACGAGTTTGTTTGTCCCTAAAGACAAGTAGATTTATTTACCAGGCAAATCCAGTTCCGACACGATCTGGTGACCGCGACTTGTTTAAGAAGGGTGTTTATATTGTATTCCTCTTCTTCTCCTCCTCCTCCTCCTACCATCGTGTTTTATTATTCCGCCAGTAATCAAAATCCCACGAACGTAGACTTACCCATTCTGAACCACGACTGATTGTTGGAAATATAATTTAAAATTCAGCTTTATCAAAGATTAAGACGACATCTATAAGCAGGAGTTTGAACCGAATCCATTACCAAGGCCAGAAATGCGAATTTTATAGAAGTATTAATTTCTGCCGAGGCTTGAGAACTGAGTTGTAATAGGGAGTTTATTGAAATTGAATGTTTTTATTTTTTTCATCCTGTATTTTCATGATTTCTGAAATAATCGAGAGGTAAGGGGAACATTGTAAATATATATATATATATATATATATATATATATATATATATATATATATATATATATATATATATATATATATATATGAACAAAGTTACAGTCACGAAAGAAAATTGAAACACTGGCTGTAACTTTGTTCGTATAATCATCACTTTTTTTATTTCTTCGTTATTTAATATGAAATATATATATATGTATATATATATATATATATATATATATATATATATATATACATATGTATGTATGTATGTGTGTGTAAATAAATTCCTGTGTTAAAACAGGATACGTCTCAAGTATAAAAAGTCCATTATAACACTCTGGTTTACAGCTAAGGACTATATTTCGGTGGACTTCACTGTTTTAATGGGCCTTTTATTCTTGAGACTATATACATACATATATATATATATATATATATATATATATATTATATATATATATATATTATACATATATATATATATATATATATATATATATATATATATATATATATATATATATATTATAACATTGACGTCATAACCGAGTAAGTAGCTTTTGGATACAGCAGCTCTGTACTACAGAATGAATTCATTTTGTGTTTCAAAGTCTGTTTTCAGGTCAGACCTTGGCCTCACCCCCTGGCATACCGCGAGTCTTATGTAACAAGAGGCAGCAGTATTGCATTTCTCGGGCGGCAGAAAGAAACTTAGGAACTGTTGTCCTATTCGTGCTGGGTGTAGAAGGTGTGTGTATATATATACGTATATATATCTAATAAAAAAAACCATAAAAACGCCAAAATATAGAAAGTAAGTACGACTATATTTCAGAGAGTGCTGTCTCTCTCTCATCAACATGGTAATGAATGAGAAAAGTTACAGAAAAGGCGGTGTTTATACTAAGAGATCCATCCAAAGGTAGCATGTCTCTGAAATATAGTATACTTTACTTTCTATATTTATTGGCGTTTTTATGGGCTCCTTTTATTAGATGGAATTCTGTTGTAACAGAGAATTATTACCATTTGTATATATAGATATATATTATATATATATATATAGATATATATATATATGAACTATCAATATATATATATATATATATATATATATATATATATATATGTGTGTGTGTGTGTGTGTGTGTATGTATATAAAGATCTATATATATATTATATATATATATATATATATTATATATATATTTATATATATATATATTATATATATACTGGTTACTTGGTACTCTTTATCCCCGTTGTTGATCACAATATGCATATTTACAGATGTAGGGCTTCAATCTAATTATAAGCTGTAAATTCACACTTCATACCCAAAGCACGAGGTAATTAACTATAATTACGCTCACGTTAAATACAAAACCGAGTGTTTCCAAAATTGCCTATGAATACATTTTGAATTACTATATATAGACAAACCTTTCTATTTCATGCTAAGAGCTCTCTCTCTCTCTCTCTCTCTCTCTCTCAATATATATATATATATATATATATATATATATATATATATATTGTCTGAATCAATCTTTAATCTAATCAATTTTGCCCATGCAGCGTTCCTTCGTGCCTTATATATATATATATATATATATATATATATATATATATATATATATATATATATATATATATATATAAATATATACACAACTCACTCCCCCAATAGGAGATACCTTCGAAAGGACGAGACAACATTCACTATCACATTCGTCTTTCCTGACAAATTTTCCATAATATCAACCCTTCTACGTACAAACGTACATACAAACACCCGTGTGTATTTATGGGCAAACTCAGAACTCTGTGTTTCACAGACCAACAGAGAGAGAGAGAGAGAACAACTGAACGCCTACTAATTGTTAACACGTGCTTCAAACACTGAGCCAAGTTCCAAACTTGAGTTCAAAAGGGAACAAGTACGACGGACATAGACTCTGGCTGGAGAACACTGTCCTATTGTTTCGATGTGCCAACGAGCCGAGAGGCAGAGAGAGGAGGCAGGACTTCTCAATAATTGTTGTCATTTCAACGTAAACACCGCAGATACATAGAATCCACTGGTCACATAGACTAATAGAAGTATATTAAATTTCCTTGTCCTTTTTGTATTATTGTTTTCACTTACAAAAAACGTGGAATCTGAAGGAGATAGGAATAAGAAAATTATAAAAAGAATAATAGACACAATATAGTTACAAAAATTGAAACCAATATAAGGTACTTCTAGCATTAGACTTACCTTTCATTCTTTTCATTATGTCATTGAACTCGTCTTCCTTCGTGAAGTTTCCTTTATGGACATTTTAAAGCATAAAACTAGGGTGATGATTACTTAAAAGCATCTTCATATAATTAGGTTTCATATCAGATTGGACATATGAAAGTACAACGTAAAAAAAAAATTAATCGAATAAATGACTTAAATATAAAAATGATAACGAGGACAAATTAGAAAAAAAGCATATAAACCTACTTTGACTTTATTTTTCTGAGCAAAACCTATGATTCAGATAAGGAATAAGTTGAAAATTAAAACATGAGAGATGCCGAACGTATAGTGAGGACAGAGAGCAATACTGATTCTACGCTTCCTTGGCTATTTCGCTAAACCTTTTCCCTTTCTGTTTACGAAATACCAATTAAATTACTCTTGTTTCCGTCATAATTATAAAGGACGATGCTGCTACAACGTTTTCAGCAATCATCTATTCACGAATTACTCCCTCGTGGTGTCGCAATTACGAGCATGGGTGTCTGTTACTATGGTGGAAACCGTTAACGGAGAAGCATTACATAATTGAGGAGAGACCCCCACACCGGGCCCAAGAATTGTTGAAATCGTTAAATTCTTTCTAACAGTTTCAAATTACATAGTTTCTAACAATACAAACTTTCTCTCTCTTAGGTTGGGTCTAGCAAAATAACTCAAGATTTTCCTGGTAACATTAACCAGTCGCCTCCTCTCTCTCTCTCTCTCTCTCTCTTCTCTCTCTCTCTCTCTCATCTGTGGCTTAACAGTAAACCAGTCAAATAAAGGAGTTTGCTTCGTACTGTTCAAACGCAAATCTACGTCCAAACAGTAAATTGTTAACTGAACATCAGCTGTTCCTTTCATAGACGTATTTCGGTGGATACTATGGACGACATTTTAGCAGAGGAGCGTGGGAGAGGGGTGGTATTTTCCAAAACGGGAAATCAAGCTGATCTATCTGTCACCGTAGAAAGTGTGAGAATGTCGCAAACATTCGAGAGGGATTAGCGTTTAGAGGAGATATGGAAGAGACATAACAGTGGACTAGAGAGAAAGTTAGACAAGAGATTAGGCTAGAAAAAGCAGGGTAGACGTTAGGCTTCAAACTCCCTATATAGGGTCTAGGATACTGCGTCGAGATATTAGACTACCGGAGTCAGGACAAGGAATAACACAAAGGAAGGGTGGCTTACAGTCGTATAGGGTATTAAATGGAAACTTGATCAGCAGTTTATGAATAAAAAATTTAAGATTGGAGATATGGAGAACAGTTAACAGTGGACAGAAGAGAAGGTTAGGCCATTGCTTAAGCTAAGAAAAGCAGGGCAGACGTAAGGCTTCAAACACCTTTGGTCTAGGATATTGTCAAGATAAAAACTACCGGAGTTGGGACAAGGAAGAAAGCAAGGAAGGATAGTTAGCAGGCAGATAGGATATATGGAAAATTGATCGGCAGTTTAAGGATAGAGAAAAAGAACGGTCAAACCTCATTACTCTCATTACAAAGAAACGATATGGTGTACATGGCAAGTGGCCAGGGAGCAGGACTTTATGGGACTAGAGCACCTTTGTCGATACAAATACCCAAAAGTTCCGTTATGTTAATTGTCCGAATGCTTATTGTCTACCGTCGTATAGAAAAACATGTTATGACGATCAGGTACAAAGCTATAAAATCTAAAGGGGACAATAGGACCGAAAACAACAACCCACTTCCCCGCGGTGTGAACACAATCGAGGTAGCTCTCTCTCTCTCTCTCTCTCTCTCTCTCTCTCTCTCTCTCTCTCTCCCATGATCCGAAGACCATCCCCACGTGGTTTTGTTACCGGTATAACTTCATACCGACGTTTTGCAGAAAACCGTTTTGAATAATAATAATAAATTCGAAAAATCACAGATATATATATATATATATATATATTATATATGTGTGTGTGTGTGTGTGTGTGTGTGTATGTATACATACGTATATATAAGCGAATACCACAGGAAAATGATAGGCAGAAATTCAAGCGCTGTCGTATTAACCAAGACATTGTCAATGTCTTAGTAAAGACGAAAGCGCTTGGATTTCTGACTATCATTTTCCTGTGGTGTCCGCTTATTTAATGAAGTCACGTACATCTACTGTGATTTTTTAAGCATATATATATATATATATATATATATATATATATATATATATATATATATATATATATATATAGAGAGAGAGAGAGAGAGAGAACTTAATCTAATTTTATATCAAGCGAGCCACGAATTTTGACACACAAACTGCACAATTATTCAAATATGCAGGACGTCGTAAGACACAGTACCTATAATATCACGCACGTACTGCATATGCCTTGAGTGCGTGACAGGTGATGCATAATTCATCTCCCGAACAGGCTCGACTGACAGGTGAGTAAATATGAACAATCGTAAATGTCACAGACTTCAAACTCAAGAACTAAATGGTTTAAAAGTTCGTGCATGATTCGTGTCAGTAATATCTCCATGGTCCTTTATGTTGTCGGTGAAGGCCATCTGATCCGTGTTTTCTCTTTGAGTTTGTTTTAAAATTAAAGCATATGACATAAAATAATCGACACATAATTACATGTGAACAGATATAGATTTGTGAATTATTAATATAATATTATATATAATATATTATAATACTATTATATATATATAGAGTCGACAGTCCTACATTTTCAGAAACATAAACATCTGGTCAGGTAGGAAACTGAAGTTTTAGCATAGCAGGAAATTACAATTTATTTATGTATCTCCCTGGATACATTACACTATGATCCATCTCAGGAACTTGTCAAGTGGAAAGGATACATAGGAATTCCTCCCAACTTGACCATTACTATGTATGCTGTTAATTGATATGACATCAATTCTCTCCACTAGAGAATGTTCGTCTACAGTTTGGGATCTTCCTACGGTTTCTAACTGGCAGGTCCTGCTATAGTGGATTCACATCAACCGTGCATTTGATGTCTAGGCGAGTCCCTTACGACGCTCCTGATTGGCTGTTGATAAGCCAATCACAGGGCTGGAAACTCTGTCTCTCGAGAGTGTTCACATAAGCAGGGTGCGTGTTCCATCTCTCCTGAGGGATATGCTTGAAAGAAGTATCCCTCAGGAACGGTGGCACATACATCCTGCCTATGTGAACTCCCAAGAGAGACTGAGAGTTTCCAGCCCTGTGATTGGCTTATCAACAGCTAATCAGGAGCATCTTAAGGGATTAGCCTAGACATCAAATCCACGGTTGATGTGAATTTACTCTAGTTGGATACATTACAGCCTCCCAGAGGATTTCGTGCAGTTGCAACTTCAGAAGTTGAAGCGAAAATGCACTGTGCTTCTTGCATTTTGACACATTTTTATCTATTTGTTAATTATTTTTCTTTAATAAGTGGTATTTCTTCTTCTGTATTTCTCTTTATTTCATTTTATTCTTCCCAATGATCGCCATATTCTTTGGAAGCTTGAATTTCAAGTCAGTGGTCCCTTTGTTGGGCTTGTTCCATATGAATAGATTTCATCTACTTAATAATAATAATAATAATAATAGGGAAAAACTCTCTATCGCGAGAGTGTATATAAAGTTGTAAAGGGTCCACAATAATACAAAGTGTTAAGAGTCCGTGTATACTTCTTAAGACTTTACAGAAAGCTTTCGAACCCTTCCCAGGGAAGGGTTCGAAAGCTTTCTGTAAAGTCTTAAAAATTATACACGGACTCTTAACACTTTGTATTATTGTGGACCCTTTACAACTAAATAATAATAATGATAATAATAATAATAATAATAATAATAATAATAATAATAATAATAATAATATAATTTAATTTCAGGAATGTGACATTGGGAAGGGCACATACGATTTCCTATCTAACTTTAACAAATGAAATCTAATTCTTCTCACATAACAAAATTCGTCATCCGTCCAAAGTTACAATCCTACGTAACAATTTCATCCAACAAGTGTTAAATCAAGAACGTATCTTGAATTAAATGAATAACCACTAGAACGTGCTATAAATACATTCCTGCTATTTACTGTTTCCGTTGATCAGCCAGCTATGTATTTAGCAAAAATTACATTGATTATGACTTCTAATTCTTTCTAACCCATAGTAATCTGTAAATGTATGTATATTTAATTTTTTAATATTTTGTAACATCCTACCTATTATGTAATGAATATGATATTTTTCTAAAAAAAAAAAAAAAAAAAAAAAAAAAATAGCTTTCTATAACTACGTATGATTCATAACTTCCACCGGCTACTGATGTAAATCTGTTGTTGTTGTTATTATTATTATTATTATTATTATTATTATTATTATTGAAAAAAAGAAACCCACAAAATCACTTTATAACTTATTTACTTCTAAGTATTTACATTTAATTTTACTCCACACTCGAGTACTTTCAGGCCCCCTATCTGTGGCCCATTTTCAAGAGATGTTTGGGATGTTAGCCTGGGTCAAGGCCCAGCAGTCTTCTCTATTATTATTATTATCATTATTATTATTATTATTATTATTATAATTTAAGTAGATGAAAACTGCTCACATGAAACAAACACACAAGAGCTATCGACCTGAAATTCAAGTTCCAAAAGAATGTTGGGTTAGATCAATCAAGTTCTATTGTGAAGAATATTGCAGAAAAATTAACTGTAGTAAGTTAATACTGTAAAAAAATATTTAAACGATACTAACTCTTGTGTATTTTGCTAGTTAAACCCTACCTCTTTACTAGAATGCATTTTGTTTTCGTTTCCAAGTTTTTTAAAACATGAAAAATATTGCATGAAAACATTTAAAATAGGTATTAAAACTCGCAATTATTGCTTGTACAAATTTTTGACATCATAATTTTGTCTCAGATAGAAAAACATTTTATCAGTTGATACTGTTTGCGACATGTTAATTAGTTATTGCAATGTTTTCGCACAGGCTGCTTATACATTATATAGATATATTATATCTATATATATCATATATATATATATATATATATATATATATATATATTACGCATTAAGCTACAAATATCCTTTGATATCTAATTCGCTCTACCTCAGAATTAACATATTTTCATATATGTTAACTGAAGGGGAATTTTTAGTTGATGATAATTTCGTCGGTTCCCGGGCGCGAACCTAGGAACCCAGAAATCAGGACATACAGTGAACCACTCAGCTACCACGAGAGGACATGAGTGAACATATATGAAAATATATGAATTCTGATGTAGAACGAATTAGATATTAAAGAACATTTGTAGCTTAATGCGTGTATATATATAAATATATATATATATATATATATATATATATATATATATATATATATATGTGTGTGTGTGTGTGTGTGTGTGTGTGTGTGTGTGTGTGTATAAGTAATTAAGACTGCAAAATCTAACAACCGTTTCCCCTCTTCGACAGTCATTAGTGAGGGTAATCCTTTGCATACCTAACCGTTTGTACATTCAGGAACATAGAGATACGCGTACAATCCTATCGGTTTCTTGCAATCTTCTTCTCTCAGGTGCAGAGATGGATAAGGAAGCCTTTGTATCACACTATAACACCTCTTTCGAACACTTAAGCAATGACACAAACGTTAACATTAATCTAGCTTTGCTTGGTAGAAGAGCAATGTGATTAAGAATAATATCTGCCAGTAGATAGTTCATTTGAACACTTAGCAACAACGAACATTGACATTAGTCTAGCTTAGCCTATTAAAAGAGCAATGGGTTCAAGTACATTATCTTTATCAAACCGCGGATATTTCATTTGAACAGTTAAGCAACGAACGAACTTGGACATCAGTCTAGCTTAGCCTGTTAGAGGAGCAATTGGATCAAGAAAATTATCTTTAATTAATAAATATATCATTAGAACACTTAAGCAACGAACGTTGACGTTAGTCTAGCTTTGCCTGTTGGAAGAGCAATGGTATTAAGTAAATTATATTTCTGTAAACACTGAATATTTGAACACCTAAGCAACGAACGAGCAATGACATTTAGTCTAACTTGTCCTGTTAGAAAACTAATGGAATCAAGCAAATGATCTTTACTTAAAATAGTAAAAGACAGAACCATTCTGATACATTCTTCACCAAAACAGACTTATGACGTGTACGTGACCAACACCACATGCTTCGTGATTTTCAGGCCCGTGTCCTTTGATCCGGAAAGGAAACTGCACCCTTTCCTGGATCCTATTGCATTTGATTAGAAGATGGGTCGGATTCTCTAGACCTAGGGACGCCCAACCCAGCATCCGGATCTATCCCAGGATACGGGGCGGTCACGGTATAAACGGACTAACGTTGATGCAGAGATCCGGAAACTGGCAGTGAAACTTCCTGTCTTGACGGATATAAGTCCGGAAAACGCGTGAATTTAAGCTGAATCTTGGTTTATATTGATAAAATGATACAAATATACCAATATTAATGATTAAGATTCAAAATGTTAGATGTTTCACATGATTTATCGCCACCGATTGAAGTAAAAATAATCGATAAAAAATGTGACCGTAATTTTCGTAAACATGTATCATTATATGAAAAGAAGTAACCCGATAATAAGGGTATTACTATGTCCCTATGTGTAACGAGAACTTAAGTTTTCGCCTTCTTCTTAACCCAGCTGCAACTCAGGTTTCGGCTAACATGCAGGTACATCCTTCCTAGCGTACGTCAACATATACATACCGTATTATAAAGAAACGACTCCATCCAGTCCTTTATATCGCTCAGTGTGGGAATCGAACTCAACTTCCTCTGGTTTTAGTGGTGAGCGTTACCATTTATCAAAAGGACCTGAGAGAGAGAGAGAGAGAGAGAGAGAGAGAGAGAGAGAGAGAGAGAGAGAGAGAGAGAGATAAGAAAGGGGTGTACAATAACAATGGCATCAAAAGTCTTATTTCAAATGGAAATTAGAAAATTCGGAAGAGTGCAAATCAATGAAATTTCTTCATATATAAAAAAAATGGTCAGATTCTAAACATTGCAACAACACAGTACCTTGGTTTCTTCTGAAAATTTGTACTGAGGAGTTGACAGAGCCATAAACAATAAATGAATAAATAATCGTAGAAGAGTGCATTTGCCACGATAAGTAAGATTAGACTATCCTCATCAAATTTAATTGCCTAGATCTCGTCTTACCAAGGTTGCAATACCCTGATGGCGGTCACTCGCTTTATAGAGATTAGAATACATTTGATTTTGGTATCGAATGAGTATAGCTCTTAATATATATATATATATATATATATATATAATATATATATATATATATATATAGACTGGTAAAGGTGTTCTGTAACAACAGAATTCCATCTAATAAAAGGAGCCCATAAAAACACCAAAATGTAGAGAGAAAAGTACTATATTTCAGAGACTGCTGTCTCTCTCTTCAGGTATATGAAGAGAGAGACAGCAGTCTCTGAAATATAGTACTTTTCTCTCTACATTTTGGTGTTTTTATGGGCTCCTTTTATTAGATGTATATATATATATATATAATATATATATATATATATTCATAATCAATTTTGGGTAACTAGGTCGTCCCAGGTTTCTCAGATACAATTATCATCTAAGCGACATCATATTAGATCACTGAACGTAATTACTTCCCTTAATTGTCTCTCCAGCGAAATAATAATCGTTTCGGAAACTGAATCATAGAAATCCCATTGGGAAATCATCTGAAACTTGTCGGAAAACTTACTAATCGTTACCGCTTCCACGAAAAAGCTTTAGACCAATGTGCGGGTGAAAAACATGACTCGCTGCGAGAGCCATGCGGAGGATCACCCGGTGTGTACTTACACCCTACCGGCCGCCATGCAACCACTCCCTCCCCCATCCACATCCCCCCCCCCCACCCACCCACCACCAAGGCCACCCGAAATCCCTCTCTATACTACAGCGTTTAGGAGCCTTTTTTTCTCGGAGTATCTTTTCCTTTCCTTCCTCTCCGCCGCACTGTCCGTCCGCCCGACCAGTCCCACGCTACTTCCCCCTGGTCAAGACCGTCAAGGCTCTTTTGGGAACTTGCAGTTTCCCCGGAAAATTCCTTTGGAGTTTGGATTCTTGTAAAAAGAGGGAAAAGGCGGACATGACTAAGTCGTTTTCCTTTTCTCTGGCTTCGCTTTTCTTGCTTTCTGTGCTTGGTGGGTTGGCTCTCAAAGCGCTGATGGGGGATTTCAAGAGCTATCCGTCAAAATAATCGGCGCATTTAAAGTAATAATAATAGAAATAATATTAACATTAATCTTATAAGAAGTTTTATATTCATTTTAGTATATAAATGTTGTACAAGTAACCAATGAAATGCAATTAAATGACAGGTTAATTCTTTTCTACATGTATTAGTTAATATACAAACAATATATTATATATATATATATATATATATATATATATATATATATATATATATATATATATCGAACAAAGTTACAGCCACGAAGGAACATTGAAACACGAGACGCTAAGTACTTTCGTCTTATTATCAAGACATGTTCACAGCAACATGTCTTCATAATAAGACGAAAGTACTTAGCATCTCCAGTGTTTCAATTTTCCTTAGTGGCTGTAACATTGTTCGTATAATCATCACGTTTTTTATCTCTTCGTGATTTAAAATTAAAAATTAAACATTGCATGTATATATATATATATATATATATATATATATATATTTATATATATATATATATATGTGTGTGTGTGTGTGTGTGTCCATAGTCCTATAAATACTTATAATGGTACTAGGACTTTATGGTCACCTTGTATATATATATATATATATATATATATATATATAAATATATATATATATAAACATGAAAAACAATCGAGAGGTGACTATCAGAACCGGATAGAACGAATCAGTATTACTTTTGGGCCACGATAAAATATCTTGTAATACAGAAGGCAAAGAAGACGCCGCTGTCTTTATCAATTTAGTTCTGACGGAAACAAGAGGGAAATCGGGTGAAGGCAAAGCAATACATTAACCTTGAAAAAGAAAATTATATGTCAGAAGCTGGGTCTGTTAAATTTTGCTGATCTGCAAAGCTTCTGGCTGAAGAAACGGATTATAATTCATACACTGACTCAAGCTGCATTGATCAATCCATAGAATATGCAATAGGACTATCATTCACTTTTTTCTACGACATGAATAACAGTTGTTATCTGATCAAATGCATCTAAGCTTCCTTTGGCTTTGTTGTAACATTCCACTACTTCTGGCTTTCCTCTTTGATGGTAAGCTCATAGTGCATCCTTTTTGGCCTTTTTCCGTTGGTTCCATAGCTAACATATGTCAAATCCTCTGTGAAACAAAACCCATTGGATCCTGGTTGTCGTTATTTATTATCATTTTTCTTTTCATTACTATTTGTGGCCTGTTGGCTCTTATAGTACCAAAATGACCCATTCCGCAGCTTTAGTAGATTCACATCAACTGTGCATTTGATGTCTAGGCCAGTCCCTTACGACGCTCCTGATTGGCTGTTGATAAGCCAATCACGTGGCTGGAAACACTCAGTCTCTCTCGAGAGTTCACATAGGCAGGATGTACGTTCCAAGTCTTCTGAGGGATACATCAAATGCACGGTTGATGTGACTCTACTATAGCAGCATATCTGTTCACAGGAAGAGACATAAACCAAATGGCCATATTGATAATAATTCACTTTTTCCGGTGATATTTCTTGTTCAGTTCCGTGGTTGGTAGTGGCCAAGTATCATGTTCCGTTAAGGTTAGGTGCGCTTCCCCAAATAGACAATTTCACAGAGAAGATATCTGCTGAAAACATCGTTAGTTAGCTTAGGTTTGATTCTATATTCAGCAGGTTTGAGTGGCATATGCACTGAAGCTGCCCATCAAGGATTTATATTCTTATTTCGAGTGTAGCAGAGGCCCTATTTGTCAATAAAATCAGCAGCAAGGTTCTCAAGGATGCAAGCTTATCTACGACAATCTTGCTGCACTTGTTTCGGTTATTAAATGAAAGATTATCAGAAATATGAAACAATGCAAGAATGTCAGGACATTCGTTAACATTGTTCAGGATTTTGAAACCCGTTCTCTGACATTTTTGCTTGCAAGGTAGAATACAACACCCCATTTTGAGGAACATTTCACTTTTGACAATCACCAAATATCAGCAAACTTTAGAGGGCTTCGATCTGAGCAGTTGTAGTCTTGATTATTGCACAATCTGCCAGCCCCTTGTATTTTGCACTTTCAAAAGCATATAGGCACTGGTTTGTCTCAATATTTCATCAACGAAGCTGTATCATCAGTAATTAAAGACAAATTCTTCCAGAGAATGACTGCAAGTCTGGCAAGCCCTACTGTTGATTCTTGTGTCAATGATGGTATTTTGTTCACCCTGAGGGTTCTTGCTGCAGGAACTGTATGTGAAGAGTACATCTCAACCTAAATACAGTCCTACTACCTATTATTGCTGTACTCGCAATTTTCAGACCTTCAGGACATTTAGCACCAGGAGTAGCAGCTGGGATGTCAGGAAATGTAACAGAGGCGACAGAAGCAGACAGTGAGGCGCCTGAGATAGGAAATTGTCAGCCAAGGCTGCTGAAAATAGCAGCACAGATGTAAAAGGTGCCACAAAACCAAAAGCAATATCAAAAGTAGCGATAATACAGAACCTCTTTTCTGGGTGTGCTGGATTTTCTCAACACACTCACAATCGACATCCACTTGAAAAATATATTGACTGTCACTGACCGGCGTCGATCTGTTCCTCATCACTACTTACGATCGTACTTTAAAAAATATCTGGAATTTCTGGATCAGGTACTGTAGTTCATCTTTTTTGATAACTTGTTTATTACCATAGATTTTTCTACTAACAAAAAACAAAAAACAAAACACGCACAATTAGTTCTACTGAAAAATAATAGTCTTATTTACCAGAGTTTTATATGGAAAACCCACATTTAGTACTGGTGAAAAAAAATCATGTAAACTATCAGAAAAAGTCTTTAAAAAACAAAAACCCACATAATTACTACTACTGGAAATAAATTACGGGCACATGCCTACAAGAGGTAGTGACAGTCACACTCCCGTCTCTCAGAAAATTGCCATACACCAACAATATTGATATTCATCCAATCCTATATCATTCAAATTATATCACTTTCCCATTTCACTAGTGGCATAGGAGCATACTGTATATATCCCTCTTCAAAAGGTACTAATGTGTCTAATAGACTGTGACTCAATTGAAGACTACTGTTGTAAAATGTGATGATATTATTGTACGCTGAATGTTTGTACAATTACAAAAAAAAAAAAGTGCTATTTAAGTTATCAAGTGCTGTATATAAAAAAACTGAATATTGTTCCTCAACACATTATGTAATAAAATAATGTATTGTGTACATTAGATATTTTAAATAAAAGATAACAAAATAGACCTGCAGGGTTAGAAAAGTTTGATTGGAAGCACACATTAGGAATATAGACTCTTGAAAAACATTAAGAAACCTGAAAACTGACTCCGGGTTTAGTAAGTCAAAGAGGGGATTTGAGTAAACTCATTAGATGTCATCAAACCTCTGAATTGAAGTCAACGCTTTGTGAGAATTGTTAGATTATTATTATCATTATAATTTCAGTAGATGAAACCTATCCACATGGAACAAGCACACAAGGGCCACTGACTTGAAATTCAAGCTTCCAAAGAATGTTGGTTCCAACCTCCCACCGCTAAAGACCCCAAACACTGCAGCAGTAACTGATCATGATACCGAACCGACATCTGGGTGGCAAGCAACGACACTAACCACTGTATCAGCGGACCAGCTTAGATGAAGCTATTATCATGAAATCCCCGCAAGTAAAAGCCATTTTGAACGATGAATGTTTTGTCGGTGGATTTTTAAAATAATCTGCTCAGATTTCCTGAGATTCAAATGATTTACAGTTGTGCAGTATGTCACGAAAAAATGTCCAACTATGATTAACTTATAACTCTTTAAGTATAATAGAACGCCTATCTGTTAATAATGATGATAAAAAAAATAGTACGATTTTACTCTTGAAAACATACTGTCATTAAACTTGATGTTTTTTTTCTGATGTCTGCAAGTTCTTCTTTTCTTTTTCTTTTTTTCTTTTTGCCGGAAACTGGTCTTTGAGCATTTCCTGTATCGTAAAATCTTAAAGCGTATGCGTATGAGTCAGCCTTCAAAAACGTTTTGGTCTGAGCAGAAAAAAAAAATCTTAGTTGCAAATGGACATTAAAAACGTTCTAGGATATCTTTGGTTTATGTAACTTTATTAAAAATTTTGGAATATTGATGACCTTACAAAACGCCTGAATATTGGCAAGCTTATAAGACACTTGAATATTATTAAGGTTATAAACGCTGAAATATTGATAAGCTTATAAACCAATTGAAGACTAGTAAGCTTACGAAATGTTTTGAAAACTGACTAAACTTTTGAAATCTTTGAATGTTGGTAAGCTTATGAAAAGTTCTGAAAACTTAATGGAATTTTAAAACGTTTGGAATATGAATAATTTTACTGATATTTTATCAGTCTAACAGGCACGTGAAAGCACCATTAGTAAAAGGTTTGACAGTTCTTGAATGTTAATAAGCTTTCGCAATCTTTTGGAGGATTAGTAGGCTTTTAAATAAGCTTTTAAAGCCGGAGGATTAGCAAGCTTTAAATACCTTTTTAATCCTGAAAGGTTATTAGTTACTTTAACGTTTTATAGAAGAGAAACTTGTCCATGCATTTTGGAGATTATCAGACTTTTTGGTACATTTTAAGTGTACTTCAGTTCTGAAATTACCTTGTACTGGCATTTAGTAAAATTTGAGATTTTCATAAATGAATATCCATTGGAAACTAGTAGCTAAATTCTATTCATTTACCATTATAATGAACGAAAGAACAAGAATTAGCTTATTTTAACCGCAACTGAATATTCAATATGATTATTCTCTATAAACTACATAAAATAATTTATGAAAAGCCCGTACACGAACATGCTACTTTTGGAAACAGACAGGAGTTGCACAAATATAATATTTATCATGTTAAGACACTGTCCTTCAGTGCATGGAAATTAAAATCTCCTTCTGATGGCTTTGGTTGATTAAGAGACGGCTTGTTATTTACGCATCACCTACTCCGAAGTGCTAGTACTAAAACATGGCGGAAGCTCCTTGGGACGCCGTGTATAGTACTATAGCCCTTTGGAGATCAAAGTTATTATATATACCCATTTCTATGATGTGTGGTCGACAAATTACATCAATAAACGAGACCTTCGTGCTGCCGTCAGAATACTACCACCGTAGGTCCTGCGTGTCGTAAAATGCGACTAAAAGGACAGCTGCTGCCGTGCAGTCTTACTTCACAGTAAAAGGCTAGGCCGACTGCCAATAACTGTGGAAACTGCAGCTTTGCCGTCATACTTTTCAGTAAAAGGCTAGGCCCACCAACAATAACTGGAAACTGCTGCCTTGCAGTCTTACTTTTCAGTAAAAGGCTAGGCCCACCGCCAATAACTGTGGAAACTGCAGTCGTACTTTTTAGTAAAAGGCTGGCCCACCGCCAATAACTGTGGAAACTGCTGCCTTGCACTCGTACTTTTTAGTAAAAGGTTAGGCCCACCGCCAATAACTGGAAACTGCTGCCTTGCAGTCTTAATTTTCAGTAAAAGGCTAGTACCACTGCCAATAACTTTGGCTGATGACAGCAAGGGGATGTGGTCGTAAAAACCTCTTCACTAAACAATAAGCAATGCCTGATGATGCCTTAACTAGAAGGCAGTGGAGGAGAAGCCGCATCAGGTAACTGAGCCCTTTATGTTGGGAAAGTAGTTTAGTAATAGCACCTCGGTGTACGTGACGCTTAGATGACAAGCCAGAGTGGCACCCATTTGATAACGTCCATAGACCAATACCATGGATTGGCTTGTATCACTATACCCCTGTTAAATATGTAAATCTTGGAAATTATCTATAACGAAGTTAATGAAAAGTTATTGCTCACTGGGTCTTGTCAAAGTGAATTTGCAGTGGAGAGTGAGGTGCTACGGGGTGTTATTTCACCCTTACTGTTTGCCCCTATCATAATAGATTTTATAACGATAACAGCAGTCGGAGATGGAAGAGAAGGTTTAGAATGAAGTAACGATATGAACTGGGCAATGTTAGAATGTGCAGATTATGCTGTCTGTTCTAATTAGCAAAACAAAGATTTACAAACTTGCTCAGCAGAATGTACCATAAATCCAGAGACATCAGACTCGAAATCATTCTCAGAAAAAAAAAAAAAAAAAAGGAGCAATGAGGTCAGTGTAGGCAGAAAAGAATGAAATATTAGACGGAGAAAGGATAAATGAGGTGGAAACTCAAATATTTAGGAACATTGATATCCAGCGCATGTCCTCTTGAACTGGAATTCAGTAAAGGACTGAAAAAAAAGGCAAATCAGACAATTGGCAGGCTGAATAGCGAATAAGATTTAAAATCAAACAGACTGGAAACGCATACGAAATATTATCTACAAAACTTAAATAAGAATACCACTAATGAGACGACAGGATAAGAATAGGAGATTAGAATATATATACAGATTTTGCCAAGGGCCACCCACATGTGGTATTTCAGCACTGAAGCGGAAATTGAGAATAGAAAGGTTTATTTAAAGGTGTTACCTGAGAAAAACGTCGCAGCTACGCTATGAAACAATTATTGGGGGGGGGGGGGGGGGTGGGGGGGGGGGGGAGGTTGGAGAGTAGGGTGGCAGAAAGAGATTAAACGGATGCACAACCTCTGGGAAAATAACACGTGATCAGCTTAGCTCCTGCGGGATACCTTGAGAGTTGGAAGACATAAACCTACTTGGAACTATGAGGTGGCCAGCGGGTGGGGGGAGGGGGTGTTGGACGTGAGTGGAATTTTGCGTGTGCATTATGTCTCTGCACCAGTGCCCTTCTAACCCTTATTAGATTCACTGGCTTAATATTATTTATTACTTTTTTATATATATGTCAATATGCCTTCTGTTAGCGCCATTTCATTTCCTTAAGTTTGTACTTAATATACATCCATTTACCCTTTTTATATAAACAAAAGTGTAGTGCCTTTGCCTTAAAATATAGAAAAACTGACATTTCACCAGTTCGTTTTTACCTAAAAACAAATTTCAATCTGGTTTTTATGATAGATAAGTATGATAGGTTGCCAACTTGTCACTAATTCTGCATATGACTTTTACTTTCAACTCTCAAACTACAACTAACCCAGTAATATATTTTACATATGGCTGTTAGCCTGTCAACGATTAAACCACAAATAACTCATTAATATCGAAGTCACTCTACTATGAAAATAACTAGCTCTCAGAAAGTTACGTATAGTAAATCCACCTTTCCTATAAATTTATAGCCAGGATTCAAAACAATGACTATTGAAATGGTCCATAAGTGACAATAGACTTACCAATGTACTTGTATAATTCCTTTTGGGGCTGGTTATTTATACGACATAGTAAATTCGATACCAGTGGGTTATATGTGGCTTAAAATTCGAAGATATATAAGATCAATGAATTCCCAATATTCACAGATGGTAATTCCTTGAAATATGCGTTTAGGCGCATGTATATAAAATACGCTGCCTCTGATTGATACAGTAAACCACGAACGTTAACGGGTACACGAAATTGTTTAAGTCAGATTGAGAGAGAGAGAGAGAGAGAGAGAGAGAGAGAGAGAGAGAGAGAGAGAGAGCTGGCTAACCAAACATGTGACTCAATCGAATAAACTGCATCTAGCCTGTGAAATAGGTTAGAGAGAGAGAGAGAGAGAGAGAGAGAGAGAGAGAGAGAGAGAGAGAGACTTGAATGCACTGCATCACTTTAAGGAGGTTACAGATAGTCTGACTAGGCCACTTTTCTAAATTCGAAGGTGAAAACTCTCTTACCCACGTTGCAGTCCTTCATGATCAGCAAGATTTGGGTAACAGCCAACGTGCCAGGGGAGCGTGGGAGAATGTTTTCCTCTCATTTAATTATTTAATCGGTAAGCTGCCATCTACATATCTACATGACAAAAGACCTATTCTGATGCATGAGAATTAGTTTGGCATAGCCGGTGACTGATTCTTAGTAATGTTTTGTTGTTTGTTTCATTTCTGGGACCAATAAACGATATGGTTAATGCTAAAATATTAACTCGGTTTTTATATAGTAATTTTAGAAATTGCTTGGTCTGTATACAAATCAGTTTCACTGGCAGCTGCCAATACTTCCACGAAGCTCTTCGTCATTCTTTACTTATATTAAATAAAAAACGACTCACCTTACACACCAGGTGTATAGAACAAATGCATCCTTGTATTTAATAAGAAACTGAAGGTGTCGTAAGTGGAAGCTGCAGCAGCAGCAGCCGTTTGAAGGAAAGGCCAGGGCAGCCCCCGTCAGCAGGTTGGTTCTTCGACCACGTGGTGGTGGTTCTGGCCTGAAATGGCGCCAACCCCTCTGCACTAAACGACTAAGGTTTCTCTTCGAAAATATTCGCTGTTCTTGGAAAGCACGACGAACTGAACCTTCCAAAGTGAGTTTCCGACAAACTGGAGGCGATGAACTAAGCCTTCTATAACGAGAAGCCGAGAATGGAGGTGTCGCTAACGAAGCTTGTCAAAACCATCAGCTGATCCCTAAAATTTCTTGTGACCGACATTACGAGGAGTCGTTTGGGTCTGGGATTCTTGGACTCACATTGGTGTGCGTCCGCACGAATAACTACATAATGGCGATGTCCCTAGAACGTAACCTGGATGTATGATATGGTTTTTATATTTTCCATAACGTCCGTTTAGCTGACAGTCGTTACTTTCGTGATGTGGATGAATTGTTCATAGAAATCTAAAGTCACCCTCGCCACCCCAGAATGATTTGCTAAATGGTTTCTGCTTACTGCCTTAACTAGTAATAAAAAGACTCACTTTTAGTTACAGCACAAAATGCATTATAGAATGAACATTTTTCCTACGATTTCTACAGCAAAAACTGTACATTACTAGTTTACTGCTTAGATGGCACTTGGTACTATGGTAACCTTGCTTAAATCATGTTGCCATATTAACTAAATGCAGAAAGGTGAACTTTCCGACCTTCAGAATCTAATTGCGTATGCTTACTAATGCAGCAAAATGACTGAATAAGACTTGCTATGCAATATAATTTTCCTTTACAGAATTCAACGTTTTCAAACTATTTAAACAGAAAAGCCTAGTTGGGCTGATAATAAAAACATTGTAAACACTATTCAAGGACTTGCAGCAAATGTAATGAGAAACTTTATTCGGTTAAAAAAAAATAACAAACACATACTTCGGAATTTTAATGTAATCCATGCTTCTTAATAGTTTTGGTGCCATTGCGTCTACCAAAAGTAACACGAGGTTAGCGACAATGACAACCAGGAGACCGGCATTCTGAACAGCTGATGTTCCCGCTGGCCTGTCCCTTTGTCCCATCACCTGTACCATGACTAGGGCTTTATAACAACGTAATTTCTTACAAAGGGATCCAGTTGTCGAATGTTTGCATGATTATCATTGTAAAATAAATGCAGAAATCCGTGGTATTTTTAACAGACAGTAGCGAGGAAGTGTTTTTCCTTAAAGACAGTTTTGAGTATTCGCACTGAATGAACAAAGTATTTCCTGCAATCAGCCACAAACTCCCTTATGGACAAGGCGGGAATTTCAAACGCGCCAATCAGGGGAATAGGATATTGAGTTGACGCTCGAGGAATTAAATTCGGCAGTGGTGGCCTTCCGTCGCAAGTACTAGTCTACAGGGGAAAATAAATACGCTGCTCTTCTGTTTTGATAACTACGAGACTCACGAATGATATTTCGGAGTGAATTAAAGTCGTTCGTTCGTCAAAAGGACGAAAATATGAATGAAATTTCGGGATGTAACATTGAGGAACTATGCGGTAGAGGCTGTAGCCAATGAGCGGCGAGTGTGTTCGGTTGAGGGGGCGGAGTCCCGGGCAGCTGACAGAGCTCACTGAAGTTCGAACCCTTCAGTTGGCGCTCTCCACCCGCTGGGAAAAGGTTATTCCATGTAAGACGACTCATCGCACCTAAAATAATCGTGGTGGATGTTGATGTGAAGTGTATTGAAGGTGGCGTCGTGAGATAAAGTGTGTACGCGTAACCATACTGGTCTACAATGCCAGCCAGTAGTTTGTTTGCCGAAATGGAGCGGCCAACCCCGACTCCAAGCACCTCCTCCTCCACAATGGATGAACAAAGGGCACTGCAGCTCGCCCTCGAACTATCGTTACTCGGATTAAACAACGAATCCACGGTGCCCACGAGTGAACCTCCCGAGCATTTTGTAGTTCAAGGCTTGGATGCCGAAAGAGCTTCCAAAAGATCCCAAAATATGACGGAGTGTGTAGCGGTGCCCTCGTCCGAGCACGTGGCCGAGATCGTTGGAAGACAAGGTAAGGTCATTTGAAGGCCTTCCTGCCTCCCTCAGCGCCTTTTCAAACGCTTCAAATATTATAGTAGAAAGGCCGCGGAACCATCATCAATCAGTAGAATTAGAAGAGATTAGGAGACTGGTGCATTTGGGACAAAAAAGATTGGAAACGTCAGGGCTAAGCCAAGGAAGGAGGCGGACGCTCTCAGGCTACCTAACAAACATTAGCCATCGCTTCATGATTGCAGTGGTGCCACGTTCATATTTTTCGCTTCTCATTTGTGTGGTATTTGACTATTTCCACTCGACTATCACATCGTATTCGTGTAGTAGATTAACGTCATTACTCATTTATCACCCTAAAGCGAAGCCATTAGGCAAAATAACGCAGTGCTCCACATCAGTGTTTGTGCTCTTGGCACATAGAAGTCTGCAGGCAGCCGAGCCCAAAGCTGCGCGTTGAACCGAGTTTGTAACATCGAATTTTTTGTTTCTACCGGCGTGTAGGCGTTTATTGTTAACCGGTAGGATACATTCGCTAGCCAGTATATATTAATGTTTTGGTTAAATAAACAACTCTGGATGCGTAACTTCGGCCGCCCCAGCTTTGACGGTCATGGGAAATCCTGTTGTGTAATCTGACTGGTCTTCGTGTCCTTCGAATCGAAGCGTTGGCTTGGCAAGTTCGGTCAAGGCAGACACTCGAAATATTCGCTGCCGTCATTTGCTCTTTATTGTAATTGACGTCAGATTTCTGTTGCGTCAGCTGGTTTCAAGTTTTCTAGGTCGATGGGTTTTCTCGTGGAAACGGTAGGCCTAGTAGCTACATCGTAGGATGTTGCACTGAGCTGTCGAGAGTAAGCTTTTAACTTGAAATGTTGCACTGAGCTGTTGAGAGTAAATGTTTAATAAACTACCCTGTAAGTAATGATTAGTTTTCTCCTTGTTAAACATCACTGACAAATAATTCCACATGGTCGGTGCAAGTCTTGATTTTATGACTGTATACATCTACCGGCAAATTTCTCCTCTGCATTTTGTTTAGACTGGGCCTATGTTCTTGCATTTCTTATTCGTTTAATTTTTTCTCCCCAACCTATGTAGGCCTAAATCAAATGGCCATCATCTATTTATAGTGAAAAATCGAGACAATAGTTTACTCCAATTAGGTTACCGGACTGTCATGAAACTTGAATTGATTTAATATATTGGCAAAGGATGGCTGCATTACCAATCGTCCTTGGATTTATTATTGTTAAAGCTTTCGTTGTATGTTAGGAGGCAAACATTATTTGGCTTGATAGTGAGATTTCAAGAGTCGCAAGCCTGTTTAGACTATTTACAGATTATGTATAGGCTGAAATACACGGCTTGGAATTATACTTCTCTTTTGAGAGTAAGTTAGCCACAACGTGTAGTGAATTTTATATTAAACAGTATTTCTGACATTCTAAATATATATATATATATATATTATATATATATATATTAATATAATTAATTAATAATATAAATATAGATATATATATATATATATATATATATATATATATAATAGTATGTTATGCCAGAATGATTAATATAGAATTTCCAATAGTTCCTACTGTTAGAGGGAATTGTAATTCATAATTGCCTTTGCCCAAGCCAGAAGTCTTTTCTGGTCCTATGGATTAGAAACAATGACCGTGACATAAAATAATGTATATGTCCGTGTGTATTTTCTTATATTTGTTGAAGTACAGTAAGTGAATTAAGTGTAATTCCGTCAAAATGAAGGCAGGCACACATTTATCCAGTGAGAATATAAAGATTTGAAGTTATGTTAAGATGTGACCCCTTTGTTATTTTTTTAATAGTTTTTCATTTAAACCACCGCGTATATTAAGGAGTCTAGCTGCATAATGTATTTGTATAAGAGTTCTTTGTGATTAGGTAATTAATTTTTATTTTCCTGACCGTTTTTCAATTTTTTCTTTATATTCTAATGAAAATTACGTACAAATATTTTAGGTAATTAAAAAAAAAAAATTTACTCCGACCGTAATCAGTCAGTAGTAATTTCAGCTCTTATTTGCCATAGTAAAAGTTATTTTTGGCAGCAAAGTTTGTGGTCTATTGTTTACATAACTATATAAATTAGCAAGACTTGCTAGTTCGGCAACTGTCAAGTTGCGTGATCTCTCTTATTTGGGAACCCCCCCCCCTTTTTTTTTTACCAGATTTTTTTTTTTTTATGAATACATACTCGAAATTACTTGCCTATTACGAAACTTGTTGGTTTGTTTGAATATTGACAGCGTCTTTTGGTGTGATTTATTGTTATTTTTTTTTTCTGAATATCTTCTTATTTTTGGATTGATGGGGGTTGGTGCTCCCAAAAGTTACCTCGGCCTCACACTTGAACGACTGGCTGGAAGCAAAAACTGGTCTGAGTAAAGGTCATCCATCTACCACACCCGTCGGGCCTCCCCCTCCCTACCTGATCTCCCCTCCCCCCCAGCCCCTAACCTTTCTTGGTCTAGTTTGCTCGTTAAGGTTAGACGTTCTATGCAGAAAGTAGAAGATATACATTCATGACTACAGATATGTCAGTTCTTTACTTGACCTGTGAAATGGGGTTGAATTTAAGAAATGTTCTTCGTCTAATGTCGACCATTTGCACAGAGGTAATTGTATGTGATAAGTCACATTGTCCGGTTGCCTTCCCAAATTGTGATTACAGATCTGTGCCGTCATTGAACCCATTAGCATTTTCCTTTCGCCGGCTAAGCAAGTTGCGTTACCCGGTCAGCTAGAACTGAATGTCCCAGGGCATGAGAGAGTTGTAAGAGTGGACGTAGATGCTGAAATAAATGTATGGTTTGAGTGTAAGTTGTTGCGATAATGGCAAGCCGCAGTTAAGTTATTGGATTGAAAAGTATCTCGTCCAGTTATTTTTAAAACTGCATATCATGAGGCACGTATGTCGGGGGTCTCAAATAGAGCAGTTTTAGGTTTTAGTCATTTGGTATAAATCTCTCTCTCTCTCTCGTTTGAGGTTTTGCTCTAACAGGAATATTGTATACATGGATATTTAAAATTTTTTGTCATTCTCATTGGCGTAGTTTGTTGCCTACATATACTAGTATTTAGGCTTCATGACTTTCCTTCTTGTCAAATGACTCTCTCTCTCTCTCTCTCTCTCTCTCTCTCTCTCTCTCTCTCTCTCTCTCTCTCTCTCTCTCTCTCTCACGTACGTTATACCAGGACTTTTCGTGACTTCGGTGGTTTCATCTTGAATTGTACTCGCCCTAAGGTTTAAGTAGGGTAAAGTGTCTTGCTGTGTAAACAATTAACCTGAAATCCAAGCATTTGGTTTCATAAAAAGCTTGGTATGCATTTCCTGAAGTTTGCGCGGTGCTTGACACACAAACCTTGTAATTTTTCTGCATTCTTTGCAAATTTTGTGGTTTCCATGTGAAACTGAGCAAATATGTTTTTATGGGATATTTTATTTTTCTTATTGTTTTTTCCTATTATAGGTAACAGTGCGTTTGTTGTACAGTGGTTCAACTTATTTTTGTTAACAATGTAAATGTTTATAGGATTTGCTTCAAACGTTTTTATTGTGGAAGGTATTTTTTGTTGCATAAATTTTTTCCTGCTGTAGGTAACAGTGCGTTTGTTGTACAGTGGTTCAGCTTATGTTTGTTAACAATGTAAATGCATATGGGATTTGCTTCAAACGTTTTTATTGTGGAAGGTATTTTTTGTTGCATAAACACCTCGACTAAGTGCATGCAAAGTAAGTAATTACAAATTACTTATTCCTGGCATGACATCTCTCTTTTTGCAAGTTATGGCCATCTTGTGAGATTCAGCACCTCGTAAACGTCGTCATATCTACTGATAAGGGGGAGGGACGGCTTTTGATAAGAGGTCACATGTAGTGTGCATTTCAGTTTTTCGGTCTTGCGCTAGATCAAGCAAGCGCAAGCATTCTTGACGACGGCAGAGAGTAGCACGATCACCCTCGTCTAAAAGTAGTCCAATTCTTTCTCGTTAATGAGGTTAATTGTCTGTCAGTGTGTGTGTCCCTACCTGTTCAACTCCCCGCAAACTTCTCTTTTTTGGGGTAGGGAGTTGGGGGTGGTGTGTTGGGTTCTTTCTCGAGTTGCGTTTCTTGTGCTGTGATTACTCTCACTTTCGTCATTGGTTGCCAGTCATGCTTGGGTTCCTGGGTTTGATAATCTGCAGTATTTTATTGACGTTACGTATTTCCCATCCGGTTTACAGCCTACATAGTATGTATATTCTACCAGGTCAGCCTTTAGCAGCTGCCTTGTGTGCTTTTTTTTTTCCCCGTGCTGATTGAAAACGAGTGAATGTATTAAAAAAGGGCCAGCGAATACTTGCCATTTCAAAGGCTTGAACGCGGATGCCATCATGAGTCATGCTTGGTATTGGGCAAGTGCTTAGCATCGTTTTGTTTATTTCGATCAAGCCATTCTTCGCAGCGATCGCAAGTTATTGCCAAATTCGAAACGATTTAGGTCACCACCCATGTTTTTGGTGTGCAATGGTTTCGTCTGCATAAAAAGGTCTGTTGACTATGGCTCGACCAGGGCATTTTCGCCCTTGCGGTGTAGTGGCACAGCGCACTTCCTGGATCAGCGCGTGCCCTGTAACGTTGTATCAAACCGGTCTGCAACTGGTGTTGTTTGCTGGACGCTGGGATGGTTTTTCGTTACCTTGGACTTGCTTTTAAGTTCAGCTGCGTCTCCGAGACGGAACACCGGAATACCCTTTTCACTAGAAGTTCAAATGAGCCATTTTCGTCTCGGGTCAGACTTTCACCTCAGCGTGGTCAGAGCGAGAGTTGAATGCGTTAAGTAGGACATTTTTCCAATTGAAATGATGTGTGGAGAACCATATGGTTTTGGCGGCAATTACTTGTCCTCATTCTACCATACATTCGAGCTGAGGTGAGATGTTCCTTACTCTCTCTTAATTGAGATTGTGGTGTGCTGTCGTAAAGCATCGTCGGTTAGTTCATGGTCATCACTTTCCCTGTCGTTGCCTCTCTGTGCCAGGGCTCCTGCTGCTGCATCTCTCTCTCTCTCTCTCTCTCTCTCTCTCTCTCTCTCTCTCTCTCTCTCTCTCTCTCTCTCTCTCTCTCCGGAAGCTGTGAAGTTGTTGTCATCCTTACTTGTTTGTCACCTTAGCACCATATGCGTAGGTTGGTTGTTCTCCAGTTGTTTTCCGTGATAATGAGGTTTTGCTGATTGAACCTAGTTCGAATGTTATCTCTAGCCAAAGGCGTGAAGTGTTATGGAAAGTGGAGGCCGCTGTCAGCAATTGGTTAATTGATCGTGGTGGACTCTGGAGCAAAAAGGGTCTTAACGCTTTGACATTGCTCTTTGATGCCAAGTTCATTCATCTTTAAATTGGATGATATTAGCAGAACACGGTGATGGTAGCGAAGTACTGCATAATGGTAATTAGTTGGGCAGGTTTTGAATTACGATTGAAGGACACATTGGTACTCAGAAATCAGTGCTTTAATAAATAGTAGATGCCACACACACAACACAGATTTCAGTTCCATGTAGGCCTAAGGTCAAAACTTACCTGTTTCATATGTAGTATGCTTGCCTCGGATGTGCTTTACCTTGTCTGTTCTGGGAAAGTGTCATGGCCAACTACCTTGAGTATTGGTGAGATCTTGGGTGACACCAGCCAGTGGTTGTGCTTGGACTTGTTTTGGGGAAGGATGTATGAAATACGGATACCAGACTTGTTTAAAGGTTGGCAATTGAACGTTTCATATTTCGGCCTGAATTGCAGGTTACGTTTTCGTCTAGACACTGAAACCCTTTATATATACCTTATTTTGTTGCATGTGGATACGTTGAGTCGTACATTACGGAAAATAAAAGAACTTGTACGTTTTTACAGTAAGGGGTAAGAATTTTGTCGTACGTTTTTACAATAGGGGGTAAACATTTTGTCGTACGTTTTTACAATGGGTAAACATTTTTTCGTACGTTTTTACAATAGGGGGTTAACATTTTGTCGTACGTTTTTACAATGGGTAAACATTTTGTCGTACGTTTTTACAATGGGGGGTAAACATTTTGTTGTACGTTTTTTATGGGGGGTGTACATAGGGGGTCATTTTGTCGTACGTGTAAAACTTTTGTAATACGTTTTTACAAATATAAACATTTTGTTTTGTAGTACCAATAGTAAACATTTTTTGTGTACGTTTTACAATAGTTAAAAACCTTTTGTTGTACGTTTTTACAATAAGGGGGAAACATTTTGTTGTCAGTCCTTGTTGAGGCTTCAAACACGGATCCGTTTTTATTTTATTTTTTTATTCCTTTATGCTAAAACGAGCTTTGCCTATGCCTGTACCCGTTTCATACAAAAAGTCGCGACTGAAGCAGCTGTGACTAGTTAAGTAGGAGGGGTGAAAGGCTTTGAATATTCGTCTCGTATAGTATTTATATAACGGTTAACGAATCTGGGACCTCCACTCTTTGCTTTTGAAAACCTTTACTAGCTACTCCCTCTCTCGTTCTCCTTCCCCATAGATTGATGATGGCGGATTTAGCTTGCTCAACCGGTTATTATATAGCTTTTGGTGGGAAGAGGTAGCGGAGCAGTGGCGTGATCTATGATTAACGTACTGGTTCTTCTTCTTTTACATTTTAACAATGCGAGATTTTAAATTCTGGTTTCGTTGATGATAATCGAAGGACTTCAGTGGGATCGCTGTTGCTGGTTTGTCGTTTTCAGAGGTTTTCTGGTCTCACTTTTTACTACAGGAAATGTGCTTTGTGTGAAGGGTTTGCGAGTGATTTCGTCTCACGAATAGTATGTGACCAATACTAATGAAATTACCAAAGCTTTGACGAGAAAAGGTCAAAGGTTAGGACGAAGGAACGGAGGTGTCGGGTAGCGTCTCCCTTCCTTGTTGTTTATCCCTACTTGACCTGACGTCGTAAACGGTGATTGATGGGACCTGCCACTTCCACCAATGCCGGCCATAACACATTTTCCTCCATTCGAGTTTTGAGGAAGGGTTTACGGTGCAGTGTGACTTGGAACAGTTTCAGTGTGACTTAGTTATTGTCATTAATTTTTACCTAGGGGTTGAGGCCCCCCCCCCCCCCCCCCCCCCCCCCCCCCCCCGTTATCGTTTATTATTGTGCGGGATGAGAATACCATATCACTGCCAATAAGGAATGCTCTTTAACTGCATGTTCCATATTAATAGGGTACACATTTCTTTAATAGTGTAATATGTTTTTTATTTATTTTTTTTTATCTTGTTCGGTGGAGTGTTCTGGATGCCCATTTTCTCACAAAACCAACATGTTACTTCCACTGTAATCCTCTCTGTACGAGAGACTGGTTTTAATCTCGCTACCTCTTCTAAGGGACACTGGTGGTACATAGGAAGCGGCACGGCAAGGCCTAGGCTATGCTGGGGTACTTCATCAGGCTTCCGTAATGGCAGTGAATTATGGCTAAACTAGATGAGGTGAAGGGGTCCTATTATCTTTCTGTTTCCCATCTTCGTGTTCTTCCATCACGTTCTCTCTCTCTTTAGATACATTGTTCAGCACCCCATTTTTGTATGGCAAGGGCTTTTTTTCCCCCACTTACGATATCCATAATGTGGCCCCCTTGTTACATTTCAGTTCGTGAATACATTATCTGAAGGGTAGAAATTTTGTTTACAGTGAACTGTAATTTGTCAGGTGCCGCCACTCGAGTGACGGATTAAAGTTGAACACTCATGATGCCGTTTCCCCCTCGTCGTCATTGGAGAATTTGTGTAGAGGTTTTCCTTTTATTATGAATGAACAGGGTGGTAATCTTAGAACATAAATGCATGTCATGTCACATCACTCAAGTTTAATTTTGCCTTCGAAGACGTCTTGTGTTTGATTTTTTTCCCCTTACGCACCCTAGGTCGATGTCTAAAAGAAGAAGAGTTGGACGGAGTCGATATTTCAAGCTGTATTTCCCAGACTCAATGCCCGACTCTGTCTCTTTCTCTTTTTCTCTCAGGATACCATTCAGTTCCAAGTAAAAACATTAGACATTGACTTTTAGTGTTGAACCAGTTATGTAAATCCGCAGAATAAATAATATAGGATCATGTTAGGCAAGGAAGCGTCGCATTTCATGTTTTAAGGTGATGGCCATGACGAAAGTCACGTATTTATGCGTCAGACTGTCATTGTTGCACGAGAGAGAGAGAGAGAGAGAGAGAGAGAGAGAGAGAGAGAGAGAGAGAGCGAGCGAGAGCGAGCGAGCTTTAAAAGAAATTTTTAAGTGCTATTCCGAATGAGGGAGGAGTGCTTTAGGCCAAGTTTAGCTTGAGGTCTTGTAAGTAGGCTGCAGAGATTACCTGTAACCCAGTTCTTCAAGAATTGTATTTCACCACACTTCTATTGGAACGTTTTAACGTCGTACATTTTCTTCCAGCGATAAATTCTATAAAGAATACTAGTATGGTAACGTTTAATCTCATGATGACATTTTCCTAATCGTATGTATGTTGTTTATGTGGTGTATGTATGTGTGCGCGTATGCATCATGTGTGTATGTCCACGCACTCGATATGTAGGGCATAATTATGGAAAAATTGGTAAGGTTAGCTTAACCTCTTTTAAATAAGTTTTTGTTCATTGACCCTGTTATGCAACTTTTGCAAATGAAAGTACGTATTATCTTAACCATCCTGGTAACCCCTTCCCCCCCCCCTCCCTAAAGTATCTTCCTCCAGCGATAATTCTATATAGAATACCAGTATGGTAACGTTTAAATCTCATGATGACATTTTCCTAATCGCATACTTCTTTTAAATGATAGTTTTTGTTCATTGGCCCTATGTCATGCAACTTTTGCAAATGAAAGTATGATAATTTTAAGCATCTTGGTAACCCTCCCCCCAAAAAAAAAAAAAAAATCTCCGAAACGCAGTGTGTGGTAGTTTTCTGTAACTAATAAAACGAGAAGTAATCGTCAAGACTTGGCAACAACAGATCGTGGTAGGTAGAGGTAGGTAGGTCGGTAGAGTATAGAGGGGGGGTGGGGGGGGGTGACTCCCGAAGGGGTGTAAGGCTCGAGTTACGAAGAGCTGCAGCAAGTCTCTCTCTACAGGAAAAAAGTTACAGAGAAAAACACATTGTTCTTTAGGGTAAATTAAGTCAACACCTTATGCGCAGAAATGATAATCCTTGCGGGCATCGGGTTACAGTTTTTTTTTTTTAAGCCAGTTAGGATTGTTAATACCTGCTGGACGACGGTATGCTCTTTCTTCCGTTCCTTTTCTGTGAATATCGTATTCGTCTCCGCATACTAGAAATTTGTTAACAATGGAGCGAGATGCTGGTTTGTTTTCTGTAATCTACTTTATAAACGTAGCCTGGTAGCCCTAGCATAAAAGTGAGAGTTGACACCATGGGTCTCTTTCATGGGTTTGGTTACTTTTACTTAAAGATTCAAATATATTTCAGGTATCTTAGATCTTTTGAAAAAAGGCAGCTGATTTGCAATTGGCTTTTGGAATAATTTATTTATTGGGAAAAGGCAGTAGTTTATGGATATGTCACAGTGGATGGACTTTTCCATGTGTAGGGTTCGGTTTTCATAAGTTTTAAAGTTCTCCTCATGTTTTTATTACCATCATGGTTAATAGACGAAGCCTTGACATACTCTTGTGAACAGACTTTTTTTGTCTCCTGTGCTCGCTTTGGCGCAGGCTCCTCGGACAGCTGCGCTAGAGGATCGTAAGACTTATGGCCACAAGTAGGATAACTGGGAGAAATTTAATTACAGGCGTTTCCTATTGTTGTCATGTGAATGCAATTAGGGTTATCTTTCTCTGATGATGATCGTCTCTGTAGCTCATTGTGGACTATGTATAGTACAGATTCGCTTATGTATGGTGTGTAGTGTTGAAGTTTTAGACGAGGTGTATTTTTGCATATGTATGTGTATAAAGTACGGTAGTGGCCTTCGCCCCAGTTTACAACTCTCATTGCCGAAATTATCAGCTCTGTATCGATTTTTCCCCTTAAAACGATTCGCAATCTCCTTCCGGACAATTTGATCATACCGTTTAGGTATTATTAGTGTGACAGCTTGTTTTACCATTAGCCATATCTGTAATTCTTAGTCTGGTAGCTATGGTTGGTATGGACCGTGGTGTTGCCTGGTCTAGAAGTGTGTGAAGCCCTACTACTACTACGATTCATGCTCGTGGGTGTTGCCATTTTTGAAGTTACGTAATTTTATGTACTTCATTTACAAGGGTAACTAGAATAATCTGGTTTTGAGTTGTTCATATACGGTAGAATAACTGGGTGATTGTAGTAGCTATGCCAGAAATGGAAATCAAACCTGCGCTTATTAGTGTATAATCGTACCTCCACTAGTTCGAATTATTATCACGTATCAAAATTACTGTTGATATATCTTTTACGTTGAATGATAATTTAAAAAAAAAAGTTATTAATAACAGCCACTTCCTTTGTTGAACCAGTATATCTTTTCCTTATACTGGAGGAGGTAATGATATTTCCCTATGCCCGAGGACTGGAAAATCCTTGCTCGTAGCTTCAAACGGTGCTTTTATCAGTCATCTTGATTATCTGTATGAAGAAGTGTGACTAATGTTTGTGTTCGGTTTGTTTACACATTTCCTGTCTGTGTTTCCTCTTTGAGTGAATCAGCACTTCTAGTCTTGGCATATTCGCTACTATTACCATGATGTGTGACATGTCCCTGGAGTACCTAATTAAGATTATATATATATATATATATATATATATATATATATATATATATATATATATATTTTTTTTTTACCAGATCAGGTTTTGAGATTTCGAAAAATGTCTTATTGGATTGCTCATGTAAATTACATGTACATGATATATATGTATGTAATATATATAATGGTTAATTGTTTACAGTATACGTGAAAGAAACCCCCCCCCCCCCATCCCCCGTCGAAGAGTTTCTGGCAAGCCTGTTGTGTATTTTGCCTCGAATTCCGCGTTAATGGGGTAGTTTTCGTTTTAAATTTGTCTGCTGTTGGCACAGTCGCATCTTTCCTGTTCCCCTGCCCTCCCGTTGTCGTCCAGATTGTTGTTCAGCGTGGGTTGGTGATTGGTTAATTTTGAATCTACAATAACGAAGATGCTTAATTCCCTTTCACGAGGAGTGGTGGCATTAGTGGGTGGTTTCGTTTGCTAGTTTGACAGATGCCTTCAAATTAGTCCATGATTTCATGGTGTCGCTTTCTTCCGTCCATTTACATTTTTTTCTTGTGGGGGGGGGGCATTCACAGCGTCGTGCGAAGATGGGGGGGGGGGGCTGGGGGAAGGCCCCTATCGGTGTTGGTGGTGGTAGTCGGGAAGGGATATTTGGCAAGTGTGGGTTTATTTCTCCTGCTACCACGTGGCTCCGCGTTTTAACTATAAATAGCCGGTGTGTGTGATATTGCGGTCGCTAAGGTCTGAAGTCCCTTCCCGAAACCCGCCAAGATGATCCGTACCGGACGGGTCCATAAGGACGATTTTTGCAGTATTAGTTTATTCTGTTTTGATTGCACAAAGGAAAGGTGTGTTACATGTTGATGTCAGATGTACTCAGTGTGGTGTGTATTTTCGGCACCCTTAGGGCGCAAGGCTGTTAAGACGATGCCTCCATCTTGTGACATTTTATTATGTAATTATATAATATATATATAATATATATATAATATATATATATATATATATATATATATATATGATCTGGTATACTACTAGTCCATCAGCGGATAATTGGCAAATATTGTTAACGAATTTCAACGTTATACTCTTGAGAGGTTGTTGCTGATTGGTACGGTTTTTTTGGGCTTCGTTTAGAACTATTGACGTATTGGATATTGTTTTCGTTTGGCTAGGTATTAGCATGTGGGGACGGTTGGCGATCACTCAAATGTGAAGGAAGAGTAAGGGTGTTGATTACCTTCGGCACAGGTGTTTTTCCTTGGGGTTCTTTTCTTCCGGTGGTTTTGTGTCGTCCCCAAACCCCTTATACATTTCCACCCTCCAATATGTTGTTAACATTTATTTGACAGTTTATAGATATAATCATAGGGAAATTTTTTTTAAGGGTACGGAACACTACTCATGAATACCAGGAGAGAAGGCTGCTTGTCTCAACAGTGAAAACGTGTTCATTAGAAGCTTAAAATTAATTAGCATAGCTAACTATACCTGTAATTGGGTAAGATTATTCTTCAGAGCCTCTGCAGACCTGACCTTGTTGGCTGCTAGGTTTTTGCTGTAGTTTTTTTTTTTTTTTTTCCTTTTCTCGTGTAATGCCCAGCCACAGATGCCCTCAAGCCACTTGTCCCATCTCGTATTATTCCTTCGACTCCCTCTTATCCGCTTGCAGTCTGTCGGGTATTTTACAGCTAGACCCTCCCCCAGCAGCCGGTCATTGTCTAGACCTGTCTTAGACAGGGCCTCTGTAAACCCATCCCCACCCCTGCCCCTACCCCCTTATCCCTCCACCTATTAACCTAGTCCATCCAACTCGCGCCCCTTTCCAGTGCACCGGCCTTTTCGCTTCAGCGTTATGGCTCCGGCCATTCATTACTGGTTTTCATTTTACGTATTGGTGGGTGGGTGGGTGGGTGGGTGTAATTGGGGTAGGCATATATATATATATATATATATATATATATATATATATATATATATATATATATATATATATATATATGGTGAATGTTTTTTTAGTCAAGTTTAGTGAAACACGCTATAAGGTGTGAGATTGGCCTTCTTAGTCTCGCCTTTATATGTGGAGTAAATAATGATTGCACTTTTAGATATTTTTAAAAATCTTATAAAAGCTGTTTTCCCGCTTTAGGTTCACGCTATATTTTAAAGACGTGAAATAGTCTCTCTCTCTCTCTCTCTCTCTCTCTCTCTCTCTCTCTCTCTCTCTCTCTCTCTCTCTCTCTCTCTCTCTCTCGTGTACGTCTGTACTGAGTACATCTTCAGGTCAGTAAATGGAACATCGCATTTTGTCCTGATGGGTTTCATTGTAAAGATAGCCAAGCTGGGTGTTCATGCTGACGCAAGATAGCTGCCAGATGATCTTATACTGAAGTGCATCTTGTACCTCTGGTAGTTTGCGTGAGACGACTAGTGCTTTTTGTAATATTCCGTTGCTGTGGTATAAATTTTTTCAATCTTTCTTTGTCCCATAGTGTTTTGAGGATATTTCATATGAAAGGCTACGCATTTCTACAGAGAAACTGACAGCCATCTTAACTCGCGTTTTGAGTGATGGATTAATGTTGGTTTGTTGAAAATTAAATGAATGCAATCAATGCTGCACCTGTTTTTCCGTTGCGTGACGTCATTGTACATTCCTTAAGTATGCGACATCGCCTTGTTTTAGCTAGAAGCTACTAGTTTTTATGCATGTGGTGATGGATCGTATATTTTACGTTTAGACCTTAGTAAATTGTATGATATGATAATGCATTTTTTATATTCGTTCTCATAATTAAGTTTATAACATTTTTTAAAATTATGAATTGCAGATCACGCCCGCTCGTCTTTTAAAATGTAAGAAGGATTAACATCTTTGGATTGTCACTGGAAAGGTTTCATACCTACCGTCAGTTGGATTTTGTAGCTGAAGGAATGACTACTTACTACCTATATATTCCAACAGCGTCAGTGAATGGCTCGGTAACACAGTGGGTTGGAGCGGGACGGGTGATGGCAACAACCGAGTGTTCATTACCTTTTGACATTTGTAGCAATGGCCGGTTTAGCATATTGTTCTTTGCTTGTTCTTTTGAGCGTATAAAGGTCGCAGATTGTGTGAAAGATGATTTCTGTTTTGCCATCGTGAATCAGTTGCTTAGTCATTCTTTTTCGCTAGGTACGGTTTTCTTTTTATGTGAATGTCATTATTTAGTTTTTATTTTTACGTTGCTGTTCGTTTTCCGTTTTTGAAGCTAGTGAAAGGTGGTCGTTTTGTCCGTTTTAGTGGGACTGGGGAGCTGAGATTAAACGAATATCTGTACTCTTAGATCTTGGCTCCATTATATAATCAGGTCTCCTCCTACCATTCAGTCGTGATCTCGTCTTTCACTTAACCATATCCCACGTGAACACGTGACAGGCACCATTTAGACTTAGACACAATAAGAACCGAGCTTAGGCTGATGATGATAGACCTAATGGTAACTGAGCTTAGATAGGCTGATAATTATAGACTGATGATAGACTTAATAGGAACAGAGCCTTAGATAGGCTGATAATTATAGACTGATAATAAACCTAATAGGAACAGAGCTTAGATAGGCTGATAATAGTAGACTTAATAGTAGACAGGTGATAGGCCTAACAGGAACTGATCTTAGGCTGATAATTGTAGACCTAATAGTAGGCTGATTATAGACCTAACATTACAACTGAGCTTAGATAGGCTCATGATGATGATGATATGTTCAAGGGCCCGTGTGACCATGCGAGTTCAGGAAAGAGGGCAGGGGGACACTTTGTTTTGAAGCCGGACGAGGATTATAGCGGGCACAAAAGTAGGATTTGCCGTCGGGAGGCTGCCGGTGAAAAGATCGCGACGACTCTCTCTCTCTCTTCTCTCTCTCTCTCTCTCTCTCTCTCTCTCTCTCGAAATAATATCACGACTTGTGGCCACGTTAAAGATTTTACAAAAGAAGTTGCAACTAAAATGAAGTTTTGTCATCGATGTTAGTGTCCGAAGGATGGCGGATTGGGGGAGGCAGATACCTCAGGATATCCTGGATGAGAGGAAGGATGGGTAGTTCCGCTGGTGGTGGAGAGAGAGTGAGTCTAAAGTAGGTGGGTTCCCTCGGGCCGGGAGGGGTAGCGAGTGTGTGTCTGTGATGGTAGGGTGAATGAGTGAGTGGGAGAGGATGTTGAACAGTCAGACGTGTACCTCCTCCTCCTCCTTACCCCTCCTCCCTGTTCCTATCCTCGGTCGATCGACAGTCCTACACACACACGGCCTTCAGTCTTTCTCCTCTTTTGTCACATCTGTTTTCCTTTTCGTAGGGGCGTGTTGTTTTCAGGTAAACGCTTGTCGCTACCGCCATCACGGAGCCTTTACGGTTACGTAAAGTAACGCTGTCTAGCTTTGTGGCAAAATGGATATGGATAATTAAAGGACTTTGTCTGGGTGGGTAAATTCAC
This sequence comes from Macrobrachium nipponense, assembly GCF_015104395.2. Classification (NCBI taxonomy): domain Eukaryota; kingdom Metazoa; phylum Arthropoda; class Malacostraca; order Decapoda; family Palaemonidae; genus Macrobrachium; species Macrobrachium nipponense. The sequence goes on from NC_061104.1 coordinate 13,278,239, forward strand.
TTTAGATAGGGTTGTCGTGGGAAAGGTAAGTCCCAAGTATTTGTCATCGATAAATGATGCTTGGCGAAGGTAATTTGGTTTATACTAATCCCTTTGAAAAATAATAATTGCAAGATTGACTTCATAGTTTTGTTTGGACTAAAGGTGTTTGCTATTACGAGGCTATACTCAGGGAGTGGAATTCAAATATTGTGGGAATACATGACATAAATACATGTGTATAATGAAAAATATTGTGGGAATACATGACATAAATACATGTGTATAATGACAACTTCACTGAATTTTCAGTAGGAAAATGAAGAGAGACGGGCAGTTGGAGCTTGATCAAGGGTACGTAGAAAATAAGAAAGGCTAAACGAGATAGTAGTGGCCAAGATACACTGTAGAGAGAATTGAAGGTTATTTTTTAATGTAAAGTTGGAAAGGGAAGAGCCTAAATTGGCACGGTGCCAACGTAGACAAGAAACTGGTCAAGTCTCGTCGGTAATGCCTGACCTTGTGGATCTTGGTAGAATTACGATTTAATGTATCGTGTGTGGTTTATATACATTTTGAATTTATATTTTTAAATAGTTTATGGACTTGTGTTGGGGGCTCCCAATTACATCGTACAGAACGTGTGGAGAATGTAGTAATTCTTTGATTCCTTTATGAATTATGATAGCAATGAAGGACATGAGGGGTGTAGGATTGGGCTTCTTCATATACCGGGGTTTTGGGGAAGGAAGGGGGGGGGGGGCTATGATCGGTTTCGTACTCTGAAGAGGACGTACAGTAACACTCCATTGCATGTCTACATAAGGTCGTAAATCTCATGTGATGCCCAAGGATTTTAGCTTCTAGAAAGACACGTGATCTCACAAGACCTATTCCAGAACGTGCTAGAATGATCATGGGCGTTTTATTTCGTTACATAAATGGAACAGCGGCTGTTGAAATTGATTGATCCCGTAAAGGAAATGGCTAATTAGAATGACGAATGGTTTCGTGTGGAAGTTGTAGGCCTATGACCATCTACGTTAGAGGAAGTGGTTTGTCGGTGTGAATATTGCCGTGGCCTTCTTGTTGATGCGGTTTAAGGTCTTTTGCAGCTCTGGTTGACTTGGCCGTAGTTGTTTGATCCACTGTGGGGTAATCGATGACGCAAGGGCGTTAGCTCTGGCCATTTTTATATTAAATTAGTATTGATTTCAAAGGAAAATGACGTGTAAAAGCAGATTTGTTTACGTACAGTTGCTTGAAGACGAACATTAAGTAAAGGGAAATGTCAGAAATTTATTTTTATTTTTTATTTTATTTTGCCTGGATTCAGTATGGATGAAGTTATTACCATTATTATAAGACTTGTCCAATAGGTTTGGAAGAACCTCAATCATGCTGTGGTCCGAAATACGTGACAGTTGGAAAGAACCCATTACGTGAGATACTGTTTGTTCTTAATTATCTCCGCGAATTATGGAAAACCCTGTTATTCGCGGAACTTACCCACTACTCGAGTAAGCAACACACGAGTCACGAAGTAAATGCTCTTCTATAGGTCGATTCACAGTGTTTTATTCATGAGTCACTACATTTAGCCCTGAATATGAGTCAGAACATCCCCCCCTAACCGCCACCCACCCCACCACCCAGCGAAAAGGTTAGTACTAAGGAGGAGGATCCTTTTTGCAGTGCTTACGTGAAAGAGTTGGTTATATCGACGAGCCTTTTTTTATGATCATCTAGAATGAGTCAGGAATTGATAAGACTTGTGTGGTGTCGTTTTCTGTTCTATCTTTTTCGCTTCAATTAATGTATGACGTGAAGCTGGCATGGGAAGTCAAATTAATTCCTTTGTATAAGGGAGTTGTGTATGTATGTATTACATAAGTATATACATGTATATACATTTTCTTGTGGTCAAACATCAGTGTTGCACAATGTACTACCTTCCAAGTACAGAAAGTTTATATATATATATATATATATAATATAATATATATATATATATATATATATATGTGTGTGTGTGTGTGTGTGTGTGTGTGTGTGTATGTTTGTTTAATAGTAGTACATTTTCGTCAGTTCAAACATCACTATTGCACAGTTTTCCACCTTAACGAAAAAGTTTTTTTCTTATTTTATTTGATCGGTATTACGTATCATGTCAAAACGAACAGATTTTCCTACAATTTTTTTTTTTTTTTTAATCGAGTAGTCAACGAACCCATTATACGATACATGAGTTGTAACAAATCCGCTATCGAGAGAGTGAAAGGTGATAATAGACCGAATGCTTATTCTAATCAGCAAGTTTTTCTTATCCGTAGAAAAACGGGGGTGGGAGGGGGGGGAGTGATTTTTCATTTTATATAACTGTACTCGTGATAGGAACATTTAAACAGGTCAACGAACGACGCTCGAGATGATGCTAGCTGGCTGGCTGGCTTGGCTAGCTGTGTGCGTTGTAGGCTACGTATATATTCCGCATACAATGACAAAAGCTTGTTCGTTGACCTTGGCATTGTCTGGCTTGGAAAGCCTTGCGAATGAGTTTCACCTTAGGATGACTATAGAGATGTTCTGGAGTTGAGGCAGTCTTTCCCTCCTTTCTTTCTTCTTGACGATAAACTACAATTGTAGCGAAGTCGAAAGTGCATTTTCCTGCGGTTGTCGTGTCTTGCGGATGTTTACCGCAAGTCCGATGGTGTCTTGAAAGGACAGGTTAACGACACTACTCGCTCTCTTCCCCGAGATTGCCAAGCTAATGGTGCTTAAAAGAACTACGTCGTTGTTTACACACACACACACACATTGATGATTATGATAACTTGACAAGTGTGCGTAATTGTGACACACTAATAATCATGTATGAGGTTGTAGTCCACAAAGAAAAAAAAAAAAAAAAGCAGAAAAATTTCCCTTTGGACTACAGCATATATCTATCTTTGTAAAAAAGAAAGACTATAACCTCACATAATCATGTATATATAACCGCGTCCTCGACATTATAATTGTAAAACATGTTAGATTCTGTAGGGTAGTTTACCCATTGAGTTTCCCAATAACAAAGAAAGGTTGCTATCGCAGTGGCAAGAAAGGTGACACAGATGCTTCGTCAGTCTTGAGTGTAGGTACAGGTACTAGTTTTCACTTGTAAACAAACTTGATATCCTTCCTGGTAGTTTTGAGGCATACTCTGAAACCTCTTATGTTCGTTCCAATTGGAATTATTTCATTGTCACCATTACCTTAGGACATATTCCCCATAGGTGGGATTTCTCATTGATGTACATAACTAAAACGAGGAGAGGTAACGTTAAAGTCGTCATACTACTTATGCATTTTATATATATATTAAGTGGCCTAAAGACCACGTTAAGAAACAAGATAAGTTTAATTCATTCTTATAGTTCCACATAAGGGAATATTTTAAGTTTCTTGTAAGAAGCATAAATAAAAAGAAAGAACTTTGAATTCAAGTGGGCTAAAATCCATGTTTTGAAACTTGAAGATAAGTTTAATTCAGTTGCAAGCACCGATCGAATTGATTTTATACTGCTAAGCGTTTTGTTGAGAAGGTTCAGACGTAATGGTGAAACTATTAGGGATTTACAGCCAAGTGCTGTCGACGTCGTGTTAGCAAGTGCTCAATCTGTCGTTTACATCTGCGGGGAGGGATGCATTTAGCTGTGGGAGAAGAGCAGAACTTTTTCCCACTGTCAGTTGTATAGATTTTTTTTCACATAATGAAATTACTATTGTTATATTTAATATTCGGCGATGAATTGATGGCTTTTTCGTCTTTCTGAATATCAACTTTTAACTTACAATATCTCCGTTTCAATTCTTAGATTATTTTTATATATATATATATATATATATATATATATATATAAATATATATATATATATAAAATATCATGTATGTACTACGTAAGACTGAATTTGTACAAATGCGAGGATTCATTTTTTGTAATTCATATTAAGGCAGTTGACTACGACTACCTGTGTAATTCATAGGTTTATATATATGTACGGATCTTCTTATTTTCTGGTGTGGTATATGCTCAACCTTAGTCAATAGTTTTTATTCTAGATTATATTTGAGTTAGGCTTTATCTGTGAGATTATACTTTTGATGAGACACTGTTTTGTAGAGACCATATTGCATAACTTAGCATTGTTCATACGACCTTGAAAGGCTAAGGTTTTATTTATGCAAATTCTTTTAGGGAAATTTCATGGGTATTATTTTCAACATAGAAGACATATCTATCTCATTGAGTTTCTTCAGAAACATTCTGAGGGTATAGCGATGTTTCTTTATTCTACTTTGGGGAACAAGAAAATATGCACAGGTGTGCGTAACGTAAGCCACTTTGGAGCTGTTACACTTGTTTTCTCGTTTGGTTATATAAAGGGTAATAATTTTCCATTTTAAGGTCAAGTTTCCCCCCAAAAAAAAATAATAATGTGTAGTATCCCACCAACTTCATTTAGCAGAGACGAAGGATATTTTCAAATAGTCTTGCAGCTTTAGCCCCAACATGCTAGAACTCGGACGTTGTTTAGTTTCAAGAGGTTTTATTACCTGATAATTGGTAGTTATTACTTTGGCCTCTGAACTGTGTCTAGACTCAAGGTCGTTGGTGTCAAGTCGGGCTTGGGTGTCACGACCTTGGGATTGTGTATTTAGAAGCGGTTGACGGCCGATCACGAGAAATGTTCTGTAGTTTTTCTTTTCTCAACTGGTGGATGCCTCTCCTGATTGCTCTGTTATAGCGTTACTTGGCGTTTCTGCCCTTACCGTGGACGAGATACCTTGGTTTTTATTTATATTTTTTATTTAAGTTATGTTACGTTAATTTTCTTTAATATTCTCCGAAGCCTGCGCGATCCCACGAAGCAGAGATTTGTATTTAAAAGTAGACATTAATCTTGGGGGGCGTGTTGCGAGCCCGGTCGAGAGGTTTAGCTAAAGGTTGTGTGCGCGCGCGAGCGTTATCACACACCAGCCCGCATCCATTTATAGGAGAGTAAGAAGATAAAATGTCAGTAGCCAACTAGGTTGGACACTCCCTTTTTCACTGTGATTTTGGATATCTATGCCGGATTATTTCATTGTTTTTAACCTTTGGAGTAGGTGAAGCGTATGTGAAATGGGCTGCGTGGGAATACGCTGTCTTGTTACAGTTTTCATCTTAATTTTTACATTAGATTCGAATTATATTCAAAACATTTTCATTGTTTTGCCATTTCGTGTTTGTCGTAGTGGCAGTTGGCACCGATCTGCGAGCCCTCTCCTTGGATTTGCCCAGTGACAGATTGTGTGTGTGTGTGTGCGCGTTCGTGGTTACTAGAAGTGAGTAATTGATAAGGCATGCGGTGATGGCTGCCCTCAGAGTAGCAGCGGTGCTGTGTGCGCATACGTTCAGAACAGGATACGTCGTGGTGATAGCCGTGGATGTCACAACTTGTCGAAAGAGACTTACCGGTGCACTTAAACTTTTGAACATTGATGTAATTGTTATTTGGGAGTTAGTGGATTTTTTTTTTCTTAAAGGAAAATTTGTACAAAGAATGCTCTACGTATTTCTGCTGTCTGTCTTGTTTACGCGTAACCCTAGGTACTAAAATGCAAAACGGCCACGAATAGTATTTATACGTAGCCTTCGTTCTATTGTTATTAGAAATGAGAATCCGTGCATTTCTTTGTATATGAATGTGTGAGAATAGTCCATAGGGTTTTCCAATTGACTTGGATTGACGTCATCTAGCCAATAATTGTCCCTTTTCTTAGGGGTGGGGGTCGAGGGGAGTGTAAAGGATTCTGTGACCCTGGGACTTCTGAGAGTTGATTAGTGGCATTCCTAGAAATCTTTCTTGTAGTTTTGTTTGTTTTTTTATGGAATGCAGGTTATATATATACACACATATATGTATATATATTATATAGTGTGTGTGTGTATATGCATGCATGCATTATATCACACACACACACACACACCACAACCACACACACACACCACCACACACACACACACTGTATGTTGAGTTTTGAGAGTTCCAATAAGCATTTCAGTGTTCATTCCCGCTTGCAATATTTTACTTTCAAAGCAGAAGTACATGTAAATGGTGGAGGTATTTTATATCCTGTTGATAGAAAATTAAACAATTTGTTTCACATGTAAATGGTAAGATGATTTAAGTCGGCTCGCATTGGCATTTTCGTGGAGGGAAAGTGACTGAAACATAGTATTTTATTGAAACATTCTGTTTGTATAGAGTTAATACTAATGTAAAAAAAAAACTTGAGCTACAATAGTTATCGAGCTACAATATATAGTTAACACGCACAATAAATATTCTATCACAAGATTTCGCCCTGTAGCAGGGAATCGTGTATGAAGTGTATGTTCTTACATGCTCTGTTTATATATATTATATATATATATATATATATATATATATATATATATATATATATATATGAACACCAAGAAGAACAGTTACCGGTGAAATTTCAATAACATTAGTATACCTCGCAAAAATAAAAAAAAAAAAAAAACAAAGATAATTGGCATCCATTGTTGTGTTCGCGCCCATACCAACGAATACCTTTCTAAGAACTTTTTTAAGATTTTAGGACGTAAGGGTTAGAGCCACTTGATAAGCGATGCAATGCACGCTTGCACGCTTATCTGTAATGTGTTGGTGTTCAAAATCAATCTAATTGAAAATTATCAGAGTAGACTAAATTACTTTAGAATGGATGTTGTTGTTCACTGATAAAAGTTTCAGATTTATTTCACAAATGGAAGTTTTCATAATAAAATTCAATCCTGCTTGGAAAAACTACCAAAGAAACAACTAACCTTAAAAGATAAGTTTCCTTACTGTCTTACCCTATGGAACTCCGGTATGGGCCATCGAAGATTTGCTTTATACGAGTTTTTTTCATCTATTTCTTCACTTTTAAGTCCTGCCATCTAGTTATTTGGTGATAGCCTGTACCAGCGCTATAAGAAGGCACACACTAGAAGAAATGGGTTGATTCTGTTTGTGGTTAGAGGGTTCTAAAAAGAAAGCGTGGGTTTGTTTGACAGCAGCAAAAAGGAAGGTCAAGGATCAAAGGCGTCCTGGGAGGGAGACGGGAAGGGGGTGGGGGGGGGGAGGGGGGACAGATGTAGAAGCGAGGGTTTGGGTGGGATCGGGAGACGTCCCACCTCTAGACAGTTGTAAATGTCTGGAGTGCGATTAAATCGCCATAAAGCCAACTGGTAGGCTTATGCTTAGGCTTCCTTTTCTTTTTTCTCTTCTGGGAGAAAGAAAGGGTCGAGATAGACTCGCGTAGGGCGTTGTCAAGTTAAAATAGACACAACCTTGAGAAATCTCGGGCCGTTAGTAGCCGCTCAGAAACAGAAGATGATGGATCTTTGAAATGAGCATTCCGCAATGAAATTTTGCATGCAAGCTAATTGCTTCACTTGGTCATTGGAGAAGGAATGATTTTAGGCCTATTTAATTCATAACCTGGATTCCATCAAGGTGTCCCAGCAGGAAAGGTCACAACTGTTTGACAGATGGTCCAGGGGATGGGTAAAGTATGCGTTGTCCGCTTTCGCTTTGTCGATTTTCCATAAGCAAAGGGACTTGTTTGTTCAGAATTACAATTTTAGTCGTTACTGTGAAAAGCTCTTAAGGTTGTAGACTTTGATTAACGTTCATTTACTCCAGTAATTAGTTGAACATTGTTGTTGTGTCAGGAATTTTCGTGCAGTACACTAGAAAGTAAATAATGTGGCCACTTAATTCGTCAATTTTCAAATGCGTCCTCTCTATGCCCGTGCACTCGCAAGCAGTGCCCGTGATACCTGTGCCCTGTTCAGGCGGGCGTAGACGAAGGAACTGGAAATGGAAGGCGCAGTCCGAGAGCTCGATGTCTACGTAGAACCAGTCTTTGACGAGCAGTCATTAATTGCGAGTGCGCTTTACTTTTTTTTTTCTTTTCTACTCGTGCATGTCTGAAAAGGTCAAAATGTTCATCGAAGAGTGAATGTTTAGGAGAAATGCTAGACCAGAAAACACCTACCACCCCTCCCTCCCCTCCCATCCTAAATGGTGGGGTTCTCGATGTGATATGATCCACCGGAGCGGATCGTGCTCTTGTAAAATGTTAGTAGTGCATTGTAAGTGCCAAGCGAAAGGGACGAGTTTGGACCATTTTTTGTTCGCTCCCTGGTTTTAAGGTTTCTGGACTAGGTGTTACTTTTATATAAAGAATTTTGAGAATGTAGGCAATTGATTGGTGTAATGTTGTTGCTTGCTCATGCTGTTTGCTTGATTATGCTTTCAGTGTAGGCTTTACTAGATTATGCTTTCAGTGTAGGCTTTACTTAGTACAGTCCTACTGTTACGTACGTATAGTTTTTTTTTTTTTCTTGTTTGCACACTCGAAATGCGAAGTTATAATTTTTATGGCGGATATCAGTTTTTACCATTTTTAAAATCACATTTATTTGTTTAATTTACAAGATCAACATAAATATTCACGTCAAACCAATTTCATTATAGCGCTGAATAATCCCTATGGATTCCAGAGTTTGGCTTCCCATTCCAAGCCATACGGTTCTTGGAACCTGTAAGTTTCTTTATGGAAGTAAGGAAAACGGAAAAAAGATAAACTTCGAATATATACTGATGAATTTTTTTTCGTGTAGGGAAGTGGCCCTGTAACGCGTAAGCACACCCTTTGTGTAGGTAGGTGTGTGGCTTGTACATGTGCTCTATTGTGTAATTTGTAAATGACGCTGATGGATATAAGTACTATGCTTTCATCTGTTCATGCAAGTGTAATACTCGTGATACCTACCCAGCGTTGTTCACTGTGAAGGTAATCTTACTAACTGCATCCTTAATTAGATAATGAGTTTGGGAACGAACAAACTCCTGAATGACGTCAGGATAGAAGATGAGCCAGTGAAGGAGAGAAGATGGTTGCGGTGGGTTGGTAGGGCCCCGGTGGAAGGGGTAGGAGGACAGGCCACCTCCCGTAGAAGGACGTTGCCTCCTGCAGTTGCTAGTGAAAGGGAAAAATAATCGAGTAGACGCAGCCAGGCAACTACAACAACAACTTCTACTCCTACTACCCACCTAGTTGGAGTGTTGGTGGTGGTCAAGGGTCAAGTGGGTTAAGCCGCCTCCTCCTCCTCCCTTTTTGGGGACCTTTTTTAAACAAAACTCCGAAAGGTTTGCAGGGGAAGGGAACGGTCTTTGTTTAATGGCTCTGGTAAAAGTTGTTGTCCTGAGAGGTCCTCCTCATTACTGCATTCGAAACCACTTTTTAAAGATTGTGGGTAGTTGTCCTTTGCGGCAAGAAGGAAGTTGCATATATTATTTCATTCCTTTATTCCAAGGACGTGAAAGTAAAAATTGGTAGGTTGTTGTATCTTTTTATTATACGCATATTATGGCATAGTTAAATAATTTGAAAACTGGGCAGCCATGTACATGTTCAGTGTTTGTCATTATCAAAATTAAGTGGGAATCTCTCTCTCTCTCTCTCTCTCTCTCTCTCTCTGCAGCATTAAATGCAGCAATTGATGCATGAATGAGGGGAGCGCTGTCAATTTATTGGTTTCGGAGGTTAGACGGGGTGAGAAGCATGTACGAGTTGAATTGATTCTGACACCGTTAACACTCGCTGTCCTCAAGAATTAGGTAGCGGATTAGTGGAACTGACGTTACATTTTGTGGAGTGAATTTGATATATTTCCCCTCGTGGAATGATGTTGGAACACCAAATTGACTCGAGATTCGTGCTTCCAAAGAATATGGTGCTCATTAGGAGGGAGAAGTAGGAAGTGAATGGAAATACAGAAAGAAGAGATACCAATTATTAAAAAAAGAAAAAAATAGATTAATGAATAGATAAATAGGTAAAAATGTATCAAAATACAAGGACCATGATATATCAATCTACACAATTTCGTTAGATTAGAGTGTTGTTGTGACGTAATTTTATAAGAGCAGCATGATAGAGTTGATTGTTTTTAAAAGTGGTATTTTTAGAATGCTTGTAAACTTGAAATCGCCTTCCTCGTAGAGGAGTTTACTAGGTCGGGCCCTTCTGTGGGAGCGTGTCTCCCGGCCACTCAAGAAGATTACAAGCGATTGAGCTCCATGCACGTGGGTCGAGGTTGCTATTCTGGGGATGTCTCCCCCCTCCCCCTTTCCCCACCCCCTCCCACCCCACCCATTTCATCCCCCTCCCCCTTCCCTCACCTAGAAGCCGTACCCTATCCTCTTCATCTCTTTGGAATGGGACACACGGGCTCTTGACTTGCCTGGGATAAGTAGATTGCATTGCTGTTTAAGAAGACATGCTTAAGGAACGGAACGTACTCTGAACAAAGCTGCGAAAATTTTGTGGGTTGAAGGCCCAGGTGTTTCATGGAAGTACTTGCTTGCTATAGTTTTTTAATTTATACTTGAATATGAATGAGGATACGTTTTAAAGTTCGCTTTGATAGTTTTACCAAGAGGGAGAATTGGTAATTCCAGCGAGTTACTTTCAAAGCGAGTTGCGGTTTGAATTGATGTAATTGGTGTTAGTTTTATCGGTTTTTGTGCTCAGAATCACTATTTGGGGGGGGGGGGGGGGGGTGTTAGTCAGTAATCAATGTTCTCCCTAACTCGTTCTAGAAGTCCATGTGTGTGTGCTCTAGCTTTAATCTTGTTTTTCTTTAGCTCGTCCTTGAATGCTGATGAGTAAGCAGCGTTGTGTACTTTGTCGGTAGTTGCTCTTTATTAGTTAGGGCAGCTGGCAAGGTGTTGACGCTGACGATTTTAATGCGTGGTTGGTCATGTATGGGAATACTGCATTAAGCTTCTGTATTTAATGTAATAGGCGACTGTGAAAACTTTATGGACATTTTAGGCTTTTATTTATGTTGTAGGAACATTTAGTGACTTAGAAAAAAACTTTGGAATAACCCACAAGAGCTCCAATATATGTAAATTTGAATTGGAATAACCCACAAGAATTAAAGTTTATGTAAATCTGAATTTTGTATCGGTAGTTTAGTTAGTGGATGAACTTGTTACTTTGCAAATTCTTACTTTATCTTTTATTAGAGAAAATATACTATTTTACAATTATAGTATTACCTGCAGAATTTTAGTGAAGGTTACTTAAATTTTTAGAATAAAAATGATCTTTTATTAGAGAAAACATATATACAATATTTTACCATTTTAATAGTAAATTATTGTATTTATGTCCCTGGAATTTAATTAAGCCTTTTTATGAGCTTATAATTAGGGAGCAACGCATGCAGGTAATAAAGACTGCCTGTATGCAAAAGGTGAGAAGACAGTGTGCACTTCTCCAGGTGGAGGCGTTGATATGGTATATACTTTTTGGTTTAATGTCATTATAAAAGACTAATTAATGCAGTGTAAGATACCGAACGGTATCAGTCCATGTAATGCTGGAGAGAGGATAAATATTTTTTGTACTGATACATTGATTTAGCTTGTAGCTTTTGCTTATGTAGAAACAAAGGTCTTCAGTTTGTCTGTCAGAATGTTACGTTGTAAGAGTAATAAAATGGTATCACATGAAATGAGAGGTTAAAAACTCTCGTCTCTCTGTTTCTGGAACTCCTAATTGAAATGATTTTTAAGCAGTTGCGCCGCTGTGAACAACTCTGTGGAGAGACCAGTGAATTCTTAGGAGACAAATTCTGTTTGTGTGTGGAACAGCATCTGCCGTCTGTAAATTTGATATTGTATCAAATTGATTCGTAGACCTTGAATCAAGTTGAAGGTTGCCGTGCGTTCTGCCCTGCAATGGGTAGATTTATTTCTCTGCCGGCCTTCCTTCCAGCCGGGATTTACTAGCATGTCTCGGTACTCAAACGAAGTTATACAGAAAAGTCGCTCGTCCCTCCTGGTATTTGCTGGGAATAGACTTGGCATTTGTTGGAACAGACTTTAAATCCCTTGAATATGACTTCGGATTCTGTCGTTGGTGGTGCTTGCAACTCTACCTTCACTCGTCTTTGTGTGAACTTAACTGGTTCCTTGGGTAAAATCGTCTGTCTCAGAAAGGGTGTCCGTTACAGCAGGTTTTGCAGTGTCAGAACCGCACTGTGGTTGGGGGAGTGTCTGCTTTTATCTGTCGTTTGAATTTCTTAATATCGATTTTTTGTTTTCTTTTGGTTTTCCACCCTGGTGCTGTCGGATATGAAGGGAGTCATGCACCAAAGTTCGTGACACCAATCGGTGTTATGGCAGGTGGTTTTTAATATATTCAGGTTCCTTGTTAATGCGAGATAATGACCACCAGGAAGGAAAGTGATAGCGAAGTGGAGAGAGAGAGAGAGCTCTCTCGAAGTCGCAGAAGGTACAGTGTTGGTATATGATTATCGTCCTAACAGGAATATCTGTTTTTGATGCACGCGGGGAATGGACTGGGGGCGGGTTTGTGGGGGGTGGGGGGGGGGGTACAGGTTTCCACAGCAGTGGCTTACCTTGATCCCCACCGCGATGTGGGACAGGCAGGCTGTTAGGAAAATAAATGTTTTTAAGACATTGCGCACGTGAAGAAGAACTTTTTTGGGTGGAAATTCACAAGGGGCATCGCTGGTTATTCGAGAAATTAAAAGATAAGCGAAGGAAGATTCTCTCTCTCTCTCTCTCTCTCTCTCTCTCTCTCTCTCTCTCTCTCTCTCTCTCTCTCTCTCTCTCCCATCTGGATTATATATTGGTCATCCAAGCTTGTTTCAAAATGAGCTACAGGGGGAGGACCACGCCGCCAATGTGGCCAAACAAGTATTGTAATGAAAATGTGTAAAGGTCTGTATCTGAGTGTAGTAATTATTTAACGCTAGATATAGTAATTATTATCTTCCGTAGGGGAATGAAAAATGAAGGTGAGACAACAACTATATGTCCTTTGGTACAACAGGAAGGGCGCAGGTGTCGACCAACATTGGACGACTGTATCGTACCGCCCAATGGTAAAGATATGCAAAAGAAAAAGTCACACACAGCTAAATGTGATTGTGGGGTAGAGAGAAAAGAAAAACAAACTTGTTTTATGTAGGGCTGGAGTGTTGTTAAAAAGGCCATATGACTATTATAAGGAACAGAAAAAAATTTACTCTCGGCCAGTGGCTATATGCCGATACATGGTCAGATGTCAAGTGTTTAAAAAAAAAAAAAAATCATGTCTGTACCATAAGTTTCCGAGACACCTTTCCAGCCGGGGGGGGGGGGGGATTAGCCCCGTCAGTGCACCTCATGCGATACATTGTAGGCATTGTCTTAAGGTTCTTTGCAGTCTCTCTTCAGCCCACTTGGCTGCAACCCCTTTCTTCCCCTTTACTGCACCTCCGTTCACATTCTCCTCCATCTGACTTTCCACCCTCCTAACAATTGATTCAGTCACAAGTGAATTTCAGTTTCAGTGCTGAAGAACCTCATCGGTCGCAGAACTGGGCCTTTGTCCTAAATTCTGTTTTCTATTTGATTCAAAGCCACTTTGGGACGGATGTTTAGTGACAGGAAGCCACATGAAGCTAAATTTGATTGCTTTTGGGGATGAATAGATGAGTGTATAGACATAGGTATAGACATAGGAAAAAAGATATTGGTTTGAAATGGTTGGTTTGCCTATGAAATGAACTAGATTTGAAATTATTCTGGAGGGAATGTTTTGAAATTATTCTAAGAGGGAATGTTTGAAATCATTGTAGTGATGTAAAATCTATTTCAATTTAAAGGAAGGGGACTGAGGAACAGCCTCCCAGAGGATGTCGTGCAGTTGAAACTTCTTGTATTTTAACACTGTTATCTATTTTGCTATTCATTTATTTTCTCCTTTAATAAGTAGGATTTCTTCTTTATTTCCCTTTAATTCCTCTTCGTAATGAACAATATATTCTTTATAAGCTTGAATGTCAAGTCAGTGGCCCCTGTGGGCTTGAATAATGATATAATTATAGTAGTAGTAGTAATAGTGTATTATGACATTTCTGAAGTTATCTGTTCAGTGATTTAAAATAGCATTGTTGATAGTATTAGATTTTGCCATGGTCATTAGTATTAGACAATGAACGCCATGCAATGAAACTTATATTTGACCTAATTTTGTTACTTAATAAATCAGTATTGAATATTTGACCTAATTTTGTTACTTTATAAATCAGTATATATTGAATATTTGACCTAATTTTGTTACTTTATAAATCGGTATTGAATATTTGACCTAATTTTGTTACTTTATAAGTCAGTATTGAGAAAAGAAAAAATCACCAGATGATTTTCCCTCTTCTTCACTGACAAAGGAATCTCGAGTTTGCCTGCGTACGTGAGAGCGAGAACGAAAGAGAAAGAGAGATTTAATTGCGGGCATATTTTGTGAATGAGGCCCCCACACCCACTGCCATGATATTCTTCCATCCCAGAGGACCAGGTGGCGCTCGTTTGGCGGTTTGCGCGACTCCATCGTGGAAGGTTCGCGCCTTATTCGTAAAAAGGGGATATATACATATAATGGTGATTAACAACTCTCTCTCTCTCTCTCTCTCTCTCTCTCTCTCTCTCTCTCTCTCTCTCTCTCTCTCTCTCTCTCTCTCTCTCTCTCTCTCTCATACATACATACATACATACATACATTCACAACATCCTCTCCAACCTACAACTAGAACTTCATACATAACTCTCTCTCTCTCTCTCTCTCTCTCTCTCTCTCTCTCTCTCTCTCTCTCTCTCTCTCTCTCTCATACACAACACCCCCTCTCCCTCTTTCCAACCTACAACTTCATACATAACTCTCTCTCTCTCTCTCTCTCTCTCTCACATACATTCACAACACCCCTCTCCAACTTACAACTACAACTTCAATAACATAAACTCCCTCCTCAAATCTCTCTCTCTCTCTCTCATCTCCCCTCTCTCTCATCCTCCTATCTCTCTCTCTCTCTCTCTCTCTCTCTCTCTCTCTCTCTCTCTCCTCCATACATACATACATACTACACCCACGTGAGTAAACGCACGCTTATTTCTGTAGCCCGAATACCTCCTCATGGACGAGAAGGAATTGAATGCAGGGCCTCGTGCGTCGGTAGGAAGAGGCTCTGCCTCGCATTAAAAGAACTTGTGGCCTTCCACTCCTTGAGCTGGTTAATTGGATTTATTCCTGCAAGGCCGCGCATCAGCATCATCATCAGTCTGGCCGTGTTCCCGTTGTCAGTCATTGGTTCATTGGTGTTGGGTGAATCTTCTCCTCCAGGCTGTCAATTAAAATGTTAATCGCAGGAGAATCATAGGGAAACGTTGTTAGTTTGTAATGCCCATATATTTTGGAAATGAGCAACAAATGTTTTTTGCACGCAGTGTGCCGCTGCTATGCTATGCGAGCCTCACCGATCGGCATATTTGTTTAAATTTATAAATCCCTGGTTTTCGTATATATAAATATATCGTTGATTCTCCTTTCTTGGGATTAACAAATGGGGTGCATTGATGTACGGTTTACCTGTTTGATTATTGTATGGTTACAAGCTCATATCTTTATATATTTTGGTCTCTCGACTAGTGTTTTTTTTCCATTCAGTAAGTTTTTTTTTTTTTTTTTTTTTTTTTTTTGATGAGGGTGCAATATTCGAAATTTATATTCCGTAAATGGCGTTTACTTCTTGGCCGACGTCAATTGTGGACTCTGAAATTCCCAAATTTATTTTTTATTTTTTAATATATGTGGCCGGCTTACAAAAGTACTTTAATAATTTTATGTATGTGAAGTGCAAGAAAACGACTGTTTAACCTTGGACAGAGAGAGAGAGAGAGAGAGAGAGAGAGAGAGAGAGAGAGAGAGAGAGAGAGAGAGATGTAAGTAATCCGTACAGCATCAAAATCTCCTTTCTCTTATATTTGAAATAGACTGCCTCGATAGAGTAAATGCTCATTAAAATGGTATGAGATCATATGCAAAATGGGTTTCTCACACAGCAAAGTTTCACTTCGGAGAAACACTCTAAACCCCACAAACAAATTGATGCTTGAACTGTCAAGCGACGTGGGCCGAGAAACCTTGCAAACAACTGCCGATCATGGTCATGTCACCGTCGAAGTCCGTGCTTACCACGGTGCCTTAGCAACCTAACCTCCCCTTCCCGGTCGCAAGTGATTGGGATTTGCAATTGTTCGGCCACTGGTCAAGGGAATTACTGCGGCCTTGCACAGCTCTGTGTGTGTGTATGTCTCGGACCCCGTATTTTGGAGCGGCTGCAGCAGCGGCGTTGCTGCATCGTTGCCCCAGGTGGGGACTGTTAGGAAAGTCGGTCTTGTCTTTTCCTTCTCTGTACTGTAACAACCTTGATGGCGAGAGATGCCGTTTGGCCCCTTAAATGAAAGTGACATTTCAGGATTTTGATGCTTAAATGCCATGATTGATTATATCTGCTACTTGTTAGGCAAGTAGGTCTTGTCTTCCTCTCGTAATGTCCTTTGTGCTAGAAATATATAGGTAGTTTTGTTCCGTAAATGAAAAAAACATTTCAGGTTGTTGGTGATTGTATATGTGAATAAAGTTGTTGTGTGGAATGTCATAATTTTAATTACTATTTCCGCTTCTCGTCATGGAAGATGAATGGAGTTGTGCAGTTTTTCAATTCACACGAAGTCATTCATTGTGGACCCTTAACGGACAGATATCGCGTCTAAAAAAAGTAGTCTGGTTTTTGGAAGCAAGCCATTATTCTGGTCCGGTTGTATTGGGTTGTAACATAACACACCCCCTCCCTCCCTCCCTCCTCCCTCCCTCCCTCCCTCCCTCCCTCCTCCCTCCCTCCAACTCCCTCCCTCCCTCCCTCCAACTCCCCCTCTCGCCACCCATTAAGGCGAATCGACGTTTTCGATCGACCACATGTGTCTGTGTGTTGGTTTATGCGAGTGCGTCTGTCTATGTGTGTATGGAGGTGGGAGAAGCAGGATGAGTCATCGCACTGGCTGGGGGTTGATGGATTCAGCTGGGATTTTCGCCTTGGACAGAACTTACTGCTGTGTAGTACTGCGGGCTACTTTGCGTTGGAATGAAACGTATGTTGACCATTGTTTCATTGGCAAGGTGTATGTCACTTCTGAATTTTATTACAAGTCTGTAAGTACTTTGAATAAATGTAATTACATCAAAGAACGCTATTTTGGACGACTAATGTACATCAAGGAACGCTATTTTGGACGACTTTCTGTCGGAATGAACGTATGTTAGCCAGTCTGGAATAAAGGCATTTTACTGCAAAGAATCATTTCCAGGAAGCTTCCAGGTTTCCATGGAGGCGCGATGCTTGTGTAATTTGAGATTACCATATTCAATACGAAGGAAAATTTAATATGAGACAGACGGAAGGGGAAAAAAATCTTGGGTACAGTCAACGTAGTAGATATTCATCTATTTCCCCCCTCCCCCCTCCCCCTCTCCGTTACCGTCTTCCTCTTCCCCTCCTTCCATCCCTGAGATCAGAATCTGTTGACACCTTTCGTGAGGTTTATTGGATGTGATCTCTGATGGGGATCCCAGATGCCTCATCATCACCGTCTTCTCCTCATCCGGCTAAATCCTCCTTGAAGGAAGGGACCAGCCTGCGTCTCTCTCTCTCTCTCTCTCTCTCTCTCTCTCTCTCTCTCTCTTCTTCCACCGAGCCATTCAAGTTATCTGAATTTTGGTTTGTAGCTTGGTGCAATTTTAATTTTCATAACATTATTAGGAAAAAAATAATTACTTACGGATTTACCTTGATTAAATTTTTGTCAACATAAAACAGTGCGTCCCCCTCCCCTCCCCAACCCCATCTTTTTGATTGTATAAACGTGTTGTTTATATTTGTTTTATCTTCTTTTCTCCCCCTCTCTCTCTCTCCCTCCTTTCCGTCCTTCCCCTCTTACTCGATTCATATCAATAAAGAGGTCGGCCAAATCCTCTCGTGTCAAGAATACAAGACATTATTGATCTTTCCATGATGCAAGTCTCTCTCTCTCCGTCTCTCCCTCTTCCTCTCCTCCTTCCCTCTTCTCTTCCTCTCTCATCTCTCTCTCCTCAATCTCTCTAACTCTTCTCATCTCTCTCCCCTCCTCCTCTCTCCCTCCCCCTCCTCTCCTCCCCTCACTCCCTCTCTCCTCCTCTCCTCTCTCTCTCTCTGTGTGTGTGTGTGTGTGTGTGGTGTGGTGGTGTGTTGTTGTTTGTTGTGTGTGTGTGTGTGTGCTTGATACTGAGCCCTCAGTAGTAGGATGCTCTATCTTGTCTTTACTTGTAAGTGAAATAGCTGTATGCTGCCGGGTAGATACTGACTAAAGCTGCTAACCCTGGCGTCTTATTTTAGCTGTTAATGTAATTGAAGCCTTGTTGACCGCAACTTACATGGCCGGAACGGTGCGAAGTTGTGAAATAGATCTCAGTTTCGGGACTGTGCAATATTGGAACGTTGTTTACATCGGTGCAATAGGAGTGTGTTCCCGGCAGGAGGTGTTTTCAGTTCAGTAGGTGGTTGAAGCCGTTCTTGGTCGCTTTGGTCACTTTGGTTTTTAAGTTTCGTGCAAGTTGGTTTATCATTGATCTGGTTTGCAGTCTGTTACGCATCCTTTAGATTAGGTGGTTATGAAAGAGTCCAAACCAAAGTAATACTTGCTTGTTTTGTTTACTCGTAGATTGTCTGATAAACTGGTCGGTGGTTGAATCTTTCTTACTGAAACTAGTTGGTGGTTGAATCTTTCTTACTGAGCACTTGTATATAACATTCGTATTGATTAACGGAATATTGGCATTTACATTTGAAATTTTCTTGTTTGTCATTGTGTAAACATTTATTTTGATCCTGTCAACTTTTCTTGGAATGATGGCCATAGTTTTCTGAATTTATTGGCGTCTTGGAAGGATTTTTGAGATATGTCATATTGGATAGACAGTAACGAAAGGAATGCATACTGAAATCTGTTGTATAAGTTGGTGACAGTTGCCCGTCGTGTTTAGCAACATTAAAGTGAGAACACTGGTCACCCAATGTTACGGATGGCTTGTCAGTTTAGTTCACATTTTGTTTTGAAAGTTTAAAGAGAGCAATGTTGTGCATCATTAAGGAAAAATTAAATCGTCATCGACTCGAATGAAGCTCAAATAACTTAAATTGACGTGTTGACATTGCCAAGTCCAAGGCTGTTAATAAACGGATTTCCTATGTGCTGTGTCAGTGTACTTATATTAGTATATTAGTTTTCTTTCAGATTAACTAAGTTCTACATGATGTACACGTTTATTTTAGTGTTTGAGTGTTCTTATACTCATTTGCATGATGCCTGACGCTCAATAAAGCTTTACTATTTATTCGTTCTTATATCCAGTTATAGTATTGCGCAGTGCGGTGAAATTGTGGGATTTTACATTTAATTGTGATTTCGGAATTATGAAGCTATTAACTTGGTCCTTCAGTTCGTAAAAAGGCTATTGAATTGCGCACAATGAAAACCTTATTAATTCCGTAGCATTACCTTCCCCGACCATCTCCATTTTGACATTGAAAGTGCGAGTTGCTCTGCTCGCCAGTGACATGATTTGAAGGCTTGGTAGCTGGATGGGTGATAGAGAGAAAGGGGAGGATTTTTTTTGGTTGGGGGAGGGGGGGGGGGGGAGAGAGGGGGGGGGGAAAAAAAGAGTAGCCTGCATTCTTTTACATTGTTCATGAAGTCCTTTGTCAGAGTAAGGTTATTGCTGCCTGTCTGGCTACTGTACCTGGCAATACCACCATTGGATCACAGAGTTGTGTTGATACTCC
>NC_061104.1:13300558-13433058 GCF_015104395.2 Macrobrachium nipponense
GGGTTCGATTCTCGGCCATTCCATTGAGGAGTGAGAGATGTGTATTTCTGGTGATAGAAGTTCACTCTCGACGTGGTTCGGAAGTCACGTAAAGCCGTTGGTCCCGTTGCTGATTTACCACTGGTCTCATGCAACGTAAAAACACAATACAAACAAACAAACATATGCCCTTTTTTATATATAGATATCAATATATACCTAGGATTTAGACGAACCTTGATTTTGACATCACGATGAACTCACTGTGGATAGTTGTAGTACTAAGGCTGCGAAATTTCTATTTTAAAATGTGCATATTATACTCGAAGCGACGCTTGTTTTCTCTTGACCTTTTCCGAGGTGAGAGCTCCGTAAGCCCGGGGATCACGCTTGGTCAAAAGGGCTCTTAGTTCACGGCAGGTCACTTAGGCTCTCTGATTTCAGGTCAACCCGGATATAATGGCTTGTTAGTTCCGGAGGATTGTTCCGTATTATTTAGTCGATTGTTGGCGCTGGAGGGGCAAGGATGGGTATTTTGTTTTTCCCGTGTTTGAAGTGAGCACATTTCTTCCCCCTCCCCAGTTTTGGGCCTCTCTCTCTCTCTCTCTCTCTCTCTCTCTCTCTCTCTCTCTCTCTCTCTCTCTCTCTCTCTCTCTCTCTGGCACTGGAGGAGTAAGAATATATATTTTGTTTTTCCCGGTTTTGAAGTAGGTTTGTTCCATCCCCTCCCACTTTTTTTTTTTTTTGCCCCCCCCCCCCCCCCTCCCCCCCCCTCTCTCTCTCTCTCTCTTCTCTCATCTCGTCTCTCTCATCTCTCTCTCTCTCTCTCTCGTCTCTCATTTTTTCCCGGTTTTGAAGTAGGCCTGTTCCACCCCCATTTTTTGGGGCCCCTTCCCCCCTGGGGGTTCCTTCTCTCTCTCTCTCTCTCCTCGTCTCTCTCTCTCCTCTCTCTTCTTCTTGCTTCTCGTCTCTCTCTCCTCCTCATCTCTCTCTCTCTCTCTCTCTCTCTCGTGTTTTGAAGGGAAGCTGCTATAATCATGTGAGCGTTTTTTGTCTTAAGCTTTTTCAAATTGTCTTTGGGAAAATGAAAGTGGTTTTATAGCAGTCTTCATTTCTTCCCCAAACGGGAGTAGGAATTGTAGAGTGGGTCTCGCTTAAAGGTTAAGAGAAGGGGTCCCCGGCCTGCGCGCGAAAAGGTCACGGCGGAACTGGGTGATGTCGGTTTGGAGGAGATGAGATAATCTCTTGACAGTGGTTCGAAAAAAAAATGATGGTACGGGTAATTAAAAACTATTATGTCAGATAGAAGGGTATTATTATATTTCGGCACAAGAAAATCAAACTTGCTGTCCCTCGTGTAATAGTAACCTTTTTTATATATATACTCTGCTTTCAAGGAAGTTTTTATGCCATCTCTTCAGTTTATTTTTTTTTATTCAAGTAAGATTTCTCCCTCTGGAGCATTAAACAATTTGAATTCGCCACTGAATGGAAGTTAGACGTATTTGTAGAAGGAATACATTTAACCATCGAATTATATTAACCTTGATTTTTATATTGGATAAGAAGTATATAACTTCCTGGATATTATTTTAAAATTGCGTATGTCTTCTGTGAGCTTTCAAGGAACTTACGACCAATCTTTTCCTTTTGTACAAGTAACGCGGCTGGTTTTGATGTTTTAATACCGGCTGTAAAATGAGATAAAGTTCATAAGAAAAAGGGCTGAAACCAGTGAACCTGTTTCTTAATGGTCACGGCCGATAGTCACCCGGTTTTTAGTTACTACTTGAACTTGGTAGAATGTAAATTATTAGCCGGAGGACGAGTAGTTCCACGACCTTTCGTCCCGTCTCCTGGTTATTTCTACTCGAAGTAGTTTTTTTTTTTTTTTTTTTTTTTCCCTTCATTTTGAAGACCTGATAACCGCTCGGCGTTAACTAATGGTGACGAAATCGGGATCAGATGTGCGTTGCATCACGGCCTTTTTTTAGTAACAGAAAGTAAGATGACCTAAGGCGGTGGTGGTAGTTTTGAAAGGGTCATAGTCATTTAACTTATATAGGGAAACTACATCTGGAGAGTGTTTGTTGATGTCGTCACTCGTATTAACGTGTTATGCGAAGGCCAGGATCATCTATACTAAATTTGAATGGGCTGCGGGAAAAAGGACTGAGATCTCATGCTGGCATATGGCCAACTTTTGACACATACGCCTGAAGTGGAACTACGAGTCAGGCGGGAAATGTTTTTCTTGCGCCAGTCCCAAAACTCTAGTCTAATCTATTAGGAAAATTATTCAAGCCCTGTAATATGGACGAGATGAGGAAGGCATCTGATCTATGGGTACGAGAAGAGCTGGGGTATGGGTATGTTCGAGTTAGGGGGTAGTAGTGGCGTGATGTGACCTTAGGTTTAGTTATAGTGTGCTCACGGATACGGCTGAAGTTTCTTAGAGGTGAAGAAGGGGATGAGTTGTATCTGTTCGCTTTGGAAGAATGCAGTTAGCTTCTCCTGAATGCGATTGTGGACCCGCCCTCCGGAGGGGGGGGGGGGGGGGGGGGGGGGAAAGGTTGATTTTCGTATGTGAGCGACCGAAACCGTGGGTCTGGGATGTTCTGAAATGTTAATGAAGGCGTTAGCCGCATACTACCAGGTTTACAAGGCGTGTGAATGGCTTGTGAATTTTTGTGGAAACGTGCAAGAAGAATTTTGACTACCTTTATCTTTGTTTAGCGATTTGCAAAAGTATATTGTCGCACTATGGAAGTTGCTTTACAAATGATGGCAGTTTAGTTAGTCGTCTTTATTATTGTTTAGTGACTGAACAGTTCTGTAGGATCGACACTTAAATTAACCGCGATATTTTCTCATGTTAGTCAAAATGGTTATAGTGCTGAATAGGGATCGTTAATATAGCTGATTGTGTTTAGAACAAAATGTTGAGAAGTATAGGTCACGACTGCAGTGTTAATGAAAGTATTTTTATAGCCCGGTTTGGTAGTACGCAGTGACGACTTTTTTTTTTTTTTTTCTCTCCATAGCTTTGTTTTATTATTTATTT
The DNA here is from genome assembly GCF_015104395.2 of Macrobrachium nipponense. Classification (NCBI taxonomy): domain Eukaryota; kingdom Metazoa; phylum Arthropoda; class Malacostraca; order Decapoda; family Palaemonidae; genus Macrobrachium; species Macrobrachium nipponense. The sequence continues at coordinate 13,303,602 of NC_061104.1, forward strand.
TTGTTTTTACTATAGTCAGCTATGTAGTAAATAACTAGCAAGGCAGGCATCTCATAACAGTAGCTAATTCAAATTCTGAGTGGTGGTTGGTCTCGGATTCCCCATGCCGCATAACTATCTGGCATTGGGAGGCGAGAGCTCTATGACGTCATCGTGTCGTCGCCCTGACATGGGAGCACCTGAAGCCGTTGTTAATTCTGCAGATACTACCCCTCCCTCTTCCATGCCACCCTTCCACACACCCCCCACCATCCTCTTCCCCCCCCTCCCCCACCTGTCTTGCGTTAGAGTTATCAGGGCAGACAGGCTTCTGTGCACCTCTCTCTCTCTCTCTCTCTCTCTCTCTCTCTCTCTCTCTCAATCTCTCTCTCTTCTCTCTCCCAATGTAAATGTTTCAGACTTTGTGTTTTTTTTTTTTCTTGGATACATAATGGCAGCTTTAATAGGTAATTTAGAAGTCTCGTTCTGCGCATTTTCCTTTATTGTTTATTCCCTGAAAATTAGGAAATACAAACATCTGTCGTTGTCATGGGAATTTGTCTGGAGACCTTTTGGATCGTAACTTTATCAAGTTTGGATCTGGCGAGAAATTTAGAAACTCGATTGTTCTCTTAGAGATATAAGTGAGTAATTGAGGGAGTTAATGAACAGAAAAAAAAAAAAAAAAAAAAAAAAAAAAAAAAAAAAAAAAAAAAAAAAAACCTTGGAAGATTTTAGCTTCTGTTTTATATACATCTGTTGTTAGAACGACGTCATAACCTTATATTGTTTGTTGTGGTTGTATAGGTATAGTTTTTAAGTAAACACTAACAATAATCACGTAATTATATGCCCGTGCATCCATTTGGCTTTTTAGATTAATGTTCGTACTCCCCAAAAAATCAAGGAGTTCAGCTACTCGAACATTTTTTTTTCCCCTTCCACTGGTCGCCTCCCAAACTGGATTACTTGTTTATTTGTACATAAGAGACCTTCTCGGTCAGCCTGTGGTGAGAACGCGCGTGGCCACGTGTGTGGTTATTTTCGTCCTCATCACCCTTCAGGATAGAAGCCCGCGTTCGTAATGTCACTCACTCCATTCTGTGTCATCGGGAAGTTTTCCTGATTTCCTTATTCCGCCTGTAGGTTTCTCTTCAATATTCTCCTCCGCCATATCCGGGACCAGGTCAGTCACGTAAGAGAGAGATGACGTTCGGTGTGAAGACGAACAATTTCGGTGTAAAGTAAAGCGTTATTGCAGTGTTCATGCGGATTGGTTGGTGGTAGACGACTGTGATCAATGACATGATAAGTCTCTCTCATTCAATCAAGATGTCGATTTTATATATCGTAAACTTTTGTTTTTCTGCGTGTGCATTAAGTGGATGCACAAACACGAAGTGCTGACGAAGGAACGGCCGTGACCAGATTGGACAAAGCTTCCCATTCTAGTAGATACAGATCCATTAGAACTGTTTGTGAATGAGCCTGTTGGCTAAAGCGCTTGATATATAACAGTCAGTCGTTATTTTCCACCCTGTATGATTTTGCTTTACAAGCTGACGCGTGCTTTGATCCACGCTTGTTTTCGTGTTTTCTTGAAAAACGATCTTGAGCAGTGTAAGCGCGATTTACAACAGGTGGAATAGGCAACTCTCCCCTGGCGTCGGCGCGTGTTTACCTGCCTGTGCTTTCTAGTGTTCCTCCGAGTGCAGGATGGCGTAGCGACCTTTTTCATATGCGTATGTACTCGATTGATGGCGTTGCCATGGATACCTCCATTAGAGAGAGAGAGAGAGAGAGAGAGAGAGAGAGAGAGAGGTTGCTAGGGACAGCGTTTTTACTTTGGGAATAGATATTCCCCCAAGAGAGAGAGAGAGAGAGAGAGAGATATGAATACTATATGTTGGTACGGAAATGTTGAAAGTCAATTGGTTTGGGGGGGGGGGGGGTAAAAATTGAAAAGGGGTATTGGGGTTGGGTTCCTTCCCCCACCGTGTAAATAATGGTGGGGTTTCTTAGTTTTCTCTCTATTGGCATTTTCGAAAAAAATAATGTATTAATTTCTATTAAATGTCGGCACTTTAAGAGCCCTTTCGGTGGGACCCGGATTGTTTATATTTTTATAAAATAACCTCCTTCCAGATGAACTTCCTTAACAGGTGATTCGTGACTTCCTTATGCCATGCTGTTGTATTCATGCGCCAGTACTGCTGCCTTGGGCGCAGTGCTTATCTGCCCCCTCGCCATGCTCGACATTGCTATAATGGGAAGCCAGCGAAGCCTTGTACACTGTTGGTTATACCACTCCACCCCAGACCCGACCTCTATCCCCAGAAATAGTTATGACTTTAGTAGGTGTTTTGGCAGGATGCCCCTCTTGCGTGTGACGTCGAAAACCCTCCCTGGGTGCCCCTCCCTCCCGAGGAAGGAAGGGGGGTGGGGAGAGGGTGCTTTCGTTGTTTCCTTATGCAGGCGGCACTTTCAAGTCTCGTGTTTTGGTTCCCGTTTGAGGTGCTCTTTTTGCTGTTTTTTTATTGCGATATATTGGGTAATTATTAGTGTTCTTAGTGATTTGCCGTCACTTGATGTAACGTTATCAGAGTTTTGTGTCGCCGCAGTGATAATTTTCCTATAAAGATTTGATTACAGTGATACAATAAATGTAGAATGAGACTTCATATTAAATGGTATTACATTGGACAGAATGTTTGGCAGTATCAGTTTTCATGTCAGTCGCTTGAAAGGTTAGCATTATGGTGCTCTTGACATCAAATATTTTTTTTCTTCATTGCATGCAAGCAAATGGCCACCCGTCGAACTATATAAACTTTAGGCATTTTTTTTTTTCTTTTTTTTTTTATTTTAATAAATGATTGATGGTAAATTGTATCACTAATAAAGCGTTGTGTGTAAGCAGGTAGATATCCTAAATCCTTGAACAGAAATGCGACGTGAATTGCAATATTGTTTTGGTTGGCTTTTGACATTGTCTGGGGCCGGAGGAAGGAATGTGCTTGTGTGCTGCCGATTGGACACTCGCCAGGTTTATCTAATAAGGAACTTGAACGTTGGAGGCTAGTGGTGCATTATTTGTTCTGTGTTTCCCTCGGCGACATCGTTTTCAGAGTTAAGTAGTCCGCAATTTGCCAGAGAAATGGTGCTGACGATGATTAAATCGGTTTCCTCATTGGAGCTACGTGTATAGACTTTCTGGGTCCCCCGTAGTGGAATAAGGCCGTCAGTGCACCTCATGTGGTGCACTGTAGGCCCCCAGCTTTCAGTCCTTTCTTAGTGCAGCTGCGAGGTTTTCCTCTTGATAAACTCTTTCTAAATCCTCGTCCTGTCTCTTTCCCTTTCAGCGACGAATGACTTCATAGGTCCCGGCTTTTTCCTACATTCTAGTACATTCTTTTCTATTCTACTATCTGAGTCTTTCCTCGAAAGAAGTGATGGATGCTGTCGTCAGAAAGCAGAAATAGTCATGACTGGGTCGTGGAATCCTTGAGGGACTAGGTAGCTAGCTATTCGGGTTCCCACGCTGCCCGTTGTCCTTTGCCCGGGTTTGGTAACACTTGAATCTGCCAACAAATAATCCCCCCCCCTCTCTCTCTCTCTCTCTCTCTCTCTCTCTCTCTCTCTCTCTCTCTCTCTCTCTCTCTCGTTTGTTATCAGCTTCCTATTAGAATATTGTAAGGGTATGTGGGTAGTGTGTGTTGTTGTTGATAAAGAGCGATAATCCTCTTTCGCATTTGCTCCATCCAAGAAGCTTCATTATGGAGCAGTGTGACATATGGTCGTGAGGAAAAGTCTGGTAGGTTATTGGAAGTAATCGGCCTTGAATTAAGAATATTTGGACGTGTCTTTACACACGCCCCATCTATTTCTAACATGTTTTTATATAAGCAGAGGTTTAACTTTTTTATTTTCTTCCCTTTTTTTCTCCTAAAGTGCTTTTATTTTCTTGAAACCCTTTTTTTTTTCTCCTAAAGTGCTTTTATTTTCTTCCCTTTTTTTTCTCCTAAAGTGCTTTAATTCAGCATAACGTTGCTCAAGTATTTCTCATTGAATGCAGTTATGAAAAATACAATAATACGTTTAAATTATCATTGTTTTTTTACCCCCTCTTTTCTTTCTCCCATGAGTAGGATCGATAATGTTGGTCAAACATTGACAGGTAGTTTTGTTATGATTTAATTTAAAGCATATTTTATATTAATGCTCCATGACAGTAAAAAAAGTGTTGGGTATTTTTTTTATTTTTTTTTTTTTTATTTTATTTTTTTTTTTTTACCAGAAGCGTACTTATTACTTATCGATAACTATCAATTTCTTCACATCAGTATTCTGTTTATTTAACAATGTTTTGTGTGCCGGATTACCGTTGTTTTATTATTATCGTTATTATTATTATTATTATTATTATTATTATTATTATTATTATTATTATTATTATTATTATTACTCAAAATTGGTCCTGATGTTTTGAATAATGATTGTGATGCTTGTTATTTGTTGTTTTCATATAATTATTTGACTAATAAGCCTTTTCTGCTTTCAGGTAAGAGCGCATCAATGATTGGCTATATAAACGGAGTATAATCTCTGCATATGTAAGTATTTTCTCTGTTCTCAAGGACCTCCATGCTTCAGTACGGCTTCTGAATACTGCTGCCTGGAATAAGGGCTTAGGAATGAGGTCGAGTTGGTTTTATTTGTGTTTTTGTGCCTTGAGAGGCGCAGTGCGCGGCTGACGATAGCTGGCACACAGTATGCTCCCCAGTCTGGAGTTCCTTAGGGAAAGGTCGTAGGGCTGGCAAAGTCACCCCTAAGAACTTTAGAAAACGGAAGGCTCTGCGTCATCAAGAAGGGTGATAAATGAAGCATAGTCTCTCTCTCTCTCTCTCTCTCTCTCTCTCTCTCTCTCTCTCTCTCTCTCTCTCTCTCTCTCAGGGAAAAAACGCGTAGAATATTTCCAAGTCACTTTGATGCTATTAATATACATACAAGTATACATACGTATGCGTATATTTCGTGTACATACTTTATTGGCGGATTTACGAGAATACCTAAAATGGTTTACATTTTGTAGATTCTCTCTCTCTCTCTCTCTCTCTCTCTTCTCTCTCTCTCTCTCTCTCTCTCTCTCTCTCATCCAGACAATGACGAAAGCTTTTGTCATCCGTCTGTTTTCGTTTTTGGAGAAAGAATTTTTGAGGTTTCTTGCTCGTTTTGAATTTTAAGTTTTCAAGCGCTTTCGAAAATGTTTCTCGCATCGCCTTAGTTGGCAACCGTTTCATATAACCACAATAACCCGTGGAAGTCATTGGGCAAGTTTTCTTCCCAAATGCCACCTTAAACCAAGATGGGCCTTTATTCTTCTTATCTTTCGAATGAAATTAGTATCAATGTTAATATTACCGCAGCGTCAGCTAGAGATTCGTTATGGCAGCCCCGTTTCTGCCAAATTGTGTATGGCAACCACCTAATTTGGAGTCGATCTGTATCTTCCCTAAATACATTGGGAATAAGAATAAGAAATGCTTGGCTTTGGAGTCCTTGTGTCTGAGGTAGCATTGAAATGTGGTGGGGTAGATAAATTATGAGAAATTGACATGCTTAGGCCCTCATCGGTATCAGTGTATGGCTTCTGTTATAGAGTTTTCCCATATATATGTCGTGTTTCGTACTTGTGAAAGGTTTATTACCGTTATCATAACATGGTTAATAAAATCAATTACTTTGCCAAAATTAACTTCCAAGTAGCATTTTACTTATTGATTTTTGATCCACAAAGCCTTCAGAAGTGATAATAGGCATCGTTATCCTCTCTCTCTCTCTCTCTCTCTCTCTCTCTCTCTCTCTCTCTCTCTCTCTCTCTCTCTCTCTCTCTCTCTCTCTCCACTGCGTCCCTTCGGCCCATAGCTGCAACCCCTTCCATTCTGTTTACCTCCTTTCATATAATATATATATATATATATATATATAATATATATTATATATATATATATATATATTATATATATTGTATGTATGTTTTTTTCCATCTTTCTTTCCACCCTCTCCTAACAGTTGATTCATAGTGCAAACTACAAGGTTTCCCTCCTGTTAAACCTTTCAAATCTTTAGACTGGCCTTTGGCCTAAATTCTACTATATTCTTTTCTGTTCTTCAATCAGTGAATGAGTTCAGTGCGAGGAGAGGAGAGGAGAGGCGGGTTTGTCATGATCTATCCCCTGTGTTGGTTTCTGTGGAATCCGTACAAGAATCGCCACAATCTCCTTATATTGTGAAGCCCCTGTTGTCTAGTTCCTCTCTTTGCCATTGTTCACTCTTTTTGTCTCTGTGCCTAGTACAGTTTTATGTACGTGGTATGATTAGTATTTTTGTTGATTACAATTTTGTCTAGAAGAAAAGTATATCTTAGTTTTACCAGACCGCTGATCTCATTAACAGCTCTCCTAGGGCTGGCCCGAAGGATTAGATATTTTTACGTGGCTAGGAACTAATTGGTTACCTAGCAAAGAGGGGGGACCTACAGTTTATTATATCGAGAAATTAATTTTATCACCATAAATAATTTCCTTTGATTCCGAGTTGGCATTTGTTTAGAAGAGGTTGTAGCTTTTATGAATTAGCTGTTCAGTCGACGGTACTGCCTTGTTTACTGATGATAAACACACACACTTCCCACGGTCCATTTTTGTGGACAATAAACCAAAAACTTTTTCCATCAAATGGTCAACAACCTCATTTCCCGTAGGGGGATAGTGCCATCAGTGTACCTCATGCTGTTCATTGTAGGGCATTTCTTAAGGTTCTCTGTAGTGACCCTTCGGCCCCAGCTGCTCTTCATTTCATACATTTTACCTTACCTTCGTTCATATATTCTTTCTTCCATACATTTGACCTTACCTTCGTTCATATATTCTTTCTTCCACCTTCTTCTATCAGTTGTTCCACAGAGCAACTGCTTTGAAGTTTCCCTTCTGTTACACCTTTCTACTCTGTTTTCCTCTCAACAAATCTCATCTACCGCTTCAGTTATCTAAAACTGGTTGTGTACATCCTGTCTCACTTCAAGAAGCCACATCGACCTAGTATGCGTAATGTGAACTTGTGCTTAAGCTATCAATAGCAAGTGGTTTAGGACGGGTTCGATCACGAAGGAAGATAGTAGGTCGATCCAGGTCACACCACTTAACCAGGTATAACCCAGTTATAGTTTTAGAATTAAGTTTTCTGTAAAAGGAACTATTGACCTGGCTTTGTCTGTCCGTCCGCGCTTTTTCTGTCAGATCTGTCATGCGTTTTTGAAGGGGTTTGGCAGATTTGACGCTGGGTGTTGTTGGTGCCATGCCGTACGGATCGAATTTGTGACGTTTTGTTATGGGGAAGTGGCAGCGCTATCTGTAAAAAAGTTAATCTGTCGGGATAGTGCTATCTTATCTCTTTTTATCATTCTCTAACATTCTCTGCAGCCCAGTAAAACATCAAATGTTTGTATACTTTCAAATCACTTGTATTTGTTCTCTCTCTCTCTCTCTCTCTCTCTCTCTCTCTCTCTCTCTCTCTCTCTCTCTCTCTCTCTCTCTCTCTCTCTCTCTCTCTGCCTCTGCATCCCAGACCATCCAAGATTGGAAGATGCAAAATATACCAGATGTACTAGCAACTGTCTGGTAGACATAGGTGCCTCCCGAACCAAGATGTAAAGGTAATCTCTCTCTCTCCTCGTCTCTCTCTCTCTCTCTCTCTCTCTCTCTCTCTCTCTCTCTCTCTCTCTCTCTGTATTATATATATATATATATATATTATATATATATATATATATATATATATATATATATATATATATATATATATATTTTGTGCAGTTTTTTTCAGTATCTTTCCTCGATGCTCAGTCAACTTTCCTTGAAATAAGTTGAACTTCAAAAAACTTTTCACTTTTTCATAAAGGACTTCTCAAAAGTGGTACTGGAAGTTGTTTTAGGTCTACCTCATTCCACTTTTATAAGCTAAGACAATTGTGCACTTGATGGTAAAGACGAAGGAAAATAATTTTTTTTTTTATTCTCCCCTGATGAAAGCCTGCATAAACTTGTGGTACGCAGACCTAATCCCCGCCCAAATAAGAAAGTTATGATTCACCTTAAGCCGATGGGTAAAAAAAAAAAAAAATTGGCCAGCGTTGCTTGGTAACCAGCCACTTAGTGCTGGGACACATCTGTAGCTTTGCGGAGGCCGGGGAGGGCATTAGTTAACTCAAAAGTGAGGTAGGTATACATGTGCGCTCGCTCTTTCTCCATTGCAAATTTCGGATTAATTAGAATGTTTTATATATATATATATATATATATATATATATATATATATATATTTATTTACTTACACCTTGGCTGAGTCACACTAGTTTGGACACATTCGCCTCCTTTTAATGTAGCAACCATTGCTGAGGAAATGACGGTATGACCAGTTTTTCCCAGATTCCCCTTAGTTGCCTTAGCAGCTGTTGTGACGCCACTTGACATAAATCAATCAATGCCCTTAGTAGGTTAGTTACTCTTGTATCTCCACCTTGTCGTTTTTATGGATTGAAAGAAAAAAAAATTGTATATATTGTGATTGAAGTAGGTGGTCGCTTGGTAAATATCAAGTACTATTCAATACTTTTCTGTGTACATTTTATTCATTGTGATTTTTTTTCCTGTTTAGTTTTTAGATTTCTCTGGTATTACTGACCTTGTGGTAAAATGCTATTTCTTCTCCCCCATAACGGGTTAGTGCCGTCAGTCCCCTCCATGCGGCGCAATGTAGGCATTTCTTAAGCCCCCCCCCCCCCCCCCCCCCCCCCCTGCTATCCCTTTCATTCCTGTTACTGTACCTCCGTTCGCATTCTATTTTCTTCCATCTTACTTTCCACCCTCTCTAGAAATTGCTTCAAAGTTTAACTACGAGGTTTCTCTCTCTCTCTCTCTCTCATGTCCTCTACTCTCCTCTCTCTCTCTCCTCTCTCTCTCTCTCCTCTATATATATATATATATATATATATATATATATATATATATATATATTATATTATATATTATATATAATATTAAACATTTTTCCCCTCAGCGAGAGGGAGTCTCTCTCTCTCTCTCTCTACTCTCTCTCTCTCGTCCTCTCTCTCTCTCTCTCTCTCTCTCTCTCTCTCTCTCTCTCTCTCTCTCTATATATATATATATATATATATCATATATATATATATATATATATATATATATATATATATATATATAATATATTATATAGAGAGAGAGAGAGAGAGAGAGAGAGAGAGAGAAAGAGATGCAAATATACCAGAAGATGTACTAGCAACTCTGGTAGACATAAGAGGTGCCTCACACATTACATACGTATATATATAATACACTTTGTTTCCCCCTCACCGAGAGGGAGAGTGGATGATATGTTCGAGAGAGACAGAGGAGTTCATCCCATGGTGTCAACACCTCGACGCTTTTTCTCTCTTCGACATGTTTTCTTTTCTTCTCTCCTCTGGAGAAAGTGATCCTCGCGGTAAGATTTTCCGCTGGTCTCCTTGCTGCAAAGGATGTCTCAGTGACTAAGGGTTTTGGCACCAGATCCCTTCTGTGAACGGCTGAAGAATGAGGCGCTATTCAGTCAGAGCGAAGTGTGTCATGGCTTTTATTTACTTAAAAAAAAAAGGGGGGGGGGATACATTCTCAAGAAGGCATCGCTCGTCTCTCGTTTCACGAGCGATTTTTGTTTGGAAGGGGGAGATACCTTTTTAGTTGTGACTTTATTCTCTATTTTTAATGCCCTAGTCATGTTCAATTAGTGTAGTAGTCGCTGTGCCCTAAAACAGCAGCCACTACTGTAGCGGAAGAGAGTAAAATAGCAGCTGCTACTGTACCCGAAAACAGCATTAGCTAATGTGGCCTAAAACGGCAGCTACTACTGTGGGCTAAAACAGCAACTACTGCTGTGGCCACAAACAGCAGCTGCTACTACTGGTGCCTATAACAGCAACTACTACTACTGTTGCCTAAAACAGCAACTACTACTATGGCCACAAACAGCATCTGCTACTACCGTGGCCTAAAACAACCACCGCTACTACTACTACTACTACTGTTGCTTAAAACAGCAGCTTTTACACTGCGGCCAGATACACGCTATTTGTAACTGTTATTGGGGAGACCAGGTCCTCCACATAATTTATAAAACCTAATCTTTGTGAATGTGTATTATATGGATAACATTTTCCATCAGTGTTATTTCATATATATAAAAAAAGAACGATTTCTTAATTATTATAATGCATAGCGTATAGCAAAGTAGCGAATTGCATATTTTGATTCGTATTCCTCGGGACCTTTCGAAGTGCATTTAAAGGGTCCCAGCTGACTCGAACCTGGGGGGTTGGGGGGGTTGGGGGGGGGGCGACGTGATGGATGCGAGGGGACGCAGCGTCGTCTCTGCTGCCTCTCCCCCATTTTTATATCTCTTTCTCTCCCTTTTGTCTCCCCTCACATACCCTCGAACTCTTTCTTTCGCTTTTTAAACAGCTGCTGATGCTGCGTTTCCCGGACTACTTTCTATTTAGTTTGACGGATGAACGCGAGTCGGATTTCCTTGATTTCTCTTGTTTAGGCGAAATATACAATAGGAAATATACTTTGATAATTTATTTACTAGTGTATATATTGTATTTTATCATTTATTGACGTTTTATGTATTGTATTTTATCATTTATTTACTAGTTTATGTATTGTTTATTAAAATTTAATTACTAGTGGATAACGCTAGCTTTAACGGTATAGTTGCTAGATATCACGCCTTGGCGGAGTCTCCTACGTGTGTGTTGACAAGTGAGCGTAGTTGCTTGTTATATTTCATCTGTGTGTAACTTCTAAAGCGTTAATTCCAATGGTTAGAGTAATCTTTGGCCTGTTCATCATGAATGTGTTGTTATTTCTGCCATGGTGTTTTGTATTAGCTAGTGATAGGAATGTCATCGCTACTTATATTTCCCTCGTTTTAATAGTTTTTGGTAGTTTTGAGGTCGGTAATCGGACTTACCAGTTGGTAATGCTAAGTGTCTATGTTGTCTTAAGTTTAGCCTCATTTGACGATTGAATTACATTCCTGCCGGAAAATTTTCATATATAAAAAAAGGCATTTATTCCTAGGCTGGCCAGAGTTAAATAAGGTTGTTACGGGAGGTTGAAAGCGGTGGTCTTTCACAATAAATTAGGAGAGAGCCTCCAAGCCAAGGTGCTAGGGAATCATGCTTTTGGAAGAATGGTGGATATACCGATTTGACGCGTTGAGAATCTTGGCCTTCAGCATTATAGATTGGCTAAGAAGCAGTGAATTATAAAAGAATTACGAGAAACGTGGTTCATTTTTGTTAAAGTGTATATCATATATAATGTTTTATTTAGAAATTCCACCAGAAATTTCTGTGGTAGTCTTTGAGTTTTTTTTTTGGTGTTTATAGTTTGTGTTTACGAGAGAGGTCCCAGTGGGTGAGGTTTCACGTTTGTCGAATACATAGTTTTATTTAGAATTTCCATCAAACGTTTCTGTAGCAGTGTCGGTGTAGAATTGATTATTATTGTAGTTTCTGTTTACCCTCAGCTGGGGGTCGGTGTTTTGGGGGTGGGGGGTGGGCTTGACAGTAGAGGGGTGCGAGATGAACATAGCGCCCCACAGACCTCCATGGTAGAATCGGCGGAAACGTGTAAGGTGCCTCCCCTCACTCTTGGAAAAGTATCATTTTCGTAAGACACGCCTCTCCCCTCCCCTCCGTCTCTCCAATCATTCCATGAGGTAACCCTCATTCCCCAACTCCCTCTCCCTCCTTCTCCTCCTCCCTCCCCTTGTAGTATGCTCTATTACTCGTGTCTCCTTTTGTTCCGATTCAGTTTATCGATCGTCCTGTTGCCCCTCCCGGCAGCTCCTATCGTCTTTTCCCTTTCTTCCTTCATTCTCTTTTATTTTTTTATTTTATTTTTTTTTTTTGCCAGGCCACCCTTTCTCTCTCCCTCGGCGATAAAGCTGCTGCTCCTACCCATCCTCTTGTTTTTTTATTTTTTTTCCTTCCTGAGAGTGGTTGCATCTTTCTCTCCTTTAAAATTTTTTTTTTTCCATGTTTTGATGCTTATCTGGTGTGCTGAGAATATATTTTTCCTGTGTATCTGTAGTATAGATCTTTTTTGCCATTGTTAATAAAACATTATTGATAAATATGTGTAAATACGTATATATATGAATAACTTGATCACGAAGCATATAAACGTGATATAATATATATATATCTATATATATATATAATATATATATATATATTATTATATATATATATATATATATATATATATATATATATATATATTATAATATATATATATATATATATATATATAATGCTTTTAATATTTTCGACATGAGCCCAACAGGACTTAACGGTACTGTGTTGTTGTTTTTCTATTTTCCTCCTGTCTCTTGTTTTGGTTTCCTCTTCGCGGTGTCTCCTCCTCCTCCTCCTCCTCCTCCTCCTCCTCATGTCGCCAGTAGGAGGAGGAGGAGGAGGGTCTGCGTTGCACTTCCCCTCTTTCTCTCTCTCTCCCGTTTCCCCTCACACGTCGTCCCCTTTCCTCACTTTGTCACTCGATCGATATTTTACTGTTCTGTCTACGCTAAGCACTGTTCCATTCCGTTCTGTCGTTCGGCCTCGCCTTTTTTTGTATTTATTTATTTTTTTTTTTTTGTCCCGTTTTCATTTTTCTTTTTTAATTAATTCTTTCCCAGTATTTTTATTTCATTTCATCGCCTTTTTCTCTTATTTATTTATTTATTTTTTTTAGCCCCCGCTGGTTTTCCCTCTAATTTTTATTCTTTCTCTCTCTTCTTCATTCGGTTTGTGTTTCTGCCATTTATACCTCTTCAAATTTTAATGTTGAATCCTCGAGAGAGAGAGAGAGAGAGAGAGAGAGAGAGAGAGAGAGAGAGAGAGAGAGATATATTTTGAAGACGATGACGATAGCGTGTGTTCCCCGGTGCTTGTTTATCATTACCGTTAGCTCTCTTGTTTTGTTAAAAGCCGGATCCCTCGTCTCATTTCCTTTGTCTGAGCTTGTTTTAATCTCTCTCTCTCTCTCTCTCTCTCTCTCTCTCTCTCTCTCTCTCTCTCTCTCTCTCTCTCTCTCTCTCTCTCTCTGGGCTGCCGTGCATACGTGTTTACCAAATTTTTGAGGCATATCATATATTACTGTAGGCCTGGGTTTCCAATAGGCCTAAAGAGAACCAAGACACTGGTAGCCTAAAGGACCTTGGTGGTTGATGTATGCAAGGCTATTTGGGGCCCGTTGTGCCTTTTTTGGGGAAGTGGGGTGTTTCTCGTAACTTTGGTAGGGAGGGGAGAAGGGGGGACGGGACGTTGTTGTTGGTGGTATTCTAGGTAATTCCTTTTCTCTCTTTCTGGGTACAAAGGTTAAATTTGGAATACTGTCTGAGTATTCCAGACAGTTCATATTATTTATTCCCCTATTGTACATCCGTGCGTGCGTTAATTTTTTTTAATACTTCGCCGAATTTCTTCTTAGACTTGGAATGGACGCGTGAAAGATTGCGTGCTAAATTGCATTTCTGGGGAACTTGCAAGTGTTTTCATTTTGTGTAGTTGCGATTCCGTTTAATGGATCAAGGACTAAAGAATGTAAATTTTATTTGAATTGTGGTTCTTACCCTGACCTGCTAAATTCTAAATTCTTTTCTGTGCTGTGTCAAGATTACATTCGATGGATCCAGTTCTCCAGAGTTATACATTAACTTGAAATCGGCCAAATGTCCTCAAGGAAATGGGATATGATTCTTACCCTGACCTGGTAAAATGTTGATAAAAAAGAAAATCGGTCCAATATAGAAAAGAAACGGAATGCATTCTCACCCTGACCTAGTATTATGTTGACCAAGGACAGTGTTCATTGGTGCTTCTGCCCTTTTAGGTCTGGAGTGGCCTCGAGTTCGCATATCAGTTTAGGAATATTATTACCTTTGCCTGCTTGCTTGAGGTCGGTGGTTGCTTTTCAAGTAGACAAGTGATTCACCAGTTCACTTTGCGGGCCTTTGTAATTCAATATGTTGAGTGTGGTTCTCTCTCCCAGTTTCCTTCCCATCTCTCCAACCCTCCCATTATTCTGACGTTCTTCCCCATTGGTCATCTTTTTGGGAGGGGGCCACAAAAACATCACATTATGATGCATATTATGTCAACTGATGGCAATCCCATTCCCCCCTACGTTGGATCTCTCTCTCTCTCTCTCTCTCTCTCTCTCTCTCTCTCTCTCTCTCTCTCTCTCTCTCTCTCTCTCCACCCACAGTAGTCCCCATATTCTTTTCGCAGGTGCGCCAAAGGGGGCGAGGGTGAAAAAATTGGCCGGTGTACTCGTGCACATGCTCGTGTCTGCCCCTCAATGTTTCTCGTCCCCCATCATGTATCTGTTAAAGGCCACAGTTTTAAATGACACTTGCATTACGGGCTGCCTTAAAGCAAGAGCCCGTGCTGGCATAGGCTTGCGCGTTAAACGACAAATAATGTGTGTGCACTTTTTCTTTCACCATTACTGCAAGACATTTTCAAGGGAAGTGTCTATGACGGGATAAAATCCCTCATGTAAGGCAGTGATTCATTTCAATTTGGCGTGACAATTCAGGAATTAAATGCCAGAATAAATATACATTAATATTCAGGAATGTGTTGAAGAACAGTGGTCTCTATGCACCTAAGTGAAAATTGACTTTGGATGGCCTGCCACCACATATATAGTATAACGTAGTAATACGGTCAACAGAATTAAATAACATTTAGCCCAGGTCTATTGACAGTTAACCCCAATCGGCACCAGATGTTCGAAGGAGATTTAAAGAGAGAAACTGACCAATCCGCTTCAGTTCTTGTTAGTGTTCAGCGTAGACATTGGTACTCTCTCTCTCTCTCTCTCTCTCTCTCTCTCTCTCTCTCTCTCTCTCTCTCTCTCTCTCTCTCTCTCTCTCTCATTGTGTGTATTTGCTTAACAATTCCTTGAAGGCGGAAGATCTTACACCTCGTTTCATTTTCCTTATGGCCATTATATCCTTATGATAGGACACTCATTTCTACTATATTCGTCAGTGTTAATCCAGAAATCCCCCGTATTGTCCAAGTAACTTTTACCTTGAGAATAACAAACACGGAGAGAATAATTGTGAGAATAATTGTGTATACTCGTAAAAGTTCACGACTCCCATCTAGGATTCGAACTTCAACCTTTGGCTTGATATGCAGAATCAACATTCATTGAATTCAAATCTTGCTATTTCACCAAGATGACCGATTGCCAAGTTTAAAAACACGTTAATAATTGCGAGTTTCCTCACTAATTTACGCAAGTTAATCAGATACACAAATTATGTGTGTGTGAGTCTGTTTATATACATACATACACATCGCACATTGTTAGCGGTGCACGTTTGAAATTTCGAGTTTATTACTGGAGATGAAATTTTGAGGCGACCCGTAATTGGTTTGCGATCGTTATTAAATCCCGTGAATAGCAGCTCTTCAGGAGAGCCAATAATTGAACTTCGAATTAAAGGCTTAACCGTATTGAAAATGAATGACAGTCGAGATGGACGGGATATTTCTTTATCGTCAGTATATTATATATATATTGTGCCGACTGTCACTAACCATGGTGGACGCATTGCTTGGTTTGTAGCTTATATAAAGATGCTAATCTCGTAGCTTATATAAAAATTCTTGTTTATATATAAAGATGCTAATTTTGTAGCTTATATAAAGAATCTTGTGTAGCTTATTTAATAAGGGTGCTTATTTTATAGTTGCAAGGAGATGGTTTGTTATCCGAGATGTGAAATGAAGTTTGTCGATTTAGTACTGACACAGCCAGCGTCTAAATATTATTTTGCGATCATACTTCAGGTATTTCATGGATCCATTTTGAATTGTTGAAGAAAAAAAAAAAAAAAAAAAAAAAAGCGTTAGGTTCGAGGCAACATGGAACAAACTTGAACACGTTCGAACATTCAACTTTGGATCCGTTCATAAGAGAACATTCGCCTGGGAAAGGTTAATGGACGCGCTTGTCAATTTAATGGCGAGAGAGAATTAGAAGTAAGGGAGTTTGGTTTGGTGGTGGTTGACGGTAGTGGAGAGAGAGAGAGAGAGAGAGAGAGAGAGAGAGAGAGAGAGGGCTGCCTAACCTGGTTGTAGTGGCCAATTGGCAGAGGACAATTCAGGAAACTGACTTAGAGAGCGTTGACCTCTGTCTCTTCGAAATAGTTTTGAGCTGCGATACGATCATGCGATTGGCCTCCATTTCGTTTTTACTTTAGTCGTTCTTGACCGAACGAGTTTTCGAGACGCCGTTTTGCTACGACGAGTGGGAAGGAAATGTCGCTGGTCCTTGGGTCATTGAAAGGTGATATACAGGCTGTCCATAAAGTCCCAGTACCATTCTGAGGAATCATAACTTGTAATGGTACTGGGACTTTATGGACACCCTGTATGATTTTCAAATTGACGCGTTGCACCGGGAAAGGCGCATTTCGCGTATTGCCATTGTCCGTGTTTTCACAGCATTGTGACGTATGTATTGTTTAGCGTTATTTGTATACTTGTGTACACGTTCTCTTCCCCAGCGCGTGTGCCGTGGCGAAGGCGGAACTGGTAACGGAAATAACTTGATAAATGGAGGAGCAGTGAAATATGGATGCTGCTGCTGATTGCAATAAACCCCGTGGTATGTATGGAGAGAGAGAGAGAGAGAGAGAGAGAGAGAGAGGAGAGAGAGAGAGAGAGGGTGGTAGGGAGGAAGTGTTGGTAGGGCATATGGTATCTCAATCACGTGTTCTCCTGGGAATCGGCATCAGGAGAGGCAGAGTGGAAGAAGGGGGGGGGGGGGGGGTTGGAAATTGGGTGGGGTTGAGCTCGCGACAGTGGCACGACTTTGACAGGAGAGAAAAAGCGTGAAACGTTTCAGATTATGAGAGGTGCCTTGGGCATACGAAAGGTGTTTGAAGTATAGAGCTGTTCAATCAGAGAATATGGGATATTGCTCTGTGGAGAGAGAGAGAGAGGGGGGGGGGGGTTGTTTAAGTGTCTCATGTTTTTATTTACGTAATGCTAATGTGAAGAACCATCCAAGAGTATGTTAACCAGTAAGAGAACTTAATCCAGGAAAGGAAGAGGCACTTGAGAGAGAGAGAGAGAGAGAGAGAGAGTTGGGGTGTGTAGAGATTGGGTGGGGTCGAGTGGTGATGCTGGGCTCCTCTCCCCCCCCCCCCTTCCCCCTTCCCCTTCCCCTTCCCCTTCCCTTCCCCTGGTCCGTTCACCGTCCCAGGCGTTTCCCCACACGCCGTTATACTTTATTGATTCCTGCCGTCATATCCTCAACTCTCATTCCCTCCTCCACGTCTTCTCTCTCTCCTCCTCCTCCTCCTCCTCCTCCCCCCCTTCGGTAACCAGCGTCACCCAACACAACTTCCTCCCACAACCTCCAGTGTCTCCCTAAGCTTAGTAACTAGGATCAGTGTCATTGCTTAGCTGAAATGACATGCAAATGGAACTTCGGAGGGGGGGGGGGCTACTTTCACTTGTCATGTTTCTTTGTTCAGTGGTTAGAGAGTTCTCATGTTCCTTATTTTTCAAGTTTTTTTTTTTTGTACCGATGGAGAGGGTTGCGATTTGAAGTTTGCAATCTACGTACAATTGATATTGCAGCTAAGAGTGTTATTCTCTAATCCTCTCTCTCTACTTGAGTTCAATTTCTGAGTTATTGTCACTTTTGATATGACTGCTAAATAGCAAATTCAAAATAGTGGCGCCGGGGGGGTGTCTGTCGTTCTATTATCTCCTCTAGAAATAATTTTAAATTTTTCCACTTCCTTGTTGAATGTTTTAGGAAAGAGCGTTGCAGTGTTTATGTATTAGGAACGTGAAGGAAGAAAACCTATTGAAGCCCCGGGTCTCGTAGCTTTATATAGCAACTTCAGAATAACAGTGGTCACTGACGTTCAGAGTCACGTGTCTTCGGGGGTTATTTACTGATGTGGACCGTTCTCTCTCTCTCTCTCTCCTCTCTCTCTCTCTCTCTCTCTCTCTCTCTCTCTCTCTCTCTCCTGTTAGAACTGGATACGTCTCGAGTATAAAAGGCGCATTAAAACACTGCATTTAAAGTAAAGGACTATTTTAAAGACTTACTTCCACCCTTATCGAGCAGTCCATCGAAATAAAGACCTTAGCTTGAAATCCTAAGTGTTTTAATGGACCTTTTATGCTTGCGAGGATATATATATATATATATATATATATATATATATATATATATATGTATGTATGTATGTATGTATGTATGTAATTGAACTCTGGTAACAAAACAGGATTTAAGCTTCAATTGTCTTGAGTCACAAGCTCAAAATTCTACATTCCTTACTTGCCCAGTAATAGCATTAATATTTTATATATATATATATATATATTATATATATATATATATATATATATATATATATCATCTCATCTCACGTCCAGCTTCCCTTCTCATCTGTGTCGTCCAAGTCTTGTGCCCGTAGGAGCCCAGCTGGCACTGTCACGTACTCTCCTTCTATGGGTTGTGCGAAGGACGTCTCCAAGAAGTCTCAACATTTTCATCAATATATATATATATATATATATATATATATCTCATCTCATACTCACGTCCAGCTTCCCTTCTCATCTGTGTCGTCCAAGTCTTGTGCCCGTAGGAGCCCAGCTGGCACTGTCACGTACTCTCCTCCTATGGGTTGTGCGAAGGACGTCTCCAAGAAGTCTCCAACCCCCCTTCATCATTGTTTCGTCTATGTATGGACGTCTGTAATTTCTTTTGTGATATTTCTAATTCGATCCTGTCCATTTTAAGCCTCTTGATGTTCTTGTAGTAGTTATTGCCACATGACTGTTTGCCGGTGTAGAGCAATAGAGATTCTACTGGACTATGTTTAGCTTTTTAAAGTGAAATATCAATGTATTTGATTCCCAGTATGTATATATATATATATATATATATATATATATATATATAATATCTATATATATATAACACATAACTCCATACACATATATGTGTGTGTGTGTGTGTGTGTGTATGATCCAGCGTCATAATTAGAAAAACTTGGAAAGCATCAGTTCATTGATCCTTGACATGTATTTGAGTCCCAGTGTTTGTAGTATACATACATACACCATACACATTTTTTACATATACAATCCAGCATCAATATTTATAACTAGAAAAACTTGGAAAGCATCAGTTCATGGATTATTAACATGTGCAGTCCATTTAGAAAAAAAAAATGTGTTTTGTGGTGCAATATAGTGGTTGTGGGCGTTGGTGGCAATAAGTGACGAGATCAATACCCTAAGAGGGCCACGGCGTGTCTGGAAAGATTGCCACGAGTCCACGTACAAACGCCATCACTCTCTCATTGTTACTTTCTGTTATTTTTACTCCTTATTCCGCCCGGGCAGAAAGTTTTCACTATATTTCCTTTTTATGTCGTGGAGGACCGTGGAGTTTGCTCTCTCTCTCTCTCTCTCTCTTCTCTCTCTCTCTCTCTCTCTCTCTCTCTCTCTCTCTCTCTCTCTCTCTCTCTCTCTTTTCGCATCTCCAGGACGTAAGGGGAAGGTATTTGAGGGCCATGTCTATAGCACATGGCTGATGAAAAAAAAAATGCAGAAAACGTAAAGCAAATGAGGATTTAGTGTTTTGAGCAAACTTGGATGCCGTTCATTCATAACTTGAGTCGTCTGTATGTAATAATAATAATAATAATAATAATAATAATAGTAAAAAAGCCTAATGACCGTTTGCCAAGTTTAAATGGTTGACTGACGTATTGAATGGTTGGAGCGGGCAACGTTTTAGGGTATATTTCTTGTGGTGTATAAGCTTTGCTTAAATTTGTTGTGTGGCTGCTTCCTCCCCATCCCCATTTTTTCAGTTGAGAAAGAAGCTATGTTTTTACGGAGTTTTATCATGACTGAAGATATTTATAGCAGTTTATTTTGATATTACGAAGTTAGTGATAGACACCATGGTCCTGGCGAGTAGTAAATAGTTTTAAGTGTATGAATGCTAGCCTGCCAAAAACTATTAATGCTATGTATATTATTGAAATTCTCATTCTCTCTCTCTCTCTCTCTCTCTCTCTCTCTCTCTCTCTCTCTCTCTCTCTCATGTTAAGTGATGAGTAAGTCGCAGTAGTCATGATGCGATAGCCGCGGAGGATGGTCATCCTCATCGCACCAATCTCTCGTGTGAGGGATGCTGGCGATTACTTTTGTGGATCATTGTTGTGGTTTTAGGGGTGAAGGATAGTAGAGCTACCAGCTGTTTGGATTTACCGTGGAAAGGGATTCAATGCAGAGTCAAGTTTAAAGAAAAATATATACATATATATAGTTTTGGAGGGGGGGGGGGGGGGAGAAGCGCTGGTTCGAGTCACTGAAAAGTAGGACAAGGCGATGTGTTAGTAAGATAACCTTGACATAATTCCAATACTATCCTCCTCTTCCTCCTCCTCCTCTTTTAAATTTTTTTTAGTGTTTTTTTTTTTTTTTTTTCTCTTTTTTTTTTTTTTCTCCTCTCCTTTGAAGTAGCGTGTGTGTGTGCGCGCGCGCTCGCTCGCACGCAGGCTATTTACTGTAAAGTGTGATATCAACGTTTCTATCAGGTCTTATAGATTTGGCAATCTCCAGATGACGCTCCACGTAGACCAGTGCTTGCATACAAAATGCTGAGAATCACTGAGAGAGGAAATGCCGTCTTATCTATTATGTTCGGTTTCTGAAATACTTTTTGGAACTTTTTTTCCCCAATTTCAAATTATAAAGCTAACAGTATTTTGATTTTAAACTTTTTTCCCACAGGCGAACATTTCCGCTGTACTTATGATTTTTTCTTTGTTTTGTCACAGGCGAACATTTCTGCTATACTTAAAGATTTGTTCAATTTCAGATTGTATAATATAATGTCTCTTAATTTTTTATTTTCCGCTGGCGGAAGCTTTTTAGAATGCATGCAATGATGTATTTCTGATATATTGTATTTCTGATATATTTTTTTTTATTGCAAATGATATAATGTGAATTAATATTTTGATTTTAAGTCTAATTTTTCTACCACAGGCGAAGGCCTTCCCCCACCATTCAGCATGAAATGTAGTAGTCCCCGGTTAAATATTTACTCCCTGTTTTCTTTGCTGCCGGTGGCTGCGGGCCAAGGAACGTCTAATCCCCTGCAATGTTAAGTACTTGGGGGATTTAATTTGTGTTAAGTGCCAGATTCCTGGATGCTGTGCAGTCCTACGTTTTTTGTGCAAGGAAGTGAGTTTTATTTGTTGCCGACGACGTCTTTGTCATTGTGTTACGGTTTCCACTGCCTTCTCAGAAAGCGCCTCAGTGGCGTGATCGGTATTGTCGTGACCCGCCGCCACTGTGACCGCGAGTTAGATTCTCGGACATTCCCCTGATGGGTTAGAGATGTGTATTTTTTGTGATAGAGGAGTTCACTCTCGACGTGGTTCGGAGGTCACGTAAAGCTGAGGTCCCGTTGCTGAATAACCACTGGTTCCATGCAACGTAAAAACACCATACGAACAAACTAACAACCTTTTCAGAACAGTTTTCCCAGGCCCGTAGGGGGTTAGTGCCGTCAGTGCACTTCACGTGGTGCACTGTTGGCATTACTTAAGGGTCTTTGCCAGGTTCTTTTCGTTCTCTAGCTGCAACTTTATCTTTCCTTTATACTGTTCCTCCCTTTATGTTTTCTCTTAATGTTTACGAGTGGTAGGGTGATTTAAAATCTGTTGTTTTAGTGGTCAAGTAAATAGTAATTCGAAATAATACTTGTATCATAAAATTGTAGAATTCTTCGCAGATAGAAATACAAAGTTCTTAGTTTCTCTTCTTGCCCACAGCGTTTATAACACTGCAGTAGGTTTTGCATAAGACTAGGCTTGATATGCCAAAAGCAATGGAAATATCCTTTGAAGCCAGTATTGATCATCTGTTGTCAAGAAATTTTTCTCGTGCGATTACCTGTTAATCGTTTAGTTATTGGTGGGTTTGTGTCGTCCTGGTGTCAATCGTCTTGTCTCTCGCTCTCTCTTTTGTAACGTCTTCGTCTCTCTCTGGTCTCCTTTCTCTTCTCCTCTTCTCTCTCTTCTCAGTAGTCGTTTTTTGTATTTTCGCTTAAATGATTCAAGTGTTGATACTTGTGTGTGATTGGCAAGGATTTATTGATGTTTTTTTTTTGTTTTTTTCCTCTGTCCGGCAGCGATGTTTTGGTAGTAATGGAACCAGAGCGATTCTGTCGTTTTGATATCTGAATGATTTATTATATTAGTATATATATACTTATTATATATATTATATATAGTATATATATAGTAAGTAATGTATTATATTGTGATGTAGTGTATGATATGGTATGTTATGCTATTAAATGGAATGATGCATTCCAACTTATTGCTCTCTCTCTCTGCAATCTCATCGTCTTCAGCTCTCTGAAACAGACGATCTCGTGCTTCGTTTCAGAATCTCGTCACACTCTTCTTCTCTCAATGCAAGTTATGTAGCCGTATCACATATCATTATAGTTGATTGATTGCAAGGATTTATTGATGTTTTTTTTTTTTCTCTCTGTCCAGCGATGTTTTGGTAGTGAGGGAACCAGACATACGTTTTCTTAAATTTTTGGATACTTCAAACTTTTATCTCTCTCTCTCTCTCTAATCTCTCTCTAATATCTCTCTCTCTCTCTCTCTCTCTCTCTCTCTCCTCTCTCTCTCAAGTTAGTAGCCGTATCATACATTATCGTTGATTGATTGCAAGTTATCTGGTATTTGAATGCTTTGCATAAGCCTTCTAACCAGCCGGAAACGTGTCTCGATTCTTATCCAGTTAACCTTCCCAGAAGACTAAACTGATCAAATGACAGCTCATGGTTGTGTCTACCTTATTATATCTCGCTGGGCTATGCACGAAGTCGTAGGTATTGCCTTGTTTGTCTTGCATGTATGTATGTATGTATGTCTGGTCTGGGGTCGGTTATCGAGTTACGTAATGTCATGACAGTTTGGCATTGCAGTATATTTTCCTGTTGGTCGAATATATACCTCATGACGTGTGCAGACACAACTTCACAATGTTTTGATCTTTTGGAGGAAAACTGAAATCTTTTTGGCTGAGAAATGTCTCCTTAAAAGGACCTGTGTGTGTGTGTGTGTGTGTGTGTGTGTGTGTATGTTTTGGTTAGTCCATTTAGCTGAGGACTGCCATCCCGGTGGTAATACAACTTGGACAGTGCGGGCATGGGAAGCGGCAGTTGTTTTGGGCCAGTTATATCCCCCTTGTTAAGAGGAAAATGTGTCTTCAATGCCAGATGCTGCTGCTGCTCTCTTCAGGCCGAAGTTAACAATGCTTCCATTCCTGTGGAGTGTCGGGAAAGGAAGGTCACAAAGTGCCACGGGGGTGGATTCCAGGCATTATTCCGGCGGCGTCCATATATTACAGGATTAATTAATTAATGTCTACTATCCTCGATCTGCTGCTGGCACCTTATCTGTCCCGAAGTCAGATCCAGCTTTCAGTCATTACATATACGTAGTAAAATTTTCATTCTTACAGTGGAGGCCCGCCTCCAGTGGGTAATCCCCTGGCCGTGCCTCCTCCCTATGGGGTAGAGGTTCTCTCTCTCTCTCTCTCTCTCTCTCTCTCTCTCTCTCTCTCTCTCTCTCTCTCTGTGTGTGTGTCTGTCTGTCTGTCTGTGTCTGTCTGTCTGTCACGGGACAAATGCTATCAGAGGATATGTTTATCAAGAAATATACCTTCGAATTCAGAGAGAGAGAGAGAGAGAGAGAGAAGAGAGAGAGAGAGAGAGAGAGATTGGGCTGGTTGGTGTAATATGTTATTCGGGTGTGGCATGACTAACGTGTGGTATAGCTAGACGCGTGTGTGTGTTTGTGTGTACATGACTGTGTGTACCGGTAGCAGTGCTGAGGGGACAAGCGTGTGAGGCTTATTGCCACTTCCCCTTTAATTCTTCCCCCTTTCTCTTTCTCTCCCTCTTCAAACTCACAACCGTCCTCTTTTTGGCTAGGCTCTCTCTCTCTCTCTCTCTCTCTCTCTCTCTCTCTCTCTCTCTCTCTCTCTCAGCAGTATTCAATGCTTATATTTTGACCAATATGCCCCTGAGCTTGACGTACTTGTATACTAAGTGACCTTCATTTTGTTAAGAGAACCTTGTGGTTTTGTTTGTTTTTTGTTTCGTTTTTTTACAATAATTTTGTTGCTAGTGCATAGTTGCGTGGGAGGTTGCAGTACCACAATAACGCTGACATTGACAGTTTACTGTTCTGTTTCTGTCTGCATTGTACATGCTTGTATGGTCTCAGGCAATTCCGTTCAGCTTGCTGCTGTGTTGGTTTTAATGACGAAACGTTAGTTCATGAACCAACGCTAAATTCACCCCCATAAATGTTAAGTGTTTGGATAGAAAAATGAAATTAATGTGCATTTGAACATTTCTGTGTACATGATTTCGTCCAACGATATTAATTCATGATCATCTTAGAATAAAGCGAATTGTTATACTTTTGCTCGATCGCTGGGAAGAGTTCATCCCATCTTCCAATCCCTTAATACTCCATATCTTGAAGTATATGTATATATATATATAACATTGTATTCATATCTCATGTTTCCGCTCATTTGTTTTTGCTTGTTTTTTGCTTTTGCTATTGCCAGACATTGATAATCTGTGATACTTTTTGTTTGTTTGTTCTGGCCTGACGTTGGCTTGGGGTTGCTAAAGAACTAACGCATCCCATGATTTAGTACAGCAAGCTGACTGACACTGGTCAGTTGTGGCTTAATCTAAAGTTATTTTTCCGTTAAGGTTTTGTTTTTTTTTTTTTTTTTTTTTTTTTTTTTTTTTTTTTTAATGGATATGGTTTCATCATTTATAAACTAATATACGTTTGCATTTTGACACATATATATAATATATATATATAATATATATATATATAAATAGTTATATATTATAAATTATATATATATATATAAATTTAATATAAATATATATATATATATAGATATATATAGATATATATATATTTATATAATATAATTTAATATATATGTATATAAATATATATATATATATATATATATATATATATATATATATATATATATATATTTATATATATATATATATATATATATATATATATATATATATATATATATAGTATATATATATATATACTATACATACATACATACATACATATAAATACTATACATACCTACATACATACATACATACACATTAAATATACATACACACTGTACTTTTAGGAAACTTTTTAAACGGTTTCATTAGAAAGAAGGAAGAAGACTAGTATTAGTCACCACAAAACTTGATCTGTCAAAACGAAATGCGTTGTTGATGGTGGCATATTTGAAGGTCAGGATGTGTTCATTGTATTGATCTTCATTAAGCAATAAGTGAAGGTTTATCAAATGAAAAAAAATTTTGTTTGAGGTCTCGATTGTGGTTATATGTGTCTGGAGTTTGATAAGTAATACCCCATTTATTATTTTTATTATGAATAATTATTATTAGATTTTATAAGTATATTAAATCATGGCTATTATGTAACCATTTGTTCTTTTTTTTTAATTTCAGGTGAGATTTGAATGGACAGCTGGAATATATATTAAGCAATGGGTTCGCTGAGGGTGAGTGATGGCATGGATTATCTGCCGAAAATGCATGCACATTTACCTCGGGGTTACGGACATTTTTTTTTATAGCTCTATGCAACATTAGGCACTGTTTTTAGTTCTGTGCAAGATTACGTATTTTAATTAGTGCCAGTAACAATAGTAGAACCAACAGTAATGAAGGTGTAATATATATGTTATGTGTATGTATGATGTATGTATGTATGTATATATATATATATATATATATATATATATATATATATATCTATATATATATATATATAATGTCAGACTTTTGCCAACTAGTAGTCCCGTCGCAGGTTTTCCTCCTCTGTTAGCACTCATCCCCGAGGTTCACTGTTCCCAGGATCTCGGGGGCTGGGAGCACAAGATAAGGGCTACTGTCCCATCCGTAATTTATTGTGAATCTCCTCCCTCCTGTCTCATTTAGATTACCACTCGAGAGAGTAGGAATCATTAAAGTGACATTTGTGTTTTTTTTTTTAGCTCTCTCTCTCTCTCTCTCTCTCTCTCTCTCTCTCTCTCTCTCTCTCTCTCTCTCTCTCTCTCTCTCTCTCGTCTAAAGCATTATCTAGTTTGATTTTTACGTAAATATAGGGAAATGTGATATGTAATTATAGCCCCGTGAATATTTATTAGTTATGCAGTATAGATATTGTGTCATTTGCTTCAATTATTAAGCCTGGAGTGAGAAAGCCCTTGGGCGCAATGATGACGATATCTAGATGAAATCGCTGGATGTGGGCAATAGCCCCTGCTCGCTTATTCATGCTGAATAGTTTATCCTTGAAACGTGTTCCGTTGCTGTCGAGCCAATATATGATTAAAGTAGCCGGCGTGGTGTCTGCGTCAGGCCTTTTTAAGGTGCCGGCCTGTTCACCTGTATGTATTGTCTTTGAATTTCATGGCGTCTGAGATGTTGTGTGTGTTTGTTGACCTTGAGTTATTTATGTCTGGCTCGCTGACCTTTCCTGACCCAGGCCGATGATCCGATAATGACCTTTTGCGGACGAATGAAACACGTCAGGGTTTGTCGTGATTGTTTTGCAGAATCGCTTGACATCGGAGCAATGAGGTAGCGCCAGTCAGTGGTATAATTCTTTTTTGGATTTTCGTGGTAGTCTCCGGGGGAAGAGGGAGAAAGGCCGTCAGTACACCTCATGCGGTGCGCTGTAGGCGTTACTTTAGATTCTTTGCAGTGCGTTTTCGGCCCCTAGCTGCAACATTTCGTTCCTTTTACTGTCCCTCCTTTCAAATTCTTTTTCCTTGGACTTTCCACCCTCTCCGAACAATTGATTCATACTCAAACCACCTTTCAAACCTTTTATTAACTCGCCTAAAATCTAAACTGTAGTCAATTCAATTCAGTTTAATTCAGCCCTACGTGAGAGAGAAATTTTTTGATACCCAATTCGTAGAAGTTCGCAGAACCGCCTCTTGAGGTTCGTACGAGAGAAAATCGAAGGCGTCCCCCGTCGTGTGGGGTACATGACACGAGCCCTTTGGGCGTGAGCGAGCTTGACGTGGCACGTGTTTCGGGAAGAGCAGTACGATGTGCACCTGTTATACCCAGGTACGCTGCGTAATTTTTTTTTTTTTTAAATCCCCTCGCTCATTCATCATGGGGTGAAACGGCGGGTTTCCTAAGTTGCCAAGAGTCAAGTCGAGGAGGAGAGAGAGAGGATTTGAGGCTGAGAAGGAGGAGGATTAAGGTAGGTTAAAGGTGGTCTGATTGTGAGTGAGAGGTGAAGGACAAAGGGTAATCTGTCGCTTATGCTGGTCATTGAAAGGTTTTACTGTTTACTCTCAGCCCAGCCCCTTCCCTCCCCTCCCCTTCCACGTCCCCTCATCTTGGAGTGGTACATCTATCCCTGTCTGGGAACGTATCACCTCCTCCTCCAAACACCTCTTTCGTTCTCCTGCTCCTCCCCCCCTCTCTCTCTCTCTTCGTACCTGACCCACCACACACACACAGCGCTCTCTTCAGCCTTGTCTGCTTGCTGCTTACTTTGCTGCCGCTGCCCCCTTCCCCTTCCCCTTCCCCTCTCTACGCCACCACCCTTCTCCTCGTCCGTTCCTCCTCCATATCCCTCCCCCTCCTCCCAGCTTGTCTGCATGGCTTGCTGGTCGGGCGGGCGGTCGAGGGGCACTATTAGTATAAGACTGGGAATGCCTCCCTCGGTTCTCCTCCGCGGCTTGAATGACGGGCGGCCGACTCCCTCGGATGGCTGAATGACTGACTGACGGACTGAGCTTCTCTTAGCTAACATTCATCCTAGGCGGCCCCCTCCTCTCTCTCTCTCTCTCTCTCTCTCTCTCTCTCTCTCTCTCTCTCTCTCTCTCCTTGTCCTTTTTTATGAAACCATGATGCTACATCAGATTGTTAGCAGACTAGGTCTCTCTCTCTCTCTCTCTCTCTCTCCTCTCTCTCTCTCTCTCTCTCTCTCTCTCAAGGTACCTTTCATTATTTAGATCTATTTGGTCAGTGAAGATTTACTTGAGTCGAACCTTGGATTGCGTAAAATATCCTGAATTATATAGTAAACTATATGACTATACAAACTATGTAACTAAACTGTATTACTAATTATAGAATGCTTCTGTATTGACTAGTGTAGTTTACTTTATGATCGTGGATTGTTTCTACACAAACTGTTGTTCCACGAGATCGTGGATATCGTAGTAACCTTGGATTTATCATCACTGGAAGCCCCCTGGGGCAACCAGAAAGCATTCAAAATCTTGTGCTTGGCAACACCCGATGACTTCGCGACATCCCCAGGCCTCTCAAACAAGCCCCTTTGGCGGAATGGGGGAAAGCGATCGATAAGGATCATAGGTCACTGGATTTTATTTTATTTATTTATTTTTATTTGAGATTTAAGGTAGTCGGAATTTTTAAAAAATTTTAGTGGCTACCTTTTTCTCCAATGTCTTAGAGAGAGAGAGTGAGTTTCATTAAGTTTTCTTTTATCCGTATAATCTTGCACTCTCAAATATGGTTAGGTGAGGACTCGATTTTGATACCTGCATTTATGTAGATCTTGTAATCTTTATTAAATTCATATTATTTCCGTCATTTCTTGTAATAGTATCATGTCGGGTGAATGCTGATGTGTTTTTATTTATTTTTTCAACTTTAAATTCCTTTTCTGCAGGTCTCCGATAATTCATATGCTTTGTATTTGTTAGATATTTGTTAATGCCATTCTGTTGACGTAAGAAAGCCGCGTGTCAAAAAACAGATTTTTTTTTTTTTTTTTTTTTTTATCACGCAACTTGGATTGTAGCTACCACTCACTCCATTTTAATCTAGAAATGGGCACAGAATTCTCTCTCTCTCTCTCTCTCTCTCTCTCTCTCTCTCTCTCTCTCTCTCTCTCTTCTCTCTCTCAAGGTTTAGCGCATTTCCTTCCCTCTGCTGCAGAGTAGGACAGTGTGGTGCTGCTGTCAAGGTCCACATCCACATGCCGGGTCGACCTCCATTATCGCTGGTGTCCTGCATTTGTTGGTCTGCATTGTTGAGCTCTGCTGTATCCTGACCCTTTTTAAGAAAGATATTCTAGTTAATTGCTCAGATTACAATATTTCAAACCCTGTCGGTATGTATGATTGATCAGGAATGTCTTCCTTGAGGCATTGAGGTGACTTGTGATCTGCGTGTTCAATTTTTTTTCGCACGAGTGCGTGGAGATTTTAAAACCTATTCTCTTCACCCTTAGAAGCAGATTGTACAATCCAGGTTATTCCGTATTGAAGGGTGTCGCAATGTTTGAAGCTTTATAGATAAGGATCCAAAAACATCCGTGATGAATAAGGACAACAGTTCTCTGTTGTTGATTTTTCCACATTTTTTTTTAGGCTTGTCCTGAATGCAGAACAATTTTTAAATCCAACTGTGAAGTTTGTCAGTTTATTTTAGCATTACTAGTTGGTGTATTGGACAACAACCTGTCAAAGTCTTAGAGTATATAGTCCTTTGTTGGTGTAATTTATTATTCGAGATGGATTGCTTCATGATATTGTCATTCTTTTTTATAATCTCTTCGTGGAAGATGGGAAAGAAACCGAAAATCAATTAAACAAAAGGCGATCGATGACCACTGTTACGAAAGTGTCCTTGGGTCAAGTTAAAGTGGCCGCCGCCACCTCCACATACCAGATAAAGACAGAAGTGACCTCTCTCTCTCTCTCTCTCTCTCTCTCTCCCCCCCTCTCTCATCTCTCTCTCTCTCTCTCTCCTTTCGTGTACTGAAATGCTTCAATCCAGTTATATCCAGATTTTATTTCGCTAGAATGAAATGGAGATTATTAGTTTTCTGTATACTATATTATATAGGGCGAGAAGGAATTTGGCCTGTGGATGAAAAGATGCTTTTAATAGTTCTCTAAAGTTCGGCAAATTAGGAGAAACCATTTTATCGTAGTGGACATTTAAAATTTGTTAAGAACCAATCATTTTGTATATGAGTTACCCAGTAATTATATGATCGCTATATCATTATTGGGAAGTACATACAAAACCTTATTTTATTATAAAAAAAATATTGTTCGAGGGAGGATTTTCATCTAGGCCGCCACTTAACCCCCCCACCCCCCACCGAGAGAATTTGTGATCTTTCAAGGTTTGTAAACAGTACTACCGGTTCCCATTTACTACTGCTAAATGTTACTACTACTGCTAAACCATGTGTGTAGTATATGGCCATGCATCACTTGCTCGCCACTGGCCTTTTCTTTTTCCTCCTCCTCCTCCTCCTCCTCCATTCGTTGGCAACTCTCGTCTACACCCTACTATCGATTGTACTGCAGACGATGCCGACGTCACCACCACCAACACCAACACTCGCACAGGCAGCAGGCAGCCCCCACCAGCCGCCAGCTCGATGAGAGAGAGAGAGAGAGAGAGAGAGAGAGAGAGAGAGAGAGAGAGAGAGAGAGAGAGAGGAACTATAAGTACTGTGTTGGAGATACATTGGCAAAATTTGTTTGCGGAAATGTCGCAAGTACTTAATACAAAAACTTGGCTGTATCTGTAAATTGCGTGTAATAGAAAAGTATGAACTTGGGTTTTTTGGGAGTAATTAATACACAGCACATGTGTGTGTTGGGGGGGGGGGGTAGATTAGTGCTTGGGTAATTATGGTGTAAAGTCCCGTGAAATAAATATAACATACAATTTTATTAAGACGCATATTTGGTCCTATAAAGAAATGCCTTCTCCCTTTTGGGGGGAAGGGGGAGGTTTGCTACAGCACAGGGACTAATAATAAAACCAGCATCCTAACGCCACTGGTAAGAAGTCTCTCTCTCTCTCTCTCTCTCTCTCTCTCTCTCTCTCTCTCTCTCTCTCTCTCTCTCTCTCTCATATCGTAATTTGAACAGGAAGTTTGCGGTATTACTACCAAACATTTGTATATTAGTTATTGTGTTTCGTTTGATCAAAGTTTGTCAAGACTGTAGTCATAGCAACCTCTGCAAATTCTCTCTTCTCTCTCTCTCTCTCTCTCTCTCTCTCTCTCTCTCTCTCTCTCTCTCTCTCTCTCATATGCCAGCAAAGTTGTCATATTGCATAGTATGAAGGTTTGAGTGACATTTTACGATGAAATCGTAAGTTTTGAATGTAAAAGTTTTGATGGGCAAGAGTTGTGAAAGCCAGGACTAAATTTTGACATTTTTACCTGCCAAGTAAGTGAATAAGGCGAGCTGTTCATTCTTACGTCTTACGTAATAGGTTGGCTTCGTGATTCCAAGGGGACACATCCTGCAATGCAAAGAAGTGAACGCTGTATTCCAGTATTGCAACAATCGATCAGTTTGACATCGACTTACGAGAGGGAAATTATGAAATATTTCGAGATGTGTATTTATTTATTTATTTATTTTTTGTGAATCCCTGTGCTACAAATATATGGATGTAGATTTTGAAAAGTCGAAGTCTTAGAATATTGCAATTTGTTTATTTTTACGTGGTTTTACCTTGCACTTTGATGCTTATCTTCTTATTCAAATTGCATTACTAGGTATTTTTTTTCATTTATATATTTTTTTGCGTTGAAGCGTGTTGTGTACTTGCATGTAAGCAGAAAATATTGTATATTTCTGCGAACAATTACGATGTCCCTGTAATTTTGGAGGGGCCGCTTAACTCCGAAATAAGACGGTTTTAGGTCTACATGCAACTATTGATTGTATTGCAGAGCGGTCGTCCCCGACGGCTATATTAGCACGGAAGGCTTCCTCTCCCCCGACCCCCTTTTGTCGTCGCCGTCGTTATTCGACGACGCCGTGAATGCTGCTGCTGTTCTACTACTACTACTACTATTATTACAGCTACTTTGTTCCGTTGCTGTTATTGCCGTGTTCCTCCCAGTTATTGTTGCTGGGGTCTTCCGTGCTACTTCTGTGCCCGCGTCTTCCTCACTGCTACTACTGCTGCTGCTACTGCTATTTTTTTTAAAACTGCTACTGCTGCTGCTGCTGCAGACATATTGCTGATGTTTCAGCTTTGAGTCTGTGAACACATCCGATTATGTTAATGTAATCCCCAGGGCGCCTCGGGGCGGCTGGCTGGCCGGTTGTTTTCTCGTTGTGGGGAAAAGGCTTAAGGACGGCGATAATTCTGATTGTTTTGCGTCATGGCTTTTTGTGTGTGTGTGTGAGAGAGAGAGAGAGAGAGAGAGAGAGAGAGAGAGAGAGAGAGAGATCACCATTGGTTTTCTTTGGGAACTTCGCCAACTGGACGGGCCATCAGTATCTTTACTCATAAGCCCTTGTGTTTTTTATGGTATAGTAGAATAATTTCAACTCGCAAATTGCATTCCATTTTTAGCATTAAGTTTTTTCTAAGGATGCTTATATGGCCGTAGTATTTATTATATACCTCTTGTTTTAAAAATAAAAAGTAAAAAACTCTTAAGTGGTTTTAAGTTTGTTTTCGATGACGTTATTTCATTACAAAACGTTTATGCTTTAGTCACCTTGAATGAAACGAACTGGTTTGTGTGTGTAGTCGTTCATGCGCAATGTATATGTAGTTAGTCATTTTAAGTGTCATTTTAAATCCAAATTTATAGAAAGAGAAGACAGTGCGCTCTCTCTCTCTCTCTCTCTCTCTCTCTCTCTCTCTCTCTTCTCTCTCTCTCTCTCTCTCGAGACATCCTATCTTGATACATGCATAGAATTTAGGAAGTCTTTTTGAGAGGATAAATACATCAAACAGGGCATGAGATGTTTAGGCGTTGACTGTGAACTACTTAGAAATGTCAGACAGACCCATAAGGAAACTTTCAGATTCTGCCAACCGTATCGACGGCTCGTTTATGAGCCCTCTTTTATACAGTTTGTACGTATAATTTAGAATTTGTACGGTTCAGAATTCCACAGATGGATTGTTTGTAGGCTAGTAACCCTACAAGAAACCAGGCGTGACGTGAAACTTGTAAAATAGCTTTTACTTACTTTTTGCAATTGAATCGGCGATGACCCTTCGTCACTGGTGACCTTTGTTGTTGTGGTGCCAGTATGATATTTCAAATTATTAGAGCCACGTAAAAATGATTTAAATAATCACGCCAGCTCGGTTGACCAGTCAGGCGGTCCTTTAAAGACCAGGGAGATATCTCAAGCCGAAGTATTTTGTAATGTCGGACATGTAATCGAATATACCATTTTTTCCAGTTCTCTAAAGTCTAAACAATAGTCCTTACTAAGTTAGTAGTGTGTGTGTGTGTGTGGGGGGGGGGGGGGGGGTGAAATGAGGCCGGTAGTTCGATAGCATCCAGAACCTAAGTCGTAATTAAAGGGGAATGCGCCTTAGAAAAAGGGCCCACGAGCTGAGTCAACATTCTCTCTCTCTCTCTCTCTCTCTCTCTCTCTCTCTCTCTCTCTCTCTCTCTCTCTCTCTCTCTCATATTTAGCCTTCCTTTTTCGTAGCCATGGGCGCCGAGAAGTTTGCACATGGCTGCATGACAATATTCCTCCTCCTCCTCCTCCTCCTCCTCCTCCTCCACCTCCTCCTCCTCCTCCTCCCTCTCCCTCCCTCCTCCCCTCCTCCTGGCTTTTTCTGTCCTGCGAAAGCCTGTTTCTCATTCGACTCCACCTGTGTGCCGCTTTAATCTCCTTCGGAGGACACCTGGTGTCAGGAGTCAGTTCCGAAGAGTTTCTTCTTTGGTCCACATAATGTCTAAAGGAATTTTTATTGTAATATTGCCGGGTGGTGGTATTGTTCATGTAATCACCATAACTAGCGGAAAGCGATGACGTGTGCTTCTTCGTTCATTTTTGTGGTATAGCCTTTTTTAAAAGGCACCAGTATATGCTGGGTCAGGAGAGAGAGAGAAAAAAAAAGGCTAGTAAGGATGTTCTCTGTGATTTTCTGGTGACATTCCTTTAAATGTGATAAGGTTTATATTTACTGGTCACCTTTTACCAGATACTAGAGGGTGGTGTGACACACACACACACACACACACACACACACAACCAACACATACATTCTGTTATAACTGGATATGTCTCAAGTATAAAATGCCCATTAAAAAACACTGGTTTAAAGCTAAGGACTTTACTATTACGGTTGACTATATGTACACACACTAGTCATAGACAGACATACACTTAGACTTGTCTTTTCACGCACGAATTACGAGTAAGTTTGTCCCTTCCCGTGTGGTGTTATTGGCGATGGTGGCCCTTCGTGTGGAGGTTCCAAGGTCTGGAAAGCGCTTTCTACAACCTCCTGCAATTATGGTTACTTAGCCATTAGACTGCAGACGAGTCGTGCAAGGGCGTCGAGGAAATGGATAAACATGCAGAATGAAGCGCCTGACTCGGAACCAATGAGCGTCTGCATACAAAGATTTTTTTACCTCCATAATGGAATGAATGATCCGTTTTGTTTGTTGCCAACGACCGGAAAATGTTCATTAAAAATATTGAATAAGCTAAGGATTTTTTTATGGTAAACCTTTGCGCTCAAAAGCTTTCTATTGATGGACAACTATTATCTTATTTGAACCAGTGCTTCTTTACAAAGTTATTATATATATTTATTAAGTATCTTTTAGTTTGTGCGGTTTTTTGTATGCAAATTAGCATCTGCAAAGCCACAATTGCAATAGAAATTTATTTTTCCAAGTAGTTTTTAATGTGATTATTGGCGTGAAGATGATTTGGTCTGTGATGATCTAAGGTCAATTGGTTGGAACTGGATCTCTCGGCTATCTTCATTGCTAGTAACAGGTTCCATGTCAGTAATCCTATTTTGGGGGTTTTACTTTTATGGTGATTTTCTGAGAGATTGCGCTGAAGAGTAGTTGATTCTTCATTACTAACTTTCTAAGATGTTCTGGTAAATGAAATGGTTCTAGTTTCATGGTGAAGGTGTCCATTAAAATTGTAGCATGCTAGAACGTACGTTTTTTTTTAAATATAACTTTTTTTCCATCAATGATTTGGGGCATTTTCAACCGTTTGTCTATGTTGTTTATCGACTGGGCTCTTATCGTTTGAAGTCTATGATGTTTATTGACTGGACTTTTTCCCTTTCAAGTCAATGGTGTTCATTGACTGGGCATTTGTTTTTCATTAGGGTTTTTTTTTTTTCTAACATTATGATAGTGGTAAGTCATGTCGGTTTAAATACTATTGATGTTCAAGTCAGAGGGAAACATTTATTCATGCGGACTTTTTGCTTCAAGGAATAGTTGTAACAGATTTTGATAGGGTAGGAAATCGTGTAGTTTAAACAGTAATGAAATTGGAGGACTGAGAAAAACATATACACACAAACACACACAAAATGTCGTGTGTATTTTCTTCTCTAAGAGGCTTCCGGGCTGCAGCGGTAGCGTGAGCATTGTCGTGTTGTGTGCGTGCGAGCCTGCGTGATCCCCAGCCATCGCATATCCCTGTTTTAGCGCACGTTGTTTTGTTCGGATGTAATAACTGTCAGGGCAGAGAGGGGCAGCCGATTGATGTAATAGGAAAGAAAATTGCAAAAACGAGGGGGGGGGGGGGGGGGGGGGGGGGAGGGGGGGGGGGTTGGGCAGGCAGGCAGGCATGCGCTGTGGTCAAGGGGTGGCGGCGTCGGTCGGAATGAATTGGAAATCTTTCTAGTTCTTGACTTTTGTACGAGGTACGGTCTGATTAAAGGCTTGGCGTAATTTTGCCATGATGGAATGGTTTCTAAAGCGGTTATTGGTTTTAATTTGGGATATTTTTAGGCGAGAAATATTTAGCAGTTTTCAAGTCCTGTCCTTGCGCTATATGTTGCAACTTAATAACCTAATTTCAATTTAATTTGTTTATACACTATTTCATCCGATGTTGCATTTTCCGTTTTAAATACGAAGTGGAATCTGGTAGAGATTTTATATTAATTGAATCATTGCCGTATATATAGGAATGCCTAGATCACAGTAGGTAACCCTTGAACCCAGCATAATTTGAAGGTAGTTTGATGATGAGCACTTTGGCGAGGAAGAAATGATCGTAAGAACGATGCCGAGTTAAAATCAGATCCAACTCTTCAAAGCTGCATAAACTTTTAACATCCATTAACCCTATCTCCCCACGGTTATACGATTAAGCTCTTGTTACTCTATTTGCCATCAGAAACTAATCTCACGCAGTTTAGTAGGCCCATTACATTTTAATGGGACGGGAGTGCCAAATTGGAATAAGAAAGTTATTGATTTCGCTTAAGACGCGAAAGACAGGACGGATATTTAAGGCCTGTTTGATATTGTAGAATATTATGCCTTTTCCGTGTTTGTAGCCCATGTTCTTAATTTCGTCTAAGTAATTGGGTGCTCATTTATGTACGTGGTAGCTCGTGGGACTTGGCCTTGGTAGTACTAAGATGTAGGATGAAATCATTGCTTGTGCTCCCCCCACTCACCTGCTTGCACCTTTGTCAGTGGAAGTTTGGCTGCATCACATTATGTCGTGTTTCGAGTTAATCTGAAACGTGAGTCGACAAAACATTTGAACGACATTCAGAGAATTCGAGTAAAATGGCGAAACGGTCTTTGATTTGTTTTGTAATTTTTAAATTTTCTCGTGTGTTTTGCAACTCTAGTCACTGGTATCTCCATGGAATCGTTCGTCTATCGATTTTGAAATACGAAGTTATTATATATACAACAACATTTAAAAAGCTCTGTCCTGTTGCTTTACGCTGCAATTGTAGCATTTTTTGGAGGGGAATGAAGAGCGTCATTTTGACTCGAGCCATAGTAGTAGACCTTGGCCGTGACAATATTACCTTTCCGCCTCCTTAGATCTCAATCCCTGGCTCTATAAGTGTGGAACTGAGGAAGGCAGTAGTTCGGATAACTTGTAACGGCAGCAGTTCAGAAGAAATCGAGGTAGGAAGCCTTGGAACCGGCTTTCGTGATATGGAACTTGCATAACGTTGATCTTGTTTCATTTAATCTCAAGTTAATTGAGACCTTGATCGTGACCCCGCGACTGGTGTGAGAACAAGAGTTCTGTTGGATTGCCCAAATATGTAGAAGGGAAAGAACCGCCAGCCAACTTGCCTTCAAACAATTTTCACTTCATTTCATGAGTCTCTTCTGGACGACTGGTTTTACATATAGTGGCTGACATTCAAGAGTGGTGTTTGTTTTAATTTATTTACTTATTACTTGTTAATCTCTCTCTCTCTCTCTCTCTCTCTCTCTCTCTCTCTCTCTCTCTCCTCTCTCTCTCTCTCTCTCTCTCTAGACCACTAATATAAATCAAGTAACCCATAACGCTTTAGACTGCACATGACGGTACCTTACATAAAAGCAGATATGGTTGCTCTCACTGCCGAGTAACTTCTGGGGGGGGGGGGGGGGGGATGGGAAGGGGGGATCATATTCTTAAGGTGGGTGGGTGGATGGGGGGGAGGAAGGGAGAACAACCTCATGTCTCTTGAAGAGGAAATGCCGCTCTTGGTTTGGCTCTGCGAGGCTCTCCTTTAAGAAGCCACCTTATTAGTGACACCAGCTCGCTTTCTTGTTACCTTTCCTTGTGCAAGTATGTATACGCCATGTTACCATATGTATATGTGTGTATGTATATATACTATATATATTAAATGGATGTGCACATACACATTGTGTTTTGTGTGCAAATTTGTTTATAATTCTCTCTCTCTCTCTCTCTCTCTCTCTCGTCACCCCTCTTCTACTCTCTCTCTCTCTCTATCTCTCTCTCTCTCTCTCTCTCTCTCTCAGAATGCCTCGACAAATGAAAACTCCCATTTTCTAAGGTCAGTGGAGGACTGAATGCTGTTTTAGTAGCAGCCATGATTTTTTTTTTTAACTAGGTTTCTTCACCGTAAGAAATCAAACCCAGAACTTCAATTAATTAACCATTGAAAAGTGGATAACTCATGTAATTTAATATGTAAAAGTTTGCACGTGTATGTGTTTTCACACTTATGAGTTTACCATGGTCTGCTGTTCTTTCCCGACGGGGACTGCTGGCTTACTCATTCACTTTCACGTACAAAGTGAAGCTGAGTAACGACTGAGTGACCTTGGCCCTGTGCGTAGAATCTTGGTGGTGATGGGAGGGTGGGCGGGGGTTAAGTAGGGCGGGGTTGAGGAACCCTTCGGGTTGAGAAGTGGTAGGGCCTGGCTTGTGCTATCTTAGCAACATTGAGGAACATCATAGCATGGCGTCAGCAACAGTTGAAGACGTTGCTTTTGCTCAGTCGCCTTCAGGAACGTTTGGTCATCTCAGAGGTGCTTGTTCGCACAACATTTTAAGGACCTTTGGCTGGCTGCAGTTCGCATTTTAATTAAAGTCCTTTTAGGGCTTCATATAATGAGCGCTTCGGATTTCATCGTTTTCTGCAACTTCGTAACAAGTCGAAATGATAAGCAGATGTTAGGGTTTTGAGTCGGGCCAGGCTGTGTTTGTAAGGTTACATTGCAACACGCGGAAGTTGAGGATGTGTCAGGAGGGGAAGGGGGAGGAAGGTCAGGTGACCCCGAGTCATAGAACGTGAGTGCGGTTGAAGAAATGGGGCTGAGGTGGCCTTAGTGTGGAAGGGTGGCATCTGTTGACTGTGGAAAGCGTTGGGTTTTTAAGGGTCATTTAGGTGCCGTTTGGTTTAAGGCTTGTTTATCCTTGACCAATACACCGAAATTGTGACGAATCTTAATGCTGTGGATGTCTGTTGTTTACTGAAAGAATTGTATTGGTTTGATCAAGGTCAAATTTCTCCAAATTCAATGGAGTGTTGATGTATATATACATAAATATTCTCAGTATTTGGGCGGTTACTTGGAAGTCTTAGCTCAATGATAAATAATATTGCCAAGACCAGGAGGAAAGCTCGTTTATTTATTTAATAAAGAATGTCCTTCCTGGTCTTGGCAATATTATTTATCATTAAGCTATAAGTATTTTTTTATTCGTTGAAATAGGCGAGCAAAATAACAACACAGGACATCTTTGAAAACCTATCGGTATTGTATCGACCGCTAGTGCTTAGTAATTGTTTTATCGCAAGGTTTGTAAATGACATGCGTGCTATTTAATTCATGTATGCTTAAAGGTTGAGTCATTGTATCCGTGGTGTATCCACTGGCAGAATTAACGTCATTCACCGCTCGTCAGGTAATCTCCCGAAATACCATTGCCTTCCCTCTTAGTATCGAAATTATTAACCGAAGGTGGTTGCTCATGCATCACTGAAGAGGCTGCTATGTCGATTATGCATGTAGACACTGTATGTATCTATTTTCGAAAGGGGTGGTCTGGTCGATTTCCTGGCGAGCTCTTAGTTCCGAAGCGTTCTGGTGCTGGATTTCTTAAAAAGCACCACGTGTTTCAAGTCAGGCTTTAAGTCTGTAAGAAAATGTACCTCTCTCTCTCTCTCTCTCTCTCTCTCTCTCTCTCTCTCTCTCTCTCTCTCTCTCTCTCTCTCAGCTCGCGACTACAAGTTTAATGAATTAAATGAATAGTCTAAGGCCCTATCATGCAGAGATTTCCTAAGTTTATGTTGGTAAAGATTTCCAGTTATCCTAGATGGGTGTCCAGTGTTCTTTCAATTGACATTACTAGATTGCTGGACAGAGTACAGAGTAACAGTAAGAATTTATTGATGGGCCCAGTCCGCTAAGCACAGCTCCACCGACACCAATGACACGCATGTGCAGACCGTGAAGAGTAGGTTAAGAGTCCTTATGCCCTGATTTAATGGATAGTTTTATCACCTTGGACTACCTCGGAAGTGGTGACTTTATTTACCCAGGAGACGTTGTATAGCTTTCGAGTCTTGCTTGGCTTCTTTTCAATAAAAAATTACTGTCCTTCGAAACTTATCTATCATTGTAATGCTCTTTGAGAAAAGTGATTTTGTCCCCTATTATCAAGAGAATTGTGTCTACTGTCCTCCAAAATCGGTGAATACGTTGTTGCACAAGTGAAATATATGTTGGAAGAGCTCTCCTGCTTTGCTTATTGACCTTGACCCGTGTGTTATCCCAAGGGTTTTAGAGGTATATAATGGCTTTTTGCCTAACAATAATAAATGATTGTAAAATGCATGAATTATTCTGCTTTATAGTCTTAATGTCAACTCGTTTTAAATTTATTTCAAAATTCCTTGAAAAGTGAAATCCAGTAACCATTGTCAAGTGCGCGTGTATTATCAGTTCAATGTCATTCGTATAGATTATGTATAATAAAAACTAGTATTTTTCGTCCCGTATCTTATTTTTCTACCTCTCCGCCTCCATATTCTGTATATAAGGCAATACCAGCAGGAACCGCAGTTGAGTTGCCATTAAACACAATTTTGTGGCACTTCTAGCCCCTGACATTCCTTTATATAAAATTCTCTCTCTCTCTCTCTCTCTCTCTCTCTCTCTCTCTCTCTCTCTCTCTCTCTCTCTCTCTCTCTCTCTCGGGTGCTTTATTTGTAGTCGGCAAAACAATGAGAAACCTTCCTTTGGAAAGAGTGCCCTACTTAAGTGGCACAGTATCTTTTAATCTTGTGAAATTGGGTGGAGGTAGTTTGTTGTTAGGTAAACAGAAGAAAAAAAAAATGCCATCTGTTGAGTACTTGCTGATAACCTGTAGTGCTGAATCTGGTTCTCCCCTGTTCCGATCTTGTCCTCCAGTACCCGCATCTTTAACCTTCGATGTCTCATGCATTGTGCAACCATTTACTTTGGACATTCTCTCGAAATCTTTTGTGTAAGGAAAGGTAATCATTATAACACTTTTTGTCTTTATTTTTTTTTTTTGTTTTCTTCGTTATGGCGGTGA
This sequence comes from Macrobrachium nipponense, assembly GCF_015104395.2. Classification (NCBI taxonomy): domain Eukaryota; kingdom Metazoa; phylum Arthropoda; class Malacostraca; order Decapoda; family Palaemonidae; genus Macrobrachium; species Macrobrachium nipponense. The sequence goes on from NC_061104.1 coordinate 13,344,733, forward strand.
GTAGATTGACCGGTCCCACAGTTTTGTTCATCTATGATATATTTTTTTTACGTTAATTTTCATAAACGTCACCTTCCTATTTTTAATTTTCACCTAATGCACATTTCCTTACTTCGGTATCTTATTGAGGTTTCATACAGCTTAGCTTTGTTTATGAATAATTTTGTTTTTCAAGCAATGTCTGACTTGTATATATTCTGTTTGAATTACCAATGGAGTACTGCACAAAAGAAGAAAAAAAATTTGGGAGAAAAGGTGCAGGAAGCCTTTGATATGCGGTTTGATGACTTAGGGAAACCCCCCTTCCCCCCCAACCCCCCTTTTCTCATCCCTCTTACCCTCCCTTCCCCGGTCACATTCGAACCCGAACGGACCACGCGATAGTTCTCCTGACTTCGCAAGCTTGTGTCGTCATTAACGGACACTAAGCAGAAGTGGGAATGTCACAGACTTTGCCGCATTTGTTTTATCCCTTCGACTCTCTCTCTCTCTCTCTCTCTCTCTCATCTCTCTCTCTCTCTCTCTCCCCTCTCTTCTCTCTCTTGTTCTAGGTGATTCCAAGTGCGTAGGCCATTATGTATTAACGGGCAAGGTTATTTGGTGCGCTTGCAGATAGGGACTAGGGGGGATGACTGATAATGTGATATTTATAAGTTATGATCAGTCCTTGGTTGCAGCCGCGCACATTTGTGTGTACTGGTAATTATAATATTGTTGGTATGTCGAACTTGGTTGCGCTTTTAAATATATAGTTGGTATGATGGATTTAGGTTTTAAAGTACGCTTCGCTTTGCTATTTATGTATGTAGTTCAAATGGTTTGGCGTTTTAGAGTGATGAATTGAATGTGTATGCTTAGGATAAAGGGAGTAGGACATTAGGAAGACGGCATTAGAATATAAATAGGAAAGATAAGAAGAAAAGAAGTACTGGTTTTTATGACTATAGGAATTGCTTGTCTGTGGCTAAATCTTTGTGTAATTCATATACCTGAATTGAAAATTTTCATTTCTTGATAGGTTCAAAGGAAAACGTGTCTTTATCATTGTTTTCTTTTAACACGAGAGGACTGAAGAGTTGTCCTAATTGAAGGAAATCGAAATTAGGCTAAATAGGAATTTCGTACTCTTCACAATCTATTAGTTGTTGCCTAGCATTTCCGTGTTATATATATATATATATATTAGGTATGTGGAGAGAGCTCGTTTTGGTGTTTGCTAGAGACTCTGAACCTTGGTGATAATAGCATCCTGGGGAACCTTATCAAAAGCTGTAACTGGAGTACTTGATCTCGTATGGCAACTGGTGACCTGCCGCTGCGTAACTCATTTAAATGGATAACTTTCTCAAATTACACAGCCGAATTTGAATTACCTCTTCCATATATTATATATATATATATTATATATATATATATATATCTATATATATATATATATAATTAATTGTTATATTATATAGTTATACACGTATTAACACACAACTTATAGGAAGTCTCTAAAAACTTCTAAGATTACATTGTTTATTGGCATTAAGAAACCATTCATAGGCATTTTACTCCTTATGCAAAATTTCTATATACTCTATATCGAACCCCAGTTCTACACATCCTGCAATCTTTTGATCTCTTAACTAAATCTCAAGCTTGCTGTTTTCAATCCCCGGAGGCTCCCTTACAAAGTTCGCTCTTGACAATGAAGGCATGGCACTTTCCGTACGCACATGATTAATAAACATGGGTATTGTTCGGTTTCGTGGCCTAAATGTCACCAAGGATTAGATGTCTTTTATTTTGAAACGTAATCTTGAACCGGTCGTTTGGACATCGGAGATGGACGGTGAAGAGTGAAACTTTTTGGTTGGTTGTCGATGCTGGAGATCGGGAGAAGCTTGTTTTTGTGATTTCATTGGGGATACGATGCTTGGATTTGATATACAAAATAGGTATGTGTAATTACGGAGTAAATCGGAAAGAAAGTGCTGAGGTTGTATGTAAACTGTTATCACATTTGGTACAAGTAACCAAGTAACCACAGATGCCTGTTCAAGTAAGCTGGGTATTAGGAACTTGTTGACAGTTCATGACTTTCATTCAACTTATGTAGTACAACCTTCATCACTACATGCATATCATGATGCTTGGATATAGGTTTCACACACTCTCTCTCTCTCTCTCTCTCTCTCTCTCTCTCTCTCTCATCTCTCCGTACTCTCATTCTCCCGCTCTCTCGTCTCTCTCTCTCTCTCTCTCATAATGCAGAAGAGTGAAAGTGGCGCTTGTGGTTGTGATTATATTTTTTTATGGTAAATATGGGAAATACTAGATAATCTATGAGTGAGAATGTATTTGTGCTCGATTTGCAATGCGGGAGTTAGAATTGACCTGCCACCAGCCATTTACGTAATCATCTGCGATAGTAATCGGAGACAGAGACGCCCACCTTTTCGTCTGCCTGTATAGCACGTGTTTGGAGTGTGTTAACGGGCATGGATAGACAAATGCTACCGAAATACAAAGCTTCACTGCCCTCGGACATTGGCTCCTTAATCTATAATAATTTTTTTTAAGCATCGTTTAGGTTTTATTGATTAGGGCCTTATGGATCCCAATTCTATTCTCTATTTGTTAACGCTGTACCAGGATGCTTTGTACCTAGGTGTAGAAGTACTGGCCGCTGTCTCCGGTTTATTCCTGTTAATTGTAACAAATTTCTAATGTAATAGACAATTAGAATATAAACTCATACATACATATATGCTATTTATATCTATATCGCATATACGTATATGTATACATACATACATATATATAATATATGTATATATAATTGAGAGAGCTAATTTTCGAGTATGTAAACCAAGCCGTACGTAGTAGACCTTAAGAAAAAAAAATTTCCTTTAAGCATATGGTTTAATCATCAAATTATTGCAGTCGTGTATTTGAAACAAAGACCTTCGCTGTACCTTAATGGGAACAAATAAGATTGATAGATGTCGTCGTGGCAGGAGTGATGAGTAGGTTTCACACAAGTGTTCAAGTACATTGTGTGAAGTCTGGATAAAGCGTCGTGCTCTGGTTGTAAGTGGCTCACTGATATTAAAGTTATGTTTAGAGAGTTAATTGAAGTGTGCAATAGAAATATATATTTATGGAAGGAAACGAAAGTTGGGAACCAAATAGAATTACTTTGAGAATGATTACGTTATCAGGTGGGTAAAAATGGCTCACAACACGAAGGTACAGAGATGAGTAATGCAATTTTTTTTATTAACGAGATATGTTTTTTGAGGCTTAGTAATGTTAGTACGAGTTTTTTTATTATTATTATTTTATTCCTAGAAATTATCCAGAAAGTAATTTAGTGTAAAAGCCTCCCTTTACATGCATTCGTGCATATTGAATCAGTGTTACACGTTTGTACCAGGATGGTCTGTACGCAGACAAGTACAGGTCTGTGATTCGTTGTTAACTTGTAAAAGGAAAAATAAATAACTGTGGAAGCAGGTGATGAATGAACTGCTGTTTGGAACGTATGAAAATATGTGAAAATAGTTCACTTAAGTAATTATGGAAAGAAATTCCTAAGTTTTCGAAGAATAGTCTGCGGGGATTTTGGTGTGAAACTTTACCTAAGATTATTTGTTAGATTTAGATAATTTGGAGCATTAAACCGGTTGGGATAGTGCGCATGCGCGTGTGATAGCGCATGAAAGGTAACCCTCTGACATTTTCGAGAGAAGGGGTCAGGTCAGTGGATGGCTTACTTTTGGAGATAGTGATGATAGAGGGGAAAGGCTCTTTTGACACGATGGGTTTGCCTGCTGATTATATATATACAGGGTTGGCCCAATTTTTTTTTATTCGGTAATCCAGGTGTTGAATATATATAATTATTATATATATATATATATATATATATATATATATATATATCTATCATAATATTGCCCAATTTCCTTCTTGGGTAAATGAGCCTGTGGGAAAATATATAGCCTTTAAAGCGAGTCCTTTCATACTAACCAGAATTATTGTCGTCTTAGTTTTCAACTATTGCAAGATCAGTTGCTTCTTAGGTTATCGTGAGCCTACCAGTCGACAGCTATAGTCTTCATGATCTCCAGAACTCTATGGCAGATGTATCCCTCAAAAGTAGGAATTTTTGTGTCGTGGGTCACGGCAGGTCTGGTGATCCTTTATAGGGGCGGAGATGGAAGAGTATGTATACGTCTGTTATTATCTTGTTACGTAAGCTTCATTTATATGTTAAAAAAATTCTCGGGAATGAAATGGCAAAGGGAACGAAGCTCTATACGTAAATTGACCTAGGATGACCCTGACTCTTCAGGCCGTATCACGTTCCGGTAACATTGTTGTGGGACGTCATGAAGAGTTGACTGTGCAGTCTCCGTAGAGTTTCTCTCTCTCTCTCTCTCTCTCTCTCTCTCTCTCTCTCTCTCTCTCTCTCTCTCTCTCTCTCTCTCTCTCTCTCTCTCTCGTGATGAGTGTACATTTAAACGAACTTTCACAGGTACATCTGTGAAGTTGCACATTTTACCATTTAACATGAATCTAATTTGCTACCATTTTCATGAATATATTTTGCAAATTATAGAAGAAATCGGATTCTCACAATCGACTCCCATTCCTTTATTGGTTTTTCGCGTTGGTGTTTTAGTGGCTGTTGTGAGAATCTATTCATTTTGTATATTTTATTTTATATTTCTGCTCCTTTGGGTTTGAAATGCTTAGCATTTTGACATTTTACGGAGCTCATTGCAAGCCGGTGTTACTTAAGGCCTGGTTGCTCAACCTGCTCAATATTACACTTTAAACGTACACACACACACACACACACACACACACACACACACACACACACACACACACACACACACACACAGTTAACACTTGTCGCTCTCTGTCGGCCCGCAGCTCATCTTCGTGGTAGAAAACGAGTTTTATGTTATGAATTGAAAACTTATTTTATTGTTTTCCTCCACTGCCATGTCGAGCCAAGTGCAACAACCTCCATGCTGCCAATATCCTGCAGTGTAGTGTGACGCAGTTAGTAATCCATCATTGGGTCTGTTGGGTATATATATATACACGTTGCCGTGAAATCTTTTGTGACACTGGGACAGCAGAAGAACGAGACACGTTCCCTAAAAGCTGAAATTGTGTATATATATATATATATATATATATATATATATATATATATAATATATATTATTTATTTATTTATTTAAAATTTATACGAGAAATATTGAAAATGTTGTAATCTTTCACACAGGAGTTGGTGTGTCCGTTGGGTGGGGGTTGGGGGCGGTTGCCGGTTGTCAAACCGTGATAAGGACAGGGCACACGTGTTTACAAGTCAGTGACTTCATAGGAAATGATTAGCAGTGACGTCACACGAGTTCTGTTTTTTGTTGAAATCGATCTCGAGTCTTGAACAGGTAAAGCATGAAGTTAGTACTCGTTAGTATGTCGACCGTATATGTGACTGATATCTATATATGACGGGGAGGGGGGGGCGGGGCTGCGAACTCCGACGGTGCCTTTGGGAATTCAAGTGTCTCGCTTGCCATTGACCTCAAGGGAGAGGCTCCCCCTCCGTTCATGAGGTTCCTTCCTCCCCAAGTTGTTCACAACCCATCCATTTGTGACTCGTCTTCCCTGTGATGTGACGCATCAGAAGGCCCCGAGCCGTTGGCACTTCCTGTTGCATCATTGTTGAGGTAGCCGTCTTTTCATCTGTGGTTCGTGATGAGGAAGGCGAGTGTGGATGTTGTATGTGAACAAAGAAATGAAGCTGATGAATCTCAGGTCGTGTATGTAAAGTGTAAACAGAATGTGAGAAATGTTGCTGAATGTTAATACAAAAAAAATTAAGCCATCGATGTATTTTCGTGTCGCAAGAAGCGTAAAGAGAATGAGAGATGTCCAGGTTCTTACAAAAGAAGGTTTAAAGGTTAGCGAAGGTGAGACGGCCGATCTATGTAACAGTCTTAGGTTGTGCGATTTCGTTGAAAAGGACGAGGACGGTAGGTGTGTGAAAAATGACAATTTATTTACTGGAAACATTGAAAGAAGTATCAGAAAAGAAGGGCCTTTCCAGGAAGCCCTGGAGTGTGCTAGATAGGTGCATGGTGCACGGTAGTTTTACATGCTTCCTGTTTACTTGTTTGTAGTGGATAATGCGGAAAATTTCTGCACAGGGGATCATCCTCAATTTGCCACCAGTATTAATGCGGTTTTTTTCATCAGTGTGGAGAGTGTGCATATATATACATATGTATGTGTATGGATGTATATTAATTTTGTCAGTATTTTCCGTAGGGAATTGCAATCGTTCTTAACTGCCTCATTCTGGGTAACCGTAGGTTCAGTAACCTAAGCTTTCCGGAATTTACCTGGGAAATCCATAATTGTATGGATAAGGCGTGTTTCGGGATTTCCGTTTATGGTTAAGCGATCGTTCGCTGTGTCTGTACTTGTATGTGTGGGGGTGAATTCCTCTCTCTCATCTCCTCCCCTCTCTCTCTCTCATTCCTCCTCGTGCTCTCTCATCCTGCTCTCTCTCTCTCTCTCTCTCTCTCTCTCTCTCTCTGAATGGTCCACATTCATTGCTATCTGATCATACCTTTGTCGATGTCGTCCCTTTTTCTTTACATTGATGATCTGCAGTTGATCGTCCGTTGATGTGTACCGTCTAGGCGCTGATGTATGCTGTTAGGTAGTGGTTACGGCGCAGACGCGTGTTATCATTAATCGAGAGCAGATGAAGTGGATGACGTCTTAGGCGCGCATTCACGTCACAGGGATCGGCATTCATTCAGACCCTTCTCGATAGCCCAACAAGCAAGCGTCCAGGATCTCTCTCTCTCTCTCTCTCTCTCTCTCTCTCTCTCTCTCTCTCTCTCTCTCTCTCTCTCTCTCTCTCTCTCTCTCTCTCTCTCTCTCTCTCGGGTTATTGTCTCCCCGTCCTCTCGCGAGTCAAGGTCAACCTTGGTGTTGCGATTCTGAGGAGTATCTCCCTTTCCGTTCGTGGGACCAATTACCCTTGTGGGATCTTAGGCTTCTTGCCCTTTTCCCAGCCTTAACGCATTAGCCTCCGAAGGGGGGAGGGGGGTGGGGTGGGGGTGGTAGTGCCGTCAGTGTACCTCATACAGTGCACTGTAGGCATGACTTTAGGCTTCTTGTGCAGCGCCCCTTCGGGCTATAGCTGGAATCCCCAACAGTGAGTTGATTCATAGTGCGACTGAGTTTTATACATATGGTGTTATATATATATATATATAATAATATATATAATAGTAAAAAATTACACATATACACTGTTACACCTTTCAGACCTTTTTAATGTTTGTTTCAGCGCTAAATAACCTCATCGGTCTCAGTGCTGGGTTTTGGGCCCAAATTCAGTATATATTCTATTTTTAAAACATTAGCTCTCATGGAATACTTACCACAAGCCTTAGATAGCTTGTCACGTCAGTGTCATCGGGCGGAGTTATTTCTTGGAAGTCAAGGTCATTCACTGCAGGAAATTAGCTTTGCCCTTGGGATCGCGTCTCGGGTCAATGTCTCTTCTTCGGTGTACCCGAAATCAAGGTCACCCTTGATTGGTGGTAGCCTTACGACACCTCATTCATATTGAAGTTTTGTTTATTTTATTATTTCCAAGGGAAGCTTGATCGGAGAAAAGATTTGATGTCTGCAGTCCTCCCTCTGTATGAGGGGATTGGCGTGGTCGGAGGTGCCTTTTTTTCTTGGAGGTAGAAAGAGGAGTATTACGAGAGAGGAGGGTCGGGGATGGGGGAGAGAGGGGACCTAAGGTAAGCGGGAGGGAGGGAGGGAGGAGGGAAGTAGGGAGGGTGAGAGATGATTGGTTGAGAGTTCGAGGTCGAGCGTTCAACCTTGTGGTGGTGGTGCATCCTGTGGTTCACCCTCAGCGCCCACCGGATCTTGACAAAGGGTCGTCTGCCTCTTCTTGCCTTTGGTCACTCGTGGCTCTGGTTCATTCCCACGCAGAATGCTCCGTGCGTTTTACGTTTTGGAAGTCTCTCTCTCTCTCTCTCTCTCTCTCTCTCTCTCTCTCTCTCTCTCTCTCTCTCTCTACAAGGGCAGCAGAGGGCGAACGTTCAACTTGCTCCTCCTCGGCGTGTTTAGCCGGGTGTAAAATTTGCTCGTTTAAAATACGACAAGCGAGAACTCCCCCCGACGCGCTTCTTGGCCCGCGAAAGGGAATCGGACTCGCTTTCAATGTCACACCGAGGAGGCACTAGAGACTAGACCCCTTCCTTCCCTTCTATCACTCTCCCGCCTCGGAGGAGATGCTCTTTCTCTCTCTCTCTCTTCTATCTTGTTCTCTCCCATTTCATCAATCTACGGACACACTTCTTTGTATAATACAACTTTGTGTCATTCGGTATTGCCCAGAAATAAGAGAGAGAGAACATTAGCACGGGTCACCTTTAGTGTCAAATAAAGACGATGGTGTGTGAGAGACGCTTTCTTCGTCCATTTTGAGTATTGTCCCGAGGCCTCTCGAGTCTGAGCAGCAAATTGTAGGTCATAATACTGCCTCTAGCCAACTGCTCTCAAGGGGAAGAGGTACCTTTTGTACACACGCGCGCACAACAAACAATAGCGCCAAGGTGTGGTGCGAGGTTTGACTTTAATGTCATTTATATTTAGAACATTTTTTAAGGATATTTAGTTGGTGTTTCGTCCAAAAAGGGAATTGTCTTGAAGTCTTGCTGTTGATGATATAAATTTATGAATATGAATTTTCAACGAGTCAATGAGGTACTCTCTCTCTCTCTCTCTCTCTCTCTCTCTCTCTCTCTCTCTCTCTCTCTCTCTCTCTCTCTCTCAATCAGATATATATCCTAGGAGTTTGATATTTTACCAACATATCTTTAACGTCGGTCAAGAAAATGCTTTGTTTAACGAGCATATATCGAAAATGGAGTGAAAGTGTGGGAAGCCTTTTAGGCCTGGCCCTAAGTGTTGTAGTGGAGCCATGGCGTGGGCGGTTGGGTGGTGGTATCGGAGGGAGAGCGAGCGGGGTTTTGGGGGGTGTTAGGGGTCTTTGGAAGAGCTCAACGGGATTTAAGGATTGTCCAGGATGTCGGGCATGGCGGGATTACTCGCCTAGGCTCTAAGCTTCTGTTGGACCAATTTCTTGCGTGAAGGGTCCTTGGCAAGATAGATTTGGGGGGAGGGAGGGGGGGCCCGCTGTGGGACCGCGGTAGAAGAACTGACGGGGCTGTTCCAGACAAGATATGTGTCGGTTTACGTAACGACGAAATACTTTATATTGAAAAGGGATTGTGGAACCAAACGAAGATGCGCTCTTTTTCATTGGTTTGAGGTTCGTTGACGTGTCTAACGGATCGTGATATTTGTGTAGGTATTCCCGTTGCCATTGTTGAGGACAGTGTCATTTGTTGATCCTGTGGTCATTGGCTTATACTGTACTGCAGATCCTGGTATCTGTTATGTTAGTGTCATGTTAACAATACGTAACCTTGTTGCTGAATGCTCTTACCTTTAATAGGGTGGATACTCTCTCTCTCTCTCTCTCTCTCTCTCTCTCTCTCTCTCTCTCTCTCTCTCTCTCTCTCTCTCTCTCTGTCGCGTTCCCAGCCATAGCGGAAATGAGGCATTTGGTACCAGGGTACCCGTACCCTACCTTAGTAGAATCTGCTCCAGTGTGTCCCGGACTTGCTTGGCAAAAGTCGTGAGGAGCTCAAGGCATGCTGGGTCAAGAGGTCTTTCGCACGGTCCCGACTCCTACCCTCCATTTGTAGTCCTACCCTAAGGGCCGTTATCTCCGGAATCGTTGAATCCAACTTTGTTTCATCCTTTACTGAATTTATAGTGTACCCCCCACCCCCTCCACCGAATCTCTTCACCTTTGTTTACTTATTTATGGCAGTGTGTGAACTCCTTTCTTGCGAAGATCTTATTCCTGAGCATGTGTTTGTAGAGAGGGTCCCGGATGAGTTTACGGGAAATTCCTGGCTCTCCCAGCGTGGAAATTGAAGTTTCTTGTACCAGAGCGATGTGAATGAACCTCTTATTTTTTTTCTCTCCTTTGCAGTGTGTCATGAAGAACCTTGAACCAAGGAGGAGGAAGTTATTATCTGTAAGTGGTGGAGGAAGAAAAAAAAAAGCCTGATAATGATAATTGACATTGCGGTTTGAAGACCGATGCACCAATATATATACTATATTAGATGTTCTTAACGATGAACCATTGCGTAAACTGAACTTGGCTGGCGCACGGAGAAAAATCAGGGAGGTAAAAAATGCTTTCGAGTAATTTGCCGTGACTGGTGACATTGCCATCATATTCACGCATCGCTGTCACCACCGCTGTTATTTTGGATACGTTGAACTTTGACATTCACCAGGGGAAATGTATGTTGACAGCATGTTGAAATTGTATTGGTATAACCCCTGGGGAGCTTTGATCTATACTGGACGTAAAAAGAGAGGCGGCTGTTTGAAATATCGCTGTTGATCGTTTCATTTCACATGATTTGCGTCACTGATGGGAAGCTTTGGTTCTGTACGTTAAGAACACATTATTTTTTTTTTCTTTTTTACTAGAAGGTCCAATCTATTTCTTTCTTGAAGATAAAAGAGCCGACAGCTTGCATGTCTAAGTGGTGGACTTTTTATGTTGTAACTGGAAGTCAGTCTTGTCGTGATTTTGTGTCTGGTTCTAAAGTGTATTTTAGTGTCATTACTGCAGTTTTCATAACAGATTTGGTATCTGACGATCTTGGTTAGTTCTTTGGGAAGAATTGACCATACCTGCTCGATCCCGTAGGGGGTTATGGTCGTCAGTGGGCCTCATGCGGTGCACTGTAAGCATTACTTTGAGGTTCTTTGCAGCGTGCCTTCGACCCTCAGCTGCAATCACTTTCGTTCCTTTGACTGTACATCCTTTCATATACCCTTTCTTCATCTTCCATTCCACCCACTCCTAACACTTGATTCATAGTGCAACTGCTTTGAGGTTTTCGTCCTGTTACACCTTTCAAACCTTTTACTTGTCAATTTTCATTTCAGCGCTGAATGACATCATAGGTCCCAGTGCTTGAAATTCTATATTCAACTCAGTACTTACTCGAAACACAAAATGTTTATACTCTCTCTCTCTCTCTCTCTCTCTCTCTCTCTCTCTCTCTCTCTCTCTCTCTCTCTCTCTCTCTCTCTCTCTCATATTTGGAAAGGGCGGCCACCGTCTCCAGCGGGTAGAACTCTTTGTCTCTGGTAGGTGTGGTATATATCAAGAAGGACCACTTGACTACAATTGACAGGGTAATACGTATCCTGAAGTGAGAGGTCCTTTCCCTGGTGCATGAGTTTCCACTTTCGTCGTCTTGCTTCTCGCTGGAGAAGATGCGGTAGGATGTGATCTGAGGTTATTTTCAAAGCGATTCACCTGGCTAGTTTAGTTTGAAAGTTATGAGAGTGCATTGTCTTGATGTGGCCGTAGCTCTGAGCCGTTTGTAGCTTATAATTTTTTTCTCCCTTTACTGTGGTGTTTTTTAATAATTCGTGGTTTCTGGTCGCATAAATTTTATTTTTCTCAACTTATTGATTGTCCTTTTGCTGTGTTTTCTTTCATCTGTGTGATTTGAACCATTTGGTAGTGATAAGTAACCACTTGATTGTAGTAACAGGTAAGATAGGTTGTCAATATTGTGCAAAATATAGCTAGGGAGGGGGGGAGGGTAGCTAAATTGTGAGAGCGAGCAGTGATAGTCATTTTCTTTGTTTACGTCCAAGACACCGGATGGGATCATCCCTTGCAAGTCGCTGACCATCGCCAAGGGCAGCTTCTCTCTCTCTCTCTCTCTCTCTCTCTCTCTCTCTCTCTCTCTCTCTCTCTCTCTCTCTCTCTCTCTCTCCTTGAGTCGTGTGAAGTCTACGGACGGGTAGAAAACTGGGACCCTTTTGAGGAGTTTCAAGTGTCACAAAATGTCCTTCCATAGGTGACCTTGAGTGGATTACAATTTGACAAAATGGGGCCGACCTCGTCAGGATCGTTATCGTGATGTCCAAATGTGATGGTTGGGTCAGGGTTTTAATCCGTCTTGTCGTGGATGAATGGAATCAGACTGGAACGTGGTCTTGGGATTGAACGGTTCGATTAGTAACCTTCCAATTGAAATGTTGAAGTTGGTGAATATGCTTTAGTGTGACACATTAACTTGGTAATATTTGGTAGGATTTTAAGTTTGCTGCGGAACCTAACTATCACTGAACCCAAGGCTATGTAAGCAATCAGTATTATATTATTATTATTATTATTATTATTATTATTATTAATTATTATTATTATTATGTAACAAAGCTTCCCTGTCCAGACGAACATTGATATTATTTTATTTTGAGCGATCCAAAAAGTGATTCTGCGCTGAAAGTAAAAGTACTGCATTTGTTTTTCAGCGTTAAAATATTCTGTAAGACCTAAGTTAAGGTCGTGGAAGAAGTGTAGTCCGCGGACCGTGTAGGCGGCAGGTCGAACAACGATCCTTTACATTCAGATAGAAACTGAAATACCTGTTTTAGAAGGCGCTATAAATAAATGGAGCCTCCTGAGAATGAAAGGTGGCAGTAGTTAACAATAAGGTAAAAGCCCTTTCTCCTCCTCCTCATCCTCCTCCTCGTAAAGGGTTTATTATTATCGCAGGATGTAGAGCCAGGGGGCAAAACTCTGGGGCAAGGCGATGAGGGGGTAATGGGCCTCTATTGTCGTAAAAGATTAATCTACTACGCCATAGGCCTACCGGTGACGACTGTTGCTTTGTAAATGGCATAGAGCCATTTTGTTCTCATTTGCTAAAGTGACGGCGAGGTTATTGTCTCCATTTTTGCCGTGATGGAATGTGAGTGAGAATTATTATATATATATATATATATATATATATTATATATATATATATATATATATATATATATCTATAATGTAGGGAGCACACTAAAAGTTGGAAAAAGTGAAGTTATCACGTTAGTGGGCTTCCTACAACCTAATATTTCAGTGCACGGATACAGTGAGTGTTTATAACAGATTGTGTGTGTGTTTTTTTTTTTTTAATAAAAGAACTAGTAGTACAACAAACCTGGTTGCGTCGTTATTCCTCACTCGCGTGAAATAAGACTACATTCACGGACCTTGCTTCCTGTCCATGGTGATGCGGTTTGTGTAATGACGTGATTGTTTTATCCGGTGTAATTGTGCCTTTTTTTCCTTAAGTTATGGTACAGAAATTTTAATGTATATTTATATAAAATTTCTTTGTTTGATATTTATGACTATTTTTCGTAAATTGATCAGTTTTGTGATATGCATTTACATTACGGTGTTTTTTTTTTTTTTTTTTTTTTTTTTTTTTTTTTTTTTTTTTTTTGTTTTTTTTTTACATTTCCAGGTTTCAATTGTTAATTCAAATGATAATCATTACTTGACAAATTATGTAGAATGAGTGAAAAGAAACGATACTATGGACTGCATAAAAGAAATAACCCCCTTTAACTGGATGTAGTCGCCCACTTCCGAAATAAATTATCAGAGAGCATAAAAGTCGTCCAATCTATCATCATCATGATAAAATGGCAGCAGTTTAGCGGATATCCACATCGTGTTGATTTTCCCCAGGTGTTTCCCTCGGCCTACGACGTATCATTACAGTGAAGGCCACGCCGTGGTTATTCTGGTTGGAAGATCTTGGAAGACGAATCCAACCTTGTCTTGTGTGGCCATCTTCCTGTTGATGTGTGTGGGTATCTGCATATATCTATAAATCTAAGAAAAGGTTTGGGTAGAGCTGGAAATAAGGTTATTTTATCAGAAGTGTTTTATTTTTTATTAATTTTTATTTTTATATTTTTTCTTCATCACTTAAAAAACGCTGGATGCATAATTGATGAAGCACTATACTATATAGAACCTTGTGATCATTTTTCCATGTATCGTCGCATCTTATAAAAAGAAGACAAATTTGATGAAGAATTGTATAATACTGCACTGGTATATACTGTAATTTGTGTTAGTGTTGCCATAATTTTGCACGCTTTTATATGCAACATTCCTTCGCCTTTGGCACCGAATTGTATCGGTCTCTGTTCCCGTTCCCTTCCCTCCGTTGCAAATTTATGGAGTCACTTTCCGTTTCTTCCTGGGTCTCCCATTTAAGAGGATCATTAGCAAGCGGGAGTGCCGTCATTGTGAAGTCGAACTTGTTAGTTTTAAATGGCACAAAATAGCACTGACGCCACTGTTGATTAGAGAGAACGGATCCGGAAGTCAGCTGTGCGTCGGGCTTGTGCCGTGTGTGTGTGTGTGTTTTACATATGTTATATATAATATATATAATATATATATTTATATATATTGTACTGCTGCTGAGGAAAAGCTTTCCACAAAAGCAGATTTCTTTATGTAACGTTTAGTGCCAGGATCCGACAAGTGCAGCGTTAACCCCTATTGTGTCTGTTGCTACGTACTATAATGCTTATCATTATAGGCCATTGGGGTTGCCAGATAGTGGGACAACGGCTGCGTGGGTCCTCTCTTCTCTTTGTTTTGGGTGGGTAGGGTTTAGAAGTAGTATGATAGCACAGAAGGTAACTTCAGGCGGCTGTGATCTCTGGGTTTTGCGAGTGTATGTATCCCTTATTTACAGTCTTGCCATTTTTTTTTTTGCTCAATTTGTTTCTATGAAAGTCAGGCACCACTGAAACTTTTCAGTCGAATTAAATGGCAGCGCTATTATGCTAGCTCCTATCAATTTATTTGACCTCATTTCGCGCTTTATTAAGGTTTGTTATATTTCACGCTCTGAAACTCGTAAGGAGTTATCCAATTTGAATGATAAAGTGTGCATACCATATACTCGTATCAGGAAGAGGTTTACTTCGTTAATGCCACTTTTTTTTAATAAGTCGCAAAGGGGATTTAGGGTAAAGTAGGCGATTGTTGATAGCAGTAGCCCAAGGTCAGAGGAAGTGAGAACTTTGCCATTGCCATCTCTTGACCGATTAAAATAAATTCAACTTGAGCGGTAATGCTGTGAAAGGATTGACGTCCTTTGTATGATCACCCCTGGTTACGAAGATGATGCTCTAATGATTACACCTTATCGACGCCCTTGCCACCACCCCCCATACCCCCACCCCCATCCCCATCCCACCCACCAATCCTCGCTCCATGGCGCGTTTATTAGGAGCATAAATCTTAAGCGATTGAAAGACGACGCGAAAGGAGGGGATGGTGCTCTCTCTCTCTCTCTCTCTCTCTCTCTCTCTCTCTCTCTCTCTCTCGTTAATTGACGTGACATATGGAGAGACCTCTTTCATTGTTAATGGTTGGAAGTTTCTTTTCTTGGCTATGGTTGGTTTCCCCAAAAGTGTTTCTCCATCTTACTGAAACTTTGTAAGATTCGCCAATTGCAGGATGATGTCCAGCCTAGAAAGACGTTTAAAAGGCATTTTTGAAAGTCTGGTTTATAACTGATATACTGAATTGCTTTACTCATTCTTTTAACAATGTAGTTTTCGCAATAGAATTTTAACGATACAAGTTATTCTAATATGAAACAACGGTATTTGTTCAGAAAATAAAAGACGATTGGTTGCGAGATGTTCGTTGATTCTTGAATCACTTCCCTGTTCAGATCTTTTGCAAAGTTATGTACCGTAGTTAAATCTCTTTATTTCAATCTGGTGAAGTTCATTATTTCTGTAGTCAGCATGTCTTGTATGTGTGCAGTTCAAGTTTACCTAAGATAACCATGTGGGACTGTGATGACTGGCGAATGATTATGTAAACAGAGGTTTTGGATAAATGTCTCGAGTGCGAATAATTATGACATCCCAATAGAAAATACGTTCGCGTTAATGAAAGTTGTACTTAGTCAAGGGCCATTTATCCGAAGAGAATTTGCTCCTCGTTTTATTTACGACTCTCTCTCTCTCTCTCTCTCTCTCTCTCTCTCTCTCTCTCTCTCTCTCTCTCTCTCTCTCTCTCTCTCCCAGCTGTCTCTACTGCCCCCACTCCCCCATTTTCCCCTATCCTGAGGTTAGGTGTAAACAAAAGATTGCAAGTCGACCTTGGGGCTTGACATTCGACCCCCTGTGCAAAAAGGATGAGGTGCATAACCACCGTGTAGCGAAGAAACCCCCCCCCCCCCCCCCCTCTCTCTCTCTCTCTCTCTCTCTCTCTCTCTCTCTCCTCTCTCTCTCTCTCTCTCTCTCAGGATTATAATGGATTAGTGGCTAGGGTGATTGGGATGTCCTTTGTTGTAGTGGTTGTGTATTCACCTGCATTGCATCTCCGGGCAATATATGATGCAGTCTTGGTGTAGAAGGCCCCTCTGTTATGAGTCTTAATTGACTTGCTTCGCTGATTTTCTTATACTTCTATTTGTTACATATTTTTGTTTTAATTTGTCATGGAAGACGAGGTCCACACAACCTTTCTCACCGTAACTTTTTTTTTCTTCTTCAGTTACCCACATCAATGTTCCTTTGTCGTCATAGTTTTCTTTCACCCACTTCGTCCACCAAGTCTCTCTCTCTCTCTCTCTCTCTCTCTCTCTCTCTCTCTCTCTCTCTCTCTCTCTCTCTACGTTGGAGAAGTGATTCCGTAGAGGCCATGAACACCGTCACGTGTTCTACCTCGGAGGTACGGCGGCGAAGGCAATGACAGAAACATTACTATTGATCGTAAACATGTCCGCTGGTCATTGATCGTACCGTCGACGACGATACTGCTGTTGTTCTTATTTATTTACTAACTTTGTAAACTGCTCGCTGCCACCTCTAGGCAAGCCGTGTGTGTTGATTCATACACAATCAACGTTTTCTCGTCTCCCCCTCCCTCCCTCCCTCCGCCGCCATTAAATGCAAATAAGCGACACTGATTTTCACGATAAAGCTTCTTTGGCTGCACACTTTTGTATGTTGTGGGAGAAGGGTCATTAGACCCTGAGGATAATGACGGGGAAGGCTGAGAGAAGAGAGAGAGAGAGAGAGAAGAAAGAGAGAGCGGAGAGAGGAGAGAGAGAGACGACGGAGAGA
This sequence comes from Macrobrachium nipponense, assembly GCF_015104395.2. Taxonomy (NCBI): domain Eukaryota; kingdom Metazoa; phylum Arthropoda; class Malacostraca; order Decapoda; family Palaemonidae; genus Macrobrachium; species Macrobrachium nipponense. The sequence continues at coordinate 13,361,842 of NC_061104.1, forward strand.
GGACTGAGAGAGGAGGAGAAGGAGAGAGACGAGAGATGAGAGAGAGAGAGAGAGAGAGAAGAGAGAGGGGACTAAGCAGACAGACTTGTGTAAAGCCGTACCGAAGACCCTTTTATCATAACATCTCTTCATAGATGGTTGGTTCTGTTGCAGTATTTCCGGAGAGTTCTCTTCTTGGGTGGGGCTGTGGGCTGCTTCGTTAATGCCTTGTTTAAGTCGGTGAGTCTGTCAGAGGACGCCTTCTCTTAGAATCCCTGAGCATCTTGTCGTCAGCGTTTTGTCAGGATTTTTGTTGTCGTTAAATCGCTTAATAGAAATTACGTAAGAGCTTTACATTAAGCTTTTGACATTGATCAGGGCAACACGTACCATTCTTGTTAGACATTTTACTCTCCCGTAATCTTGCAATTGAAATCTTTCAGGAACTTTGGCAGCAATCAGAAATAAGAAAACATAGCAGCATGTGAAATTAAGCACAGTGCCTCTGTTGTTGTAAGTACACTGTATTAGAACTGATGATGAACACGGTACTTCTCGCCGTCGCCATATGGTTGGAGAATGAGATTTGAAGGTCAAGTGCATCCTTATTTATTCTGGGAGCGAATAATGACTTTTCTGTCATTTAGTATTCGTATTGGGCATGGCCACAAGACCAGTCGACTAAAATCCATGAGGCGCTGTGCTCCTTCTCTATGTATTTATTTATAAAGGAAGAAGTGCGATCGTTAGGTGCATTTCTTGTTCTGAGTGTTCGCGGGAATTAATTTTTTTAAAGTGATTTGGGGTGTGGGGGAGAGAACCCGTGTGGTGGTAGATTTCTTGAGTTACGAGTGTTCGAGGAATTAGTTTTTTCTTTCAGTAGAGAGAGAGAGACTTGTAATTGAATTAATCAGAAGAGGACCGGAAACACTGTTGCCTTGTGCCGGTTGAGGATGCGGTAATTGGATGACGAGTGGCTGTACGAGCGTATGCATGTGGTTGGGGAAGGGGGGGGGGGGGTAGTTGAGGGTGGGGATACGTTTTTTATTTGGGGGGGGGTAAGCAAGAGGTTATTTAGTCTTTGGGGTGGTCTTTGTTTTCCCCCCACGAAGTTCTTTGTTCTTGGGAGTTAGGTGTATTCACCACGCGGTTATGTCCCTTCGACGCCCTGGGGTGTGCGTGTTTGTTTATTTATTTATTTTTGTTGCTAATTGTAGTGATATGGGTTACTTCTGCTGTTGTTTGTCTTCATTGCGGTAATAATATTACCAAGAGATTAGATCATTCGTGGACGCTAAACACGCATCCTTAATTGTGTCATTGTTAAGGCGTGGAGTTGATGAAGAGGTCTTATGAAATGATAATCCCGTTTCCACTGCTTTGAAAAATAACTTGAACATAGAGTATAAAAAATGTAAAATATACTGGGAGGAAATGTTTTCAGTTTCATCCTGTTTTTTTAGTATCTATTATCTATTAACGATAACTATTCATGGTAACCAATGATGGTAAAATAATTCGGTGGGAATACCATTAGAATTTTTGCTTTTATCAAGAATAAATTGGACCCCTCTCTCTCTCTCTCTCTCTCTCTCTCTCTCTCTCTCTCTCTCTCTCTCTCTCAACCAGGGAAAGTAAGTGACATCAGTCACGTGGATGACAACAGGATGTGTCTGCCACAGCTGCGTTGATACGAGGCGGTTGTACGGGTGAGGTGGTGGTGACTAGGATACCCTGGTTGAGGGTGGGTATTGGGGGTAGAGGGTTATTGCTGGCCGTACTCTTGATATGCAATGGAGGGTACTAAAAGAAGACCCTGGTTTTAGCTGAGACTTAAGAAGAAAGAGCTTGGTGGATCTTCGAGACGACCCTCCTCCTCCTCCTCCTCCTCCAGTTCCGTATGAAGGAAGTTGAACATTTTGCATTAATGCACAACGAATAACCTGTGGAGGCTCTTGATTAGGATGTCTGCAGTCCCAGAATGAATGCAAACAAGAGTTGGTTTAGCATTGCCTCCTTAGAATATTTGTCTATGTTTTTATTTATTTATTTTTTTGTTTATTTATTGGGAATCTTCGTGAAATCGTTTGAAACGAAGTTGTTTGATAAAATTATGTCAAATTATGAATTCCTGTAACTCGTTAACTTCAATAGATTCGACAGGTATGAAGTGTATAGTGTTGAAAAATTCCCCCACTGTCTTGTATTCTAAGTACAGTAGGCGCACGTTTCATTTGATGAAAGTTGCCTCTCGGTTAACATTTAAATTAGAATCATTATGGTGATTGTCTTTGAGAAAGAATCCGGCAAGGTTTAGGCAAGCTTCCTCGTCCCCAGGTAAAAGGGTTAAGGAGCAGGATAGGTGGAAGAGAATCCTAATAGATGTTCGTTCATCAGGATATTCGTCCCTCGAAGGACTTCTTTGGGTCCATTGGGTGCACAGAGAAAAAGCTGCGAAATATGTCTCGCTTCTGTTCTTTGTTTCCGTCTCTTCCTTAGCAGGACGAGTCAGTCGGACTTGGGCATTTGTGTAATGGGTGTAAATAACAGAAAAGTTCTAAAATGTTACTCGAAGGATTCATTATTATTATAATTATTTTGTGCCTCCCCTCCAGATGTAACGCCTTGTTTCTTCGTCGTAACGTTAGTATGTGCATCTCTTTCAACTTGGTGTGTTTCCAGTAGTTTTGTAAGATTTTTTATTGAGAGAGAGAGAGCGAGAGATTTATATTCCTAAGGTTTTGTGATTCATGATTTAGTTCTGTTATATCCTTTTCTTGTTTTAGATGTACTATTTATGAGCCTGTTCATGTTTGGGAGTGTGCATTAACCTTGTTTCTTATCTCTTCCAGGTATGTGTGGGGATCGGAGGTGAACCATTGTTCTCGAAGCGACCTTTGGTATGGTATTTTTACAATGTTGACTTTGAAGATGCAACAATACAAATGATTTTGATTGGTGTTGGCCAGTGGCCAAGTAAACAATGTTATTTAGAAATGAACCGTTAAAGTATTATTGTAAAATTGACGACGAAAGCAGATGCGTCCGTAAGGATAAACTTTATTGTTCGGCCGACGAGTCTGCCTGGAGAACAATTTTTAGGTGGGGTGAGTCGTGAGCCGAAGGGCGTCCGAAGCGTGTAAGAGGTGTAGGGGCGGGGGAGAGGGAGGGGAGCCGTAGAAGCGATTCAATTTAGGCCTAAATATTCTCCTTGAACGGTCATTGTGTAGTGGATGTCATTGAGAGGCTATTCTAAAATCCAGGTCAATGTACACTTGATTTCTTCAGATTTCTCAAGGTATGTAACATTGGGACATACACACACACACACACACACACACTTTCTCGCGCTTATTGAATATATTATCGACTCATTCCATTAACCATTTTCTTGTTATCTATCAGCCCCTTTTGTATTCTCTTCTCTTCTCTCCGACCACTACTTGACTCTTATTACCAATTGCTGTCCAGCCTTTCACATGGCTCATAACCATTTTTTTATTTGATTAAACGTATCTCGCCCTTTCTGTTCTGCCTGCGCCTCGTGAACTAGACAACAGCTCATTGCAACCTTTCTTTATTCGTTTCACATTCATATCCCCCTTCATTACCTGGCCAGCTTTCCTTCCAATAGGTCCTGCAAGTCTCTTCCCAATCACTAGCAGACACCCTTCCGTCTTGATTGATTCACCTACTTGCCTCTTCTCTCATTCAGCCACCAGCTGTTATATAAATATATATATACCCACTGTCATTCCAAAAACAGTTAGTGTTTGTGATTTGTGCATGCCGTTTAAAAGAAACAGGATGAAGGTGATAGTGTTGCATAAAAGTTTGTACCACATTTTGAATGGTAACCTTTTTTAGGTGATATCAGGTACGTACCAGGCACACACTAGACATTATAACCTTTGCAAAATTCAAGAGTACAGCGAAGAAGAAAGGAAGATGAGTGGAATGAGAAAGCGAGGAGGAGGAGGAGGAGGAGGAGGAGGGAGGAATGGGTACGAGATTCGTAAAAGGGGGTTTTTGGTTTTGTGGTTCGTAGGCGGTGGGTGGAGTTGAGAGGGATTCCATATATGGGGATGGCGGATAATAGGGTCCTACCTCCCTATGTGCATTCCACACCGCCCGATTTACGCAAACCCACGCCATTCCCTCCCTCCCCCTTCCCACCCATTCTGCTCTAACCCTCCCGCTTTCCATCCTTGTACTTTGTTCTGACAGAAGCTTTTTAAATAGTACTGACTCTTAAAGTACGAGCGTTATATGACTTAGCAGGAACCTTTGGATTTCGAGATAGTAATGAAACCAAAACAAAAAAAATATATGGAACTTCTCCAAGTGTATTTAGTAATGTTTAATATAATTTTACTCTTCCATATTCTTCTGAAGACTGGTATATTGATTTTTTGAAAGGTCAGAAGTAAAAACAGAATGGTTTCAAGTTGGCTACACTTAATGTCTACGATCAGGGGGTACACCCCAGGTCAAAGTTCAAAGGACCCGGATTCCCCAGTTCGTGGCACATAACTGCCTGTTTATACATTGGATATGCTCCGAGGGAACCATCGTTTACATTAAATGGAATACCCCCGAAGAATCTCTCTCTCTCTCTCTCCTCTCTCTCTATCTCTCTTCATCTATTCTCTCTCTCTGCATCTCTCTCTCTCTCTCTCTGAATCGCGTGTTTTGTTTTGGGGACGAGGCACTCATGTCGCAGCCTTTTGCCCTTGCGTGTACTGACTTGTATTCTGCTTCTTTGAAGTCTAATATCAGGACTAGTGATGGATGGCTTTTACGGGATGTACCCTGTCTTTTTTGGGGTGGGGGGAAGTTTCTTGGAGGGATGCAGGACGTTAGTTTTTTTAAAAGGACAATAAGAGCTTTGTACATGATAGTCTTGTTCGCTCATTCCTTGTGAACTGCCATTGCCCATATTGAATTATCTGGTGTTGTGTAGGTGACCACGCCCCGGAATATAATATTTCCGCACAGGATGTTTTGTTTTGATAGATATTAATTATTGGTGGGCGGGCAGGCGGCTTAAGAGGCTGAGAAGTGGGTATGGGCGTGTGACTGGTTGTGTGGCATACGTAAAGGTGCGATCATTGCACCCGCGCCAATCGCCAAGGTCAGGACAACCTCGCCGTGTCCGCTCTCGCGCAGCCGCCACCGACTCATTCTCTTTATTCCAGGCTGTCCTTCTTCCCCCCCTTCCCCCCCCCCCCCCCCCCGCACCTCATCCCCTTCCCCTGCCGTCGTCTAGTCTCCTTCCCTCATGCATGCTGGTCTTCCTGTCACTTTGAGCCGTGTCAGTTCTTCAATTTCTCGACTCCCTTGTGTGTGTGTGTGTGTATATATATATATATATATATATATATATATATATATATATATATATATATATATATATATATATACACATACATACGTAAAAGCAGTGTGTTCAGAGTCTGTGTCTGTGGGCTCACGTCCGTTCATGCTTTGTGTTAGGGTCCATGTACAGGCAGCCGGAAATTTGAGGGTTTCTTGCGTCGCTTGAGAGAGGAAGTCGTTGGTAAGAGACTCGCGGTCTGATTGGCTCTGATTGGAGCTCATCGGCGAATCCTCGCGTATTTCCTTCCTTTTCTGGTTGTTGCTCTTTTGTTTCCCACGGAGGAATAGAGTTGGGGGGGGGGGGGCGGTTGCTGTTGGTTATTGACACTTTTTAGATCCACGTATGATGGTTCTAATGATGTTACCTTCGCTGTCTTGAGCAGAGAGGAAATTCTGATTTGTGATAATGTTCACAAACAACAAAATGCGCGTCCCATTAGAATATATATCCCATAAGAATTTGCTTTCCTTAATTTTAGGTCGATTGGGATTAAATACATCGTTGTTTTAAAAGAAGTCACTTTATACAAAGTGCTTTAAATAGAAGTTATGTATATGGGACACCTGACATAACCGTATACTAACGTTTCCATGTGGTGATTTATACGGGTCTCTTTCAGGATTTTATTTTGCATTCCAGAGAGCATTGTTGGTGTTACGGGTATTGTTAGGCATTCATTATTTTGAGATTATGGTATTCTCGCGACATTGCAGTAGCAATGGTTTTCTAGTTGATGTCATTAACGTTACAATTGTGTATAGTGTGCGTTTTCGGTCTTGTGCAGTTCTAAAATTTCGTACCACTTAGGTTTGAAAGTGGATGAAACTGTCCCCTTTAAATACCGATTCTTGAGTATATAGTAGAAAGCAACATTCTCTTCATTGATTCAGTTATCACTCGATATAGAGTTTAGGTTAAGAATAGAATTATGTCATCAAACCTCTTGGACAAGCGAGATTTTTGGGAGTAGTCCAGAGGCTCGGCCGAAATTGTTGCATATCATGAGAGAAAATTAATTTAATCTGGAGGCACGATATGCATATATTTGGAAACTGGTTATAGTAATTACAATTATATATTTTTTTTCATTGACTTCGGTAAACAAAATCCCCATGATGTTCGTTAGCTATGAAAGTTGTAAGAGGGCTATTGTGATGTATACTTGCGCAACCCGCCTTAGAGCGGGCTCTTCTCGGTGTCAAAATGTGAATGGTTTAATCGCACGTTTGAATCGTATGTCAGGAACTGTCGTGTCTATATTATCCCATGTGAAAGCCACTGGGCACTCAAGTGTCACCAGTGAATGTCTGAATGACACACACAGCGAGGAGCGCCACAGTGGCGTCGGTATGGTCTTGGCCTGCCACCTCTGCGGCCGCAAGTTCGTCGTGCATTCTATTTAGGGGTTAGATATGTGTATTTCTGGTGATAGAAGTTCACTCTCGACGTGGTTCGGAAGTCACGTAAAGCCGTTGGTTCTGTTGCTGAATAACTACTGGTTCCATGCAACGTAAAAACGAGAGAGAGAGAGAGAGAGAGAGAGAGAGAGATGAGAGAGAGAGAGAGAGAGAGAGAGAGAGAGGATGGTTAGGCGAACTCATCACTGTAATTCGTTTTGATGGTAAAAAATTTCAAAGGCGCATACTTCATGCCAGACCATATCAGGACTTAAGATGAAAATGACAACTCATTAATTGTTTTAGTGAGTCATAAAACGAAACGATAGGATAAGATCGCCCTCCAGCAGCCGAGAGGGTAATTTTGAAAGGCGTTTCTCGCTGTTTCTTGGGCGTTGGTTTGGCGGAGAATCATAAATTTTGGGTATGATTTTAAAAAGTATTCCTGGAAGAGGGAGAGGCTGGCAGAGTGAAAGTCAGGATAGGACCCGACTTAGGCGTTTGTTTGTTGTTGTTGTTGTTGTGGTGGTGGTTGATAGTGTTGTATTTCGTTTTTGTGATGGTAGCCTTGTATTTCTGAATTGCGTCATGGCGTTTTAAGGTTTGCCAAACATTTTGGCAAGGTAGATTCAATACTCCGAGGGTACAGACGATTGTCTTGCTCATATTTATAGGATATATAACATGAACTCGCCATAACGGAAATGTATACCATTTGTTGATCTTTGGATTTCTCTTATCAGGGATAACTCTCACTCACTTTTTCCGCTGCGAGTCTGCGCATTCCATTTCTGAACACGAACCTGGATGTCCATCTTGGTAGGATCCCCGAGCTGTACTCTGTGGGCAGCGAAGGTGAACCTTCGTTTGAACATTATTTACGATGATTTTTCTTTTTCCAATACCATACTTGTATGTGTCGTCTTCGAAGACTGTTAAAAGGAAGAGGAAGGACTGAGAATGTGAGTGTATGTGTGTGTGTGTGATCCAATGCTGACGTCTTTGTCATGACCTTCAAAGTGTACCCAGGTTTTGTACCCTCATTTCTTTTTCTCGTGCCCCTAGTTATTTTGCGTATTATTGTCAGTTTTTTGTTCTGCTTAGTTCCATACAAGCAGAAGTTCCGCATGAATGACAAAGAGGCTTTGTTTGAAGTTAGCAACAGGACGAACTGAAACTGCCCTTTCTTATTTCATTCTAATTTTTTACTTCTGCATTCATGACTGTAACGGACAAACTTTGGGAATAATGTAATATTTTATGTGGATTATATATATAGTGGTATATGGTTTTTTGATAGTGCAGGGTGGACTTTTTTATTTATTTAAGACGTCCAAATGATGCTGGATGGAAAATCCTGTCTAGGCCTTTGGGTGTGGCCCAATATTAGAGAGTGATAGGTGGTGGAGATTGTCCTTTGGGTACACATAATCAGTCGTCGCCTGCCTCTCTCTCTCTCTCTCCTCTCTCTCTCTCTCTCTTCTCTCTCTCTCTCTCGTCCTCTCTCTCTCTCTCCTCCTCCCTCTCTCTCTTTCTCCTCTCTCTCTCTCTATCTCCTCCTCCTCATCATCATCATCATCATCATACGTCATCAAATGTTTAAGCAAGATCGTGTTGGACTTCTGAACAATAATTAGAATTAACACAAACCGTGAGTGATATACAGGGTGTCCATGACGTCCCAGTACAATTCTGAGCAATAAATACTTGTAATGGTACTGGGACTGTATGGAAACCCTGTATAATGCCCGTTGAAGCCCATATGGTGACAGCACAAGTGCGACTTGATATGGCCATTGCCACTCTTGTTTCTTTTCCCTTAAGTGGTGGTCAGTTTCAGCCAAGCAGCTTTGTAGTGGTCTCCGTCCGTGGAAGTGCTCTTGCACGCAAGGGCGGAAAAAAAAAATGGTTTTATGCATTAGTTTATAATATTGCAGTGGATTTTTATGCAGCTTTTTTATGTCTTATTTTTTCCATAGTGCCGTTTAAAAGGTATTGGACATGGCTTATCTTAAAATTCGTACCTAACGTCATAATTGTACATGAAAATGGTGCTTTACGGATATTGTATTAATGATAATCTCTCTCTCTCTCTCTCTCTCTCTCTCTCTCTCTCTCTCTCTCTCTCTCTCTCTCTCTCTTCCTGCGTTAAAAGTAGTAATTGGTCTGAGTGAAAAGTTAATGAACAAAGTGGCGGCGTGATAGGAGACTGACCATCGATTAGTTTTGGGGCCAGGTGGAGTTGGAGTTACAGAGGTGATTGGTTGGAGTATCGGGGGAAGGGGTCGCTTTTGAAGGGGTCTGTTGTCATTTAAGGAAAATAGGGAAGAAGGGGGAGGGGGAGAGTAGGGGAGTGTAGGCATTGTTGCTAGGCGGGGCCACCTTACTATGCACAAGTGTGCGGACGTGTTTCTGGCGGACAAGGCCACCGTCATCGTAGCATGTATTTTGGTTAGGTTGTAAGGGTGTGGTCTCTCCAAACCCTCCCCCTCCCCCTCCCCCCAGTAATGTTTAGAGGACTGTCGAATTTCACGGTAATTGAGGTTTGGGAGAAAATATATTAGCAAGTCTCTCTCTGAGTAATTGCTTATCTCTATGACACGAATATAATTGCTTATCTCTGTTCCAAGGTTCAGGAGGATTCTCTCTCTCTCTCTCTGGCATGATGAGTTATTGCTTATCTGTTCCAATTTTCAAAAGCATTGTCCATGATTACCTTGAGGTCAGATGCATATCCTGTTTAGCTCCACGTAATGATGTCTCGCTTAACTCTTGAAGAAATGCCAAGTAAGGCAGAGTTTTGTTAAACCGCGTATAAAAAGCAACCTTGTAGAGCTTCAATGCCAACCGCTATTACTGTTTTAATGAATCTGGTTGGGGTATATTGTTCCAAAGAAGTAGTATGATCGGATTGTTATGATATTCTCATCTTCGGCTCTATTAATATGAAGAGCACACACACACGCGGCATTTGTTTGACGTTTCGATGTGGCATGTCAAAGAAAATTGTCAGGATGTAAAATTCTCACCTAGGTAAGCTTGTAATTTTTTATATATATTTTCAAATACCAAGCATGACACATTGGTTGCAAGTAGCTTAAGGGGAAAGGGTGGGGTTCTTGTGGCGTAGGCATAACAGTAGGTCTGGTGTGCGTGCAGTGTACCGGTGAAGCAGTTCCTGAGTATTGCGGGCAGGTCCTTCATTTTGTTGACAGAACTGCGTCTGGGTGGGTAGGTGGTTAGTTGGAAGGCAGAGTAGGCTCATTTTGTGTTTATTCAAAGCTGATTTTATTCAATAAATTCCCAAGGGTAGTAACTTTGAAGGGGTTTCTCTGCTTGATCTGTTAATATATTTTTCTGAAGGGCCAGCTGATATGTGTTGTAATTTTTTTTTATTCCCTTATATTATCAAACAGACAATAAGTCACCAGCCATTCTGTAGCCCAGGCCATAGATAAAGAAACAAGAGTAGAGGACGTAATGGGAGGGTATGGTAAGCAGGAGGAAGGGTGTTTTTAATATACACTTGACCCCAATAAAAAATAATCTCTATAGCTTAATTCTTTCCTGATCATCTTTCTGTAGTATGTGTTCAAAGAAATATAAAAAGTCAAAAGGGGCATTGCCGAGTTTGCTGCAGGGTGGAGGCCGTCCGAGGGACAAGTAGCGAGGAAGAGAGGCAAAGGATGGATCGTGTGCATGCAGTAGTTGCATGACTGAGATTTTTTTTTTAATAAGTTAGTGAGCCTTTTTTAAAATAAGTTATTGAGCCTCCCCATTATAACATTCTCTTTGCGCTTTCTTGTTGTCATGTACTTTATAAATGGACTTTTTTACATTAAGATTCCCTTCCCTCGCAACCCTTACTACTATTTTTTTTTCCATATGCGTGACCTACGATTGTCAATGTCATTGATTGAATATACGGAAGGCTGGTTTGGCTTGCTTCAAAACTGTCGTACATTAGACATTACTCTTGTGAAACTAAGATTATCTAGAAGCATATCCAACAAGTTTTCATATACTAGCACATGAAGTAAGCTTTTATATAGTAGCATATCTAGTAAGCTTTCTTACACCAGCATATCCACGTATGTAAAAAAAAAAAAAAAGAAGCGTGAATGTTTTTTGGGGCTCCCTTCGTTATCGGCATAAGAAAGGTAGTATTTTAGTGGTCTGTGTCTATGGATCTCTTGCAGTAGACAGTTTTCCACGAAGTGGAAGAAGAGGCACCTTTCAGACTGTGTTTTCTATTGTCTCGTCTGCTGAAGCAACCGCCACTTTGCTACTTGCATCTAAACTTGATTTGTCAGTGATATTATCATTAATTTAAGTTTTGATCAGGCAGCCTTCCTAGCTTCTTCGCTCCTAATAGCAATTGATTTCTCGTAACTTGTAATGTTATGTGAATTATAGCTATTAAGTTTTTATTAGTATTCACGTTTACTAGTGGACACAAAGCTAGTCAGCACCATATTATAGAGAGGTACTAGCTTTTATACGTAATCAAGTCACATTAACAGTGGATGTTACACTTTATCGAATAATCACATACTTTGTCAGATTCTTTTATGACACTTTGTCTAAAGGCGTGAAATTGATGCCTCGAAGCAGTGTGCTTTCTCTATAAGGGATATATCTAATCGACGAAATGAGGGGGTTACTTGATTCTCAGTAAATTCGTGCCTCGGGGATATACAAAATGCTTTCTTCGTAGTCCATCCGACAGGAACATTTATTTAACATTCTCCGAAAGCATTAAATACAATACTCTTCCCTATTGCAGTTATCTCTTAGTCACGAAGCAGTGTTTTTGTTCCCAAATATTTATAATTGGTTGTCCATTGTATATTTACGATGCTGCATCTGATTGTAAATAGAGTTTTAGCAACGTCAATTCAAGAATGTATTTCATGCGCCTGACTCACAGGAAGCATAATAATGCATTCTGAGAATGACAGGGGTATTCTTCGAGATCAGAACCGACTGCACTGGAGGAAATGAGTCGTGCATTTTTGTCTTGGAGGAAGAGAACAGAGTTACCTCCCTTCGTCAATTACTAAGAAACATTCAAAGAGGAAATGGACGGTGGAGGTCGCCGTGTAATAAGATTCTATGAGACGGCCGTAAGGACCGATGGGAGTTTGACCAAACTGGTACTCGAGTTGATGATCCAAAGTTGTTATGGTAGTTAGAATTTCAAACGACAATATGGCTGATAGAAAGGCTATCGTTTACCGTAGCCCGTACAGGTGGAAATGAATGAGAAGGTGCATGTGCGCTGATATTAGTAATAGAAAGCCCGATAGCCACGTGGCCATCCATTGGTGTGCTTAGTAGGTCGGTCGGTGTCGGAGGGGCGGAGAGGGAAGGGTCTCGAGACTTGAGTTCCTTTGGTCGGTTTGATTCCAAGAAAGGCGGCTCGATTTGCGCCAGCAGGAGGACGAGGAGGAGAGAGGGCTACAGCCGCCAGGGGTTGGCTGATAGAGCGGCTGGGTCATAGAACCCCGGCGTTGTGTGTCAGGTGACACAGGCTGTGAGGAACAAAGAAGGGAAAGGGGATAGGGTGTATTTGCTTGCAACTTCGGGTAGGTTAGGGGGTCTCCGGCTGTTTGGTCAGTCGTTTACGATTTTCCCCCTATATTTTATTCAGATATAGTATGAGTCTGGCTTGTTATTAATCAAACGACAAAGTTAAATATCTGCCGTTGTTTTTATGCTAGTAGATGTCTTGGAGTAATATGTTTTTAGTATGCTTAACTACTGGGTGGGCAGTTGCTCTTTTCTTAACGTAACTGCATCGTTTCTAAATTGACGTAACGGCAACTCGGCTGGTTTTGCTTTCATATTTTGTCATGTGGTTGGCATCATCTATTCTCAATTTAACGAAATTGATAAATTGATGTATCGAGGCCATGTAGCTTCATGGATAAGCCTCAGTAACCACTATCAGATGAAGGAAGCACTGACAGATTAGTGGAAGATTTCACGGCATGATACACATTGAGTGGTGGCAGGATGAGTAGAGTATATTTACTAAGCAATGAGGATTTTTACCTAGCTTGTTCATTTGTTTAAACTTATTAATTCATCATGTGTGTTTTCGTTGTATTTTTCTGTGTGACTTCTGAGTTAGACTACAGTTTATTTCTTGACAACACTAGTAAAAGTTTGGTGCTTGGAAGTAATTTCAGAGATGAGTTAAAAAATCTCTCTCTCTCTCTCTCTCTCTCTCTCTCTCTCTCTCTCTCTCTCTCTCTCTATCTCTCGTCTCCTCTCTCTCTCTCTCTCTCTCGTCTCTCTCTCTCTCTCTCTCTCTCTCTCTCTCTCTCTCTCTCTCTCTCATATCCCGAACCTTAAAAAACGGCAATTTAATAAATGAGGGTTGAAGTGGCGGTGAAGTAGCACCACGCTGTTGCAGGCCTGGTTGCAAGGAGCTGCACTTTGGGCTGGGTTTGGGGTAGTTGTTCAAGGCCAGAAATGTTTTTGCTATGATTTTATGAGAGGGCCTTTTAAGAGGTCGGGGGGAGGGATGGGTGGCGGACAGTCGTCGCCCGGGAGGCGAACACCTCGTCTGCATAAGATGTTATACCGACGTTTTGCAACAGCAGTAGTATAGCGTCGGTGTGCCCCTAGGAGCTACTTTTGAGTTGTAATAACAAAACACCATCTGTCTCTCGCGTGGGTGCGCGCTCGCGCTCTTATTTCTTGATATTGTAATCCAGACCAGACAGACAGACAGACATTTGAGTCTTTCAGTCCAGACACCCCGACGAATCTTTTTGTCTCGGCCTGTCTGATGATGTGGGGCATTTTCCTTTGTTAGCTATTCCCTCGTGTAGTTCTTTCCGGGGGTTGTTTGTGCTTGCAGACTGTCTTCACAACATTTTCAAATCAACCTTCGTTGTGGTAATGTTTGGTAATGTTCTAAACCACCTTGAAGTTGACAAAAACAGAATTAGCGTCTTCGTGGCTCAAGAAAAAACAACTAATCTGACTTCCATCTGAAATTTGTTGGGCTATTAATGTAGCACAAATTGGAAGTATTATGTTTCTTTTGTTTGCGGGAGGGAGAAATTCGCAGTATTTTGGATGCGGCATCTTACCGGGTGTTTCTCGACGCCCTGGGAAGATCGGTTTGGGCAGGGTCTGCAGTTTTGAGTTTTAACAGCACACCTTGTCAATTTCTGTGACATCGGTTTCATAAATGCCAGTCCTATTTTCATGTTGAAGCATTGGACGCACTGACGTTTACATGTTACGTGTAACATAAATATGATTGATGCTGAAGGGATTGGAAAAAAGCAATACTGAGACATGTAAGCTGCAGACATTTTAGAATTTAATATTGCAGTGGACTGAATGTCCTGTGTTTGTGTGTGTATTTTGTTTCGGTGTGGTAATTACTTATGCATGCAATACAATATTTGATTGCCGGCTCAGCCTTAAACGATGCCAGCAGCTCATTTCTAACAAGGCCTAGAGAATATTCTCTAGACCTTGTTTTGTAGCTCGCCTGTTTTACAGGTGGACGATCCATGTCCGAATCTCGATTGTTGCGTTCCTCAAAATCCAGTAGTATTTTCTTAAATTAAACTAGTTTCATCAGTCCCGCAGTTGTAAGTTGCAACTAAGTTGAGGATAGAACGATTAGGAGTGTGATAACGTTTCGTTAAAATAAAATTGATTCATTTTACTGGTTGTATCATGGACACCTTCTGAAGCATATATATATATATATATATATATATATATATATATATATATATATATATATATTAGTATGTATGTAGTATGTATGTATGTATATGTATGCATGTGTAACAGTCTCACTATGGGGGAGGGGGGAGTTGTGGACAGGACGAGGTAATCCAAGTTTACCCAGTCATAGAAAGATAAAAAGGTTAAAATGTTAACGTTGCTCATTCATAGCTCTTGCCTCAAGGTAGACTTTGTTAGAAAGTAAAAGGAAAGGATGGGAAAGATATGCAATTGCAACGAAAGAAAGGGGCTTTTAGAACTGTGCACCAGTTGAACCCGTACCCAAACTTTCAAGATGACCGTCTAGCATCTCTGGGGCATACCGTGACAAGACTTGTCAAGATGTGTTACACGTTATAGTAATGTAATAAATAGGTGGATGACTGTGGATGCATTGGGTTCAGTATAGAGCAGTTTGAGAGACGTGCTTTTTTATTTAGTTTATGAATATTCAGATGATGAACCCTGTTCATATGGAACAAACAAAAGAATGGGGTGTTGGTTAGGGAGAAATAAGGAGAGGTAAAGGGAAATACTGAAAGAAGAGATCTCACTTCTTAAAAAATAAAAAAGTAAAATATAATAAATTATTATAGATAAAAATATTGAAAGGCCAGAATAGTATGAAGCGGGTCGCAGGGTACATGCCCTTTGGAAAACTGTATGAAGTATTTTCACTTACCAGACGCACTCCTTTCCATGGGTACACCAATTAATTCTCTCTCTCTCTCTCTCTCTCTCTGGTAAATTTCCATATTGGAGGAACTTTTACGAGTTGTTCCTCCTTGTGAACATTTAAATGCTTTCTTTTAAATAAGAAAACTAGCAATTTTCCCAGGGTATTTACACGATATTCTTAGGTCACTTCCCCGAAATCATTATGTGATGGTAGAAAACACATGCACGCACGCGATCCTTAGTAATTGAGTTTATGGAGCTGATTCTTTGCAGAACTGATAAACAAGGCTGGTTTCCCCCGAAAAGAACCATTTCGGATTATTGTAATCGATGCCCCTGTTACGAGGTGGTACATTGTGATGCCAAAGTGTAAGCTCTCTCTCTCTCTCTCGTCATGAATCTTGCATCATGCTGGAATGCGTCACTGCGATACCGTAGCTGAAGTGCACCATTTTGTCTGCAGTATATATCCAGCGCAAGGAATGCCCCCTTATTAAAATCTGGAAATGTGTTATTGACATCGATAGATTTGCATTACATCATTTCTATGCATCGTTTGTGACAGGTGCTGTTGGTAGAAGGTGGGTTTGGGGTGGGTAGGGTAGGCATTTCAGGGCCTTAGTTGGGAGGGAGAGGGTTGGTGGGTGGGGTTTGTTGGTCGCAAGGTGAATGCACAGCGACTAACCTTACGTAATCCCCTAAGTATTTCTTCTCGGCATCCTCTTCAACATAGAAAAAGTCGGAATAACTCGTCTCTCGTGGGAAGGGAATTCGTCATCATAGTTGTCACATCACCTGTGGTCGTTTTGCCAAATTGGGAAGGCATTTGGCCAGAAAATTTCACGTGGTGTGTTTCAGAGGTCGATTTTAGGGTGGCCAAGTATAGAGGGGTTGGGGGGGGGGGGTGGTCCTCCAGTCCCTCTCCTCACCCTCCTCCATTCTCTGTCGGAGCTGACTTTCAAGGGCGACCGGTCACTTAACCCAACTCGCCAGGCAGACTGTGTTCTCGCTCTTTTTGTTTTTGTCCCTTTTCATGAGGATTTGTGTGGGTAGAATTGCAAACTTGAGATCCCTTTTAGCATTGTTTAGTCCCCATTCTACTTTTTGGTGAAGTAGAGGTTATCCCTGATATGGTAGATAGAGAACTACAAAGAGAATTCGCCATAAAAAGGGGATTAAAGGTTGCAGTTGCTTCCTTAGAAAAAAGTTAGGTGGGAATTTTTCTTGTACATAAGGATCGAGTTGGGAAGTTGCTCATTAAGGAACGAAACATAAATCTCAGGAAACTTTTGGAAAGGTGGAGGTAGTAGTGGTAGTATGTCGAGAATCGTTTTGAAAGGGAAACTGTTTACCATGACAAATACATTTGAGCTGGCTAGTTGCTTCCTTTAAAGAATGTAAGAAGACCGATTATCAACACGCCAGGGTGTAAGATGATCACGATCAGATACTCGTCATCAGTGTTGTAGTGACGAGAAGATAGAGAACCACGACACTCGATGTTAAAAAAGAAATATTTCTCCAGTCAGATAAAGGACGAATAACTCGTGCAGCGTTTGTTAAAGGACTCCATTTGGCCCTATGCAAGAGATGAACAGTATCTCCATATTTTCTCGAATTTAGCTGTCCATTTATAATTTATATAATGTATACCCGAATTAATCATTCTTCTCTTACTTTTCTTCCACCTGGTATGTGATTTAACAAACCTGCGGAGTGTTTTCGTGAGAGGAGAGAGAGAGAGAGAGAGAGAGAGAGAGAGAGAGGTGCAAATGCCAATGTCCCCCGATCACCACCAGCACCACCATTTTCAAGGGCGCGCGCACGTAAACGGACACATTGCCTTGGCCTTTTCCCCAGTCTTTTCGCCTTTGTGGATGTGATGCGCGTATTTTGTAATTGTACTGTGCTCAAAATAGATTATCGATTCCCCTTTGTTAGTTTGAGCGCACGCGGTTGCGCACTTGAAAAATTAAATGCTCTCTCTCTCTCTCTCTCTCTCTCTCTCTCTCTCTCTCTTTGCGGTAGTCATTAAATTCTCAAGTCCGAAGAGGAGAATTGAAGATCGCGTGTACCAATCCTTCCAAAAGCATCCCGTCGGTAGAAGTTCTTGCTGGACTCACTTTCAAGGGCATCCGGTCGTTACTGTCTTCATGTCCCCCCCCCCCCCCTCCTTCCCCTCCCCTCCTGATCCTCCTCCACTACTCCAACTTCACCTTCAATTCGTGTCCTCCGCTGTTCATCATCATCATCATCTTGCTCTTCAGAGTGATATTTAGAATTAACTCTCGACCTCTTTGGGTCTCCGGTCTTCGTTGAATGAAATATGCGATATCTTGTGACGTCACTGACGCGTTTGCACGACTTACTTCCTCTTGATGACATTTCCGAAAGCGGAAAATTGATGCGGTGGTTAACAGAACAAAGGGCTCCAGTCATTGGTTTGTGTATGTGTGTGTCTTCCCACAGATGAACTAAGTAACAAGAGTAAATTTTTTACTAGACAACACTAGCAACTTTTCACGTCGTCACTTTTAAATATCACGAGGACCTTTAAACTTGAGAGACTTGCTTGGAAACACAGAGAGGGTGTGTACTTGAATGCCAGTGTTTTGGTTTTACTAAGGCTGTTTCCCTTCATTCATAAACTACAGGGAGAGTGAAGATTCTACGGGAGCGCTGATAGAAGAGTACGAGGAGGATTTTGAAGGGAGTGGTTGTCTGGGGCCAGATTGTTGTGGAATGTGGGTGATGGCATGCGCTTGCTGGGATTTATCTCTCTCTCTCTCTCTCTCTCTCTCTCTCTCTCTCTCTCTCTCTCTCTCTCTCTCTCTCTCTCTCTCATTGCGATTAAAAATCACCAGACCTAATTGGATGACCGACGGAAGAGGATTCCGAGCAGATTCTTTAAATATTAGGTAAGTGAAATGGGGATCATTCATTTCGATTGCAGGTAATTCTTCATGGGTTGCTCAGAAATGTTCGCCCGACAATTTTTTTCCCTCGGATACTGAGTGAAGTTATTTACTAGAACATTGATGCGTTACTTACCCCAGGAAGGAGATAAGATGGGTTCGTACTAGAGAGAGAATTGGTTTGATTAATGCACATTGAATCCGTGTTGTGCGCAAGCCTGTATTCTGTTCTGTTTAGTATACGTATCGCTTTCGTCCAGCCGGCATAACAAACTTTTAATTGCCCACCTTTTTTTTTTTTTGTATAGATATCGCAAAGGTTTATTTTTTTTTCATCGAGGGAAAACCAAATAGCAACATTTCAAAAGACAGGTTTTCTATCCAAGGCAAAAAGATGAACATTAATTTTCTAACTTAGTTATCTTTTCATGATACCTGTGGCCTTATATATATTTATTTATATTTTGGGGGATGCGCGTTTCCCTAATATTCACTTCATATGTTCTCATGGCATGACCCAGGTGAACTGGAATCTGGGATTGGGCGTTCTTGCGTTCTAGTCAGTAGGTCATTGGCACGATGGACGGAAACTGGGAGGGTAGCCTAGTGCTGGGGTAGTCAGGCGTATGGGGTTTGGCGTGGTGGGGATGTTCAGGGAAGGCGGGTGGGGGGTGGGGGGGTGGGGGGAGACGACTTTAATCTTGAAGTAGGTGGTAAAAGTACCTTTAGTCGAACAGCCTCATTTCTCAGGTTCTTGTGCGTCACTGGCTATGGTTTATATACAGTATTATGTGAATTCATTGACTGTCCCGCATTTGACAGTGTCGTATTCCCATGAACATCGCATATTAAGATAGACTCCCCTTGAAACTGGCCCTGGACTACGTTCTCGCTCCAGTGCTCCTGAAAACGTGAGTTGGTTTGAAATGAATGTCGACTTGGCATTTTGAGCCCTTTGTGGTATAATAGCACTGGAGTAGCTCGAACGTAATCCTTATTCACAGACGATGTTCAGTTAAAACTGAGGTAGTGGTGAAGAAAACTATAATCAACGAAAACAAATAAATGGACTCCGTGTGTGTTATTCGATCGACAGGGAGCGAGTGCGCCACGACATGAAGCTCCCGTAGGGAGTAAGGTTCTTCCCCCCCTCCCCTCTTCCCTATTCCCTCTTGCGAACGAAGGAATGGGTTGGGGGTGAAAGTTGAAGAAGAAACTGCTGCTACTACTTGGGAGGGGAAGGGGAGTGGGAGGAACTTCCTTTGGCATTGACATTGAAAATTCCTCGCGAACACAAACTCTCACACACCATGCTTTCTGCACTCTGGCTTGTGCACGGACGCCTTTACCTTCGGGCTGCTTTTGCTGGGGAGATGCTTGAGCCTCATTACACCTCGCTTTTCAGAGTCAGGAGGTCGACCTTAGTATTTTTTTTTCCGTGACTGAAGCAATTATTTCACATGACTTCCTAACTTAGTTTATTTTCGTCCTGTTTCCAACACCACCTCATTTTTTCGTCTTGTTTCCATTGCCGCCTCTTTTTTCCCACTACTCTATTCAAGTAATTTACTACTCTCTTCAAGTAATGAATGTTACATTGACGTTGCTTAGGACGAGTGCGGATCAGAAGGCGTAAGAGGGCCTTCTGTTTTTTAAATTACTCTTGAAAGTTTCTTATTTGTGTCAGGGTCAGAGGTCTGTTCGTATTAACTTCCTGATTTAGAAATAAAAGATTTAATCATTCTTAATTAAGTTTTATTAACATTTTCAATTGCCATTCAGTGTCATTGTCAGTCATGTGATTCTTTAGGTCAACAGCCTACTGCTATACCACCTTTAACGGCGAAAGGTGTGTTCAGTGGAGTCGTCTCCTTAGAAGAGCGGAAGATCGCTTGGTTTGTAGACTGTATGATCACTGTTTTTCTCTGACAATTATTAAATAAACGTTTCGTCTCGGAAGAGGTATCAGTTTTTTCTCCTTTTGGTTGCAACAGTTTTTATCTGAAAAGCCAGCGTTGCTCTGAATTAAATCTGGGTTTTGTTATTTTGTGCTAAAATGTCATAGTTAATACATTTATTATTATTTATTATTATTATTATTATTAATGCATTTATGCTCCCCTTTTTCCAATTTCTCGACAGTAACATTAAATAAAAAGAGGGCCCCGTTTTGATGAACGACAACCGGACTTTGCGTAAGGTTTCTAGTCCGTTATCTAATAGCATTTCGTCAGCAAATTTAGATTATTTCGCCTCATATTTCATTTCCATATAGAACAGAACGAAATGACTGATTTTTGGGCGAGTCTTAGCTTTCATTCAACAAGAATTGTACCTGATTTGGACCACGTTATAGGATTTTTCTCAAATCACCTGGTGAATAAGACTATAACGTTCAGTTTTTGTTCATTAGAAATGTGTTCCGAAAGCTTTGGTTTTGTCGGTCATCGTCTGTAGTTGTAATAAATATAATTTCAGATATATTTGAAATAAATATGGGAGCTGGCATCGATTTGGCCCCTTGCGCGTGAAAAGGCGCACTACATGGTAATGGAACTTTTAATTCCAACTTAGTCTTCTATTGGCAAATATATTAGTACTTCATTTCCATTTCAGTTAGTCTATTCATTATCCTCATGTAAGGTTTGAATTTTTTAAGTTAAAATCCTCAACTCTTCTATGACATCATTGGGAGAGTTTAATCACCGATTTTCACCATTTAAAAGCTAATATAACATTATGTAGTACATTTGTATAGAATTTAGCAAACTATAAAATTTTTTCCCTATTTCTAGCCATTGACCATCCTTGATTCGTATCCTAATGCAGTGTTCTTTCCTTTTTTTGCAGGATGCAAGATCAAAGCTCTTCGTGCCAAGACCAACACCTACATAAAGACACCCGTCAGAGGGGAAGAACCAGTATTTGTTGTTACAGGTAAATATTAATTAATCCTTTATAAGGATAGGTGGTAATGGGATTTCATCTTAATTGAACGGTTGTCACACGAGAGAGAGAGAGAGAGAGAGAGTTATTCCTTTTTCTTCGTGGTCGGGATTGATTTGTTCCGACGGGAATACAATTTTTTTTTTTTTTTTTTTTTTCTCCCTGAGCCAGCAGGGATGATCATGATCGGCGGGAGAGTGGGTGGAGGGTTGCCAGTTTTGTGTCGGGGCTGTGGGCGTGGTGGCCACTTTTTATGATGGTGCTGATGGTTGTGAGGGTTTCTCCCTCTCTCTACCCTGTCCGCCTACCACCCGTACCTCCCTTCGGAGCCCTGAACACTCTCCCGCCATCACTATCAACTCGAGGATGGATACTGAGAGAGTCCGTGGCTGGGATTAGGCCTGGATTCCATGCCTCGGCTCACCCCTGGTTAATGGCCATATTATGCAGACTGGAATGCCAAGCTGGCCGAAGTGTTGTGTCGGATGTCTGCCTAATTTGGATATTTCGGCAAAGCCTTGTAGCTGGGGGAAGAATTTTCAGCGTTGGTTTTTTTTTTATTTTTTATTTTATTTTATTTTTTTTTTTTTTTTCTTTTCTGTCGGTCGTCCCATGCCTTCTCTCGATTTGATGTCTTATTAATGACTGTTTGTGCTATTAACGTTTCCTTGGGTGTGAGCTGTCAGTTTTAAATATTTTCCCGTTATAATCATATTTGGTGTGCTTACTGTTTTTCCTTTTATAGCTTGAGTTGTTAGAAATCATCCTAGGATTTTTGTTTATGGTTGATATGGAAAACCTGTCATGGTTTATCATTACATGCACTGAATGGAGAAATTGTCGGTGTTTACTCTCTCTCTCTCTCTCTCTCTCTCTCTCTCTCTCTCTCTCTCTCTCTCTCTCTCTCTCTCGTGTGTGTGAGTAAAACTGGAAAATTAGACGTACGTACAATTTGTCATTTTCCCCCTTTTGTAGTGTGTGAGAGAGGTAGAGGTGGCTTTTTTTACATTCACAAATAAAAAAAAAAAAAAAATCTTGTAACATGAAGAACTTATTTTTTCAGGGCGTAAGGAGGATGTAGGAATGGCCAAACGAGAAATACTGTCTGCTGCTGAACATTTCAGCCAGATTCGTGCCTGTCGCAAGAACAATCTGAATGGATCAATGGCACCTGGACCGCCCACTAATGTACCAGGACAAGTGACCATTCAGGTGCGTGTTCCTTACCGTGTTGTGGGTCTTGTTGTGGGACCTAAAGGTGCCACTATCAAGCGCATCCAACAGCAAACCCATACCTACATCGTTACACCATCGAGGGACAAGGAGCCAGTGTTTGAAGTTACTGGTTTGCCAGAATCTGTTGAACAAGCTAGAAAAGAGATCGAAGCACATATTGCTATGCGAACGGGTGGCCTGCTGGATCAGGATGAGCCCAATGCTGCAGCAGCAGCACATGCTGCTGCCGCTGCTGCTGCTGCAAGACACCATGGGGATTTTCCACCACCCTCCCATGGCCTTGACAACATTTTCAACCCCAATTCTTCAGAGTTGGTCTCATCACTGTACAAGCTCAACAACTCCTCGCTCAATGGACTCGCCTCAATTAACAGCATTACCGGAGCTGGTCTCAATGGTTTAACAAATGGTCTCAACAACAGTCTTTCGAATGCCTCCAGTCTCAGTGGCATTAATGGTCTTAGTGGCCTCAGTGGGAGTGGTTTAAATAACACACTAAGTGGTGGTATGAATGGGCTGAATAATACATTGAACAACTTGAATACGTTGAACCAGCTCAATGACCTTAATTCTGCCTTCACACTGCTGGGAGATGCTGGGTCATCTCTCTTAGGGTCTGGAAGCAAGAGTGGGGGGAGCACCCTAGATTCTGCTCTTTTTTCATCCTTCAGCAGTAGTGTTGCAGGTGGAAAACTAGGCAGTAATGATGTAACTGGTAGTGGAAGTGGTGGACTGGGTTTGTATGGGGTAGATGAAGGTTTAGGATCCCTTGGTTCATCAATGGGGTCCTCTCCATCCTTTGATCCAGCTCCATCGAGTATATGTGAGCTTGGAAGGCCATTGGGTAATAATATGAGCTCCACAGTTAGCTCCAGCTCTTCCCTGAGTTCCACATTTTCTTCCCTTTCTTCAACACTGTCCTCATCACTGACACGCAGGTCGTCGTCAGTATCTGGAGCATCTCCACCCTCGTCTCGTCTGTCTCCTTCATTGGAAACCCATCCTCCTGCCAGACGCATTAGTTCTGATCCAGCTCCTGGGCTTGCAGCAGCCCCTTCACTGGCATCGCTCAATTCTGCTCTTTCAGGAGGGTTAGGGGGATTACCCACCTCCTCTCCTTCATCTTCATCCCCAGCTTCCACCCCAGATCTGAATCATCAAATGAACAGCTTCCAATGTGGGTCTGGATTACCTGCCCCAGCCACCTCCACCTCCACAACTACCACTACCATTGCTGGTATGAATCAGCTTGTCAATGGCTTGGATGAGAAGAAAAGGTGTGTTACTTGCTGTGAGTCTGAGGTGGTTGCTGCTCTTGTTCCATGCGGGCATAATCTCTTTTGCCTGGATTGCGCCAACAAGTTGGAATCTGAAGCAGCTGAGTGTCCCATATGTCGCATGAAAGTAACCCAGGCCATCCGTATCTTCTCGTAACGCGCCGCTTGCAAGGATTGCAGGAAGCCATCCATATTTGGTTGGCACTTAGGGCAACTAGCCCTCATCTTACCCCCCACCATCAGCATGTAGAAAGTATAATAGTCCTTATATATATCTGCAAATTAAAGAATATTATCTTTAAAATTAATCATGGATTTTTTTATTAAAGTACTGATATATTTTTATTTAATTTTCTCTTCGAATGTAAGGCATTTTTATTAGTGTGTATTGGGTGACAGTATGGCCCCAGGCTTGGCATTGTTTATGTCTGGTGGTCAAGCCATCGGTGCTGGTGGCGCAAGTCCTTCAAGTCAGAATGGAGAACAGCTGTCGCTAGGCTGTGATAGGCAGGTAGCAAATGCTCCTATGGCACCCGCTGCCAGCCAACAACTGCCAGAGGGAGTGGAAACCCCCCCTCTGATCTCCCGCTGTTTCCTGGGTACTCAGGACGGCTGGGACTGGGTTGGGCATCACACGTGGCACTAAATAGAGCGGCGCTAGACTTTTCCCACCACCCGCTCACACCCAGATCTGATCATCATCACTCCGCCCGCTGTGCCAATGGAAGCCCTATTCAGTCCCTTTGAGCCGCCTCACAACGAATGCTACATATCCTTCTCTCAAACTCTGCTCTGTAAATGAGCATCACAGCCACCCACCAACTATGCCCCTCTACAAAGAGAGAGAGAGAGAGAGAGAAGAGAATGCCTACCCACCCATGGAGAAATGAAGCTATGGGTTGGGGTGCGGGTGGCAAGGTGGCCAGTGGAAAAAGGAAAAAAAAAAATCAAAGTATTTACAAATAAATTTAAATAAATGAAGGAGGCACCAGGAGCAGGAAGAAATCTTATTTTGCCAACTGCAGGTTGATAATTAATTGTTAACTACCTTCAGAATGTATAATCCAGTTAAGGGATAGGCAATGTTTATGTCCCAACCAACATCAGAACGATTGACTCGTGCCTTTACTCCCACCACTCCTTTACTACTTAGAGCCGTCACCATATACCACCTCCATAGTCTCATGTCACACATTCTCATATTCCTACAAGTATCCCCTCCTCAGAAGTCATTTCCTGTTTATAGAATATTTAAAAGATAAAAAAAGCGGACATTAAACTCAACTACCCATCCATTACGTGCCGTTTATACCTCATTTGGGTGAACTGACGCATAGTTCACCCCCTCCAACCCCCATAAAACTCCATCAACATCACCATCATCATTATCATGGTGATATGGCCACTGGACCCTCACCAGGCTATGCCCACTGAGCCACCGACCATAGATTTGACCCTGCTTGTGCATTCATGTAATGGAAGCAATACAGTGATATTATCTATAGTCATAGTGCTTATCTAAGTTCTTGCTCATTATTGATATATAAATGGAAATAAAAACTGAGATGTGAAAAAACTTTATTTTGTATAGATGAAAATCAGTATTCTAGACCAATCTTTAATTTCCAATATATTTAATTATCAATGCCTTTTTGTGATAATGTTTGTTTTTGTCTGACTTGAAGGACTCGGAGCGCCACGCACTTTTTATATAGAAACCTTTTTTGTACAAGATATTCTTATTCTTCTTCATGAGACCTGTAACAGATGGGATGGCCTTTGGCCTCACGCACTATTCATGTCGTGGAGGAAAGGAGGGGCTGTCAAGACAAGTGGCTAAGTGAAACTGACTTCCATTCTCTTGCACTGAGGTTGGATGGTCGCAAGAAAGAGTTGGATAAATAGTTTTAATCATTAAAGTTGAAGCTTAAGATGCCCCTTTGATTATTCTATGGCCTAGCTCTTGATCTCAGAATCCCCCTTTTGTAATGAAGTAGTCCATGCAATTAGCCAGTGGCCTTCCCAGCTCTTGCCTGTGTCATGAATGAGGATTGCTATAATTCCCCCTTCCCTCATCTCCCTTCATATTATTATTATTATTATTGATAATATAAAATCAGTCCTACCAGATATGTTGTATGATTGTAAACAGGAGTGTTTGTATAGGTTGGCCCAAGAGAGACACTGTACTACTGTACTGTTACTATACTTGGGGGTTGTTTAAACCCCCCTCCCTCTTGACATTGTTTTCCTAATTACTCCCAAATGCTCTCAACACAAAGGTTATTGAAAGCTTTGTGGAATTTTTCCCTTCAAGAAAGAAGAGGAGATAAAGGGAAAGTTGTTTAGTTTTTAAGGTAATATATATTTTTTGTCTTAAGATTTATATTTTTCTTTGCTTTTTAATGAAAGTCTACAGTTGAGTGTTTTAGTTCCTTTATGATATATTTTTTCTACCTATCCTTAATAGAATTTTTGTATGTACCCAAGGTAAAGGGTACTGGGCAGGAAAGTATGATAGATAATAATCAGAGATATATATATAGAAGGGGAAACCTTAATATATATTTATATTATAAATTTAATCCTTGGGCCTCCCACTGCTACACTGCCTGTCATTTCCCCCTCACGCTATTAAATACCCATATATAATATATTAACAACCCATGCATTCTCACTCCTAGTGTCGCAAATTTACCATGATATTCAGAACATTAGCTTCAAACAAAAAAAAAATGAATAAATTCGGATGTTGCCTAGTGGCAAATAAGGTTTTAAAGAAAATATAGAAAGACCTTCACTAAGGGCACGTGAAAAATCACCTCTGAAGGTTTGTAGGTGCAAATTTTGTGAGTTGTTTCTTTAAGTGAGAAGTTTATGATTGATCCATTTGTATATATACATATATATATATATATCTTGCTGCCCTAGAATAATTATTGACAATGTGCGATACACTACTTGGAGCGGGAAAAGAAGCCTAATAGTTTAAATGTTTGACCCTTTCGATTCTCACCTGAATTCTTTATATTCATTGTGTGTCAATGTCTGCTTGGGATAGTATGGATTTGATATGTCACCAGTTCAGGGATTGTGAGCCTACGAGCTGCAAGGAGGGACTTGGTTGTGTGGTGGATTATGACCAGATGGGTCGCCATAATAGGCTGTTATTTTAAAAGTCATGAGATTTATCACAGAAACATCCCTTGCACTGCTATGTCCACCACTCATCCACGTCAAGACTTGAGCTATTGGCCCAAGATCGTTGACTATGTCACATAATTTTTACACAGACGTTAGGGAAAAGGGCTTTTCTCCATCCTGTTCATGAAACTTGACCTTTTATCCCTTCTAATTCTTCTTGCATTTTGTAGCATTGTTTTGTGGTAGCTGCTTCAATTTTTCAACTGATAGTTTATATAGCTGTCTTCAAGCTTCTTTCTATCTCTTCAACCCCATATGCCTAATGGATGAAATCATGTTAGTTACTGAGAATGCCCTTCTCCCATACCTTGTAAAGATCCTCTTGTATAATTATAAACTAATGGTAAACCCGCCCCTTGTATCTTACCATAGAGCACAACTTATGCTATTTACAAAAGATGAAAGTTTAAGTAGTTTTTCATATATCTATTTTAATATATATGATTTATTAGAGGAAATTTATCGTGTACTTTGTTTGTGTAGCCTAGATTGAGTGATCTAAGAAATTATTTTTATTACTTTATTTCTATATGAATTTCTGAGGACATCAGAATGGCATAGTTAAGGTGTCCTAATCTCTATTGTATGGACGTGATGTAGAGGACAGATAAAGAAGCATTATTTTTCATTAATTTTTAAAAGAGCTGAAAAACCACATCGCCTTTGTGTTTGCTGTCGTGATGTGTAAATTTCACTATGTAAGAGCACCAGTTTCAGGGAGTTTTGACATGAGTGGTCGTTCCATCTCACCTGGAAAGAATACATGTGTCAGTGCTGCCGAAAGTTGTGATTTTACTTACCCTGTGCTAGGGATCCTTTTTCCCAGCTCGAGGCGTTAAATGACGCTGAGCCATAAATATGCAAAAGGTATAAATAAAGCAAACAATATATACAGTTTAGGCAAAACCTATGTATTATGGTCGACCTTCCCTTGCTGGTAAAAAGGCACCATGGACTTTATACTCTTGTCATGAGTCTTTGAGAGATCTTCAAAGTAGTAGATTTGTTACTGTTGCCATGTGGCTTAGCACTTTTTTCGCCCCGACCTGCATGCTTGTCACTCCCCTAGTTGTTGGGAGGGAGAGTCCAGGTCCCGCATATTTGCAGTGTGTTGTTGAGGATGCGGGTGGTGAGGACATTTCAGTCGAAACCGAAAATCTTTCTACCAGTCTTAAGTTGGGTCTTCTTAGAATTTGCATGGAAGGCTTTGTTTAGTTCCACATTAGGGTAGTTAGGCAGTTGAACTGCTAATATATTGAAGTTAAAAAGGTAATGTCATTAGGTTTGACACTTCTTGTCCTCATCGCCCCATCCAATGCCCTGGACACCATCGAGACTCACTTTAAGGTCAACCTCTTAAGACTTAGTGTTTTACTTATTTATTGTCTTTCCTTTTCCCTTTGTACTGAGGCCTCCTCCTCACTCAATTATAGAACATCCATCCCTGTCAATCAGTCGCCAACAGCTGTTGCGACATGTCACTATCAATCAAATGTTTGGGAGAAATTTGAATATGAGCATTGAATAGGAGGTTTGAGGTGAACCTTGAAGTTGAATCTTTATGGTCCTCGTTTTATGGTCCAGGAGGTTCTCCTTGATTCAGAACTCGATGGAAATGTTTTGTCAGCAGCTGCTTCGTTCCATGGGTCTTCCAGTACAGCGTTGAACAACTGTCGTCAGTGTCATAAGTTAGTTCACAATACCTATGCACTCTAATCCGTAATGAGTTTATTTTTTGTACTTTTCTACAATGCCGTATATATATTGTATGGTAATTTTTCATAAAATCGTAGTGTATACTTAGAATGATAAAAAGTGAAAAAATACCAAAAACATTTTATGCTTCTTTATCAAGGCTTCCCCACATTAATCGGTGTTTACAGGGAAGCTGATAGGGTGTAAGCCACAGATCTGTCACATAGGCTAATTCCCCTGAAACCATTCACCTGTTTGTGCATGGATAAGCTTGCCTTTGTGACAGTTGGTGGATTACGTTCGGGCACAACTTTTGCAATAATTGATCAATGATTGCTACACTATTTTCAGAGAGATTTTTTGTCATTAATGCTAAAAAATAAAAAAAAAAAACAGCAAGTCAATTAACCAGTCAGTCAAGTCAGCGTATGGGTACCCCTGTTTATCGCTGGGGATAAATTATTAGTTCTTGTTTAGGTTCTACAAGGTGAGAGTGGACTCGAGGAATCATGACTTTCTGGTCCCTCAGGTCTTGGTACGTTGATGCATGGAATTTGTTTGATCTCATGACCACTTTAATTTTTAGTGGGAATTTGAGCAGCGCCCAAATGTATTGCAGGTTATCAGGTCATTGAGAGGGGTGTCCATCTTAATGAAAAAACAAAAACCAAAAAAAAGTTCAGATAAGTTCGTGGGAGGCTTTTTTAAACTGGGTGCCATACGCTGTAATGTAATGGCATTCTTGAAGGAAATTTGGAGTTGGTAGTGGTAGCGAGGCATTCCTTTTTTGAATTTCTCATTTCCTGAGACAATCCTATCTGATAGGCTAGAGATTTTTTAAAGGGGCATTTTTTGCTATCTCTAACCACCTGATGAGAATATCTGGACATTATCAAAATTCATGGGGACTAATTTAGCAGAGAACCTTAATAGGTAGTTTCTGTAGATGTATTAAATCTGAGAATTACGTAATTTCACAGAACACCATCAGTGTGCCCCATATAAATAGATAATAACTTAGATTTGTTCGTCTTCATGAACTTTGTTGTGATTGGCCCCAGTGACATCTATCTCTTCTATGTACTGTAGTAAGTTTAGACTGCTTTACATCAGCAGTAATAAGGTATGTTTTAGTGATCAAGTACTGTGTTGGAACAGTGTGGAAAAGGGACTATTTACAAATTCACTTGAGCTGTAAATCATGAATCTCTTAAATTGAAGCACTTGAGATGAATCATCTTTGGTCAAGTTTGATTTTCCAGCGGATTGTTCTTTGGCTTGCACCTGCTCAGTATTTTGTATGTTCAACAGTGTTTCAATATTAAAAATAAATTGCAGGTTCATCATGTCTCATTTTGTGGAATGTGACCTTCTTCATGGAATCCTTGTCATTATTACAGATTATTCTCATGTTTGGAGTAATCATTTAAAGTCCTGACGCCTTGATAGGAAGTCAAACTCGTCATTTTAAGAACTTCCAAAAGCAGTTTCCCCATCATATCCCCCCCCGCAAGTTCCACTCATGACATAGTCTCTATAAACATATATACATTATATATATATATATATACATATATAAATATATTTCAGTATCAACTATATTCTCGTAGAGGTGAGCGTTCATACTTCTTTAATGGTATAATAATAGTAATGAGGACTTGAATAACAACTGCATTACCTGAAAAAAAAAAAATAATAATAGAAGAACTACTTTGATGCAGGTGTAGGATGGTCTCCCAACTTAGGTTCAATTGTCTATTCAGGTGAATATTTCTTTGCATCTACTGCTCTGAATTTTAATGGCAGCCAAACTCCAACTTTATCATTATAAATTTTACCCCAAGTTCCCACAATGAAAAGAGTTTCCTTATTATCAGAAGTTTTTATTATTATATCTGATATACAGTATGCCATATTTTAGAGTTTATATCAAATAATGTTGTAGGCCTATGTAATAGTTAAAAAGATAATCTCTGCCGCAAAGACTTGAGAGTATAAGGTCTCTTTTTATCTCATAATCCGTCAAAATTGTAATTTCAGTATTTTATAACATTTGCATTTAAGTAATATGGTCTCATGAAATGAAATCCTTAGATAATCATGGGGTAACTCTTCCACTATTTTTGG
Organism: Macrobrachium nipponense; assembly: GCF_015104395.2. Taxonomy (NCBI): domain Eukaryota; kingdom Metazoa; phylum Arthropoda; class Malacostraca; order Decapoda; family Palaemonidae; genus Macrobrachium; species Macrobrachium nipponense. The sequence goes on from NC_061104.1 coordinate 13,392,437, forward strand.
ACTTAATGCTTCTATTCTTGTGGCTGGGACTGAAAAAAATTAATTGCTACTCAAGATTTTATGTAGTTTGCAGTCATTAGGGGTATTTTTGCGGATTATAGATAAGACATTTTGGAATTTTTAAAAGAAACTCCAGCTTGTAGAGAGGACAACTATGACACGCATGTTGCAGCAGGGAGGCTCCCAAAGCCAAAAGCATATGCTCATTATGGGTGATCCCACCGGCGATTATGATGGGTACTGATGCAAGAAGGATGTCTCACATCCTTAGTATATGGGATGTAGCGAGTATTCCCAAATGCAAAAGTCCTGTGTTGTCGTAGCACTGCCAACTGTTCCGACTCATAATTGCTGGCTAGATTCACTTTATTTTTCCCAGTATTCAGATGTGAGGCTGAGATGTTTGTAGGTTTTCACCATTCAGTATTCAAGGACACAGTTTATTTGTAAGTACCATTTGTGGAATTGCTGTGAAAAGAAGAATGAATATTTAACATGTCAACAAATTTGTAATACTAGTGTTTGATGAATTAAAACATGAGCTCTTGAATTAAATGACTTGTGATTGCCTACCACATACAGTCCGTGGACCTCTTCTCGTGCTCTTTGGTATTGTTGCCTTATAACTGCAGGCTGGGGGACACACGCCAATACAAGCAAATCCATTTGAAATTAGTCTAGTTTCAACCTGTAAGTGAGGTTTTCTTGTGATTACAAATTTGTATGTTCAGCTATGGAGAGAGAGCAAAAAAAAGAATTCAATTGGCTATTGGACTGCTTGTAAAACGTTATCCCTCAGCTTCTTTCTGGCCATCAATAGTTAATAAATATTTATAGTTATTATGTAATATATTCTTTATAATGCTGATATAAAATGTAAAAAAAAGAAAAAAAAATGAGCAAAAAAGAGTAGCTCCCAACCCCCAAATCCCCCCCTCCCCCTGAATATATCTCCGCGAGTATGACTTCTGAGGCAGAAAGGGACCATGGGCAGGGGTGTATACATCAAAGCTTGCTATTACTGTGGGTCATAGAAGGAACTCTCAGTGAGCTGACACTTATATGATGGCTTTCCTACATCTTGCCACTGTTAGTCACAAGTACACTTAACCTCTGAAGCCCAGTTGCCCCTCTCAATAAGCCATAGGAAGCCTCGCACATCGACTGCTTCATTTTGCATGTTTTGTATGATGTTCACTTTAGAGATGTCATATCTGGGAGGGAGTCACGAGTCTCTGGACCCTTTTAGTCAATACCGAGGGGAATGCTTTGATAGCATTTTGCTTGCACTGTTGCCACGCAGGTCTCGTCGTATTGCTATTCACTTTGCTCTCGGTCTCGAGAGGGCCCATGTTTTTGACCGCACCAGGGGAGAGGAAATGGCTTTGAAGATAATTAGTAAGCAAGATAGCAAAGCAGAATGGCCTGTTCAAGGGGGTTAATTTTTGCTGCTATTGGGTCACCTGTACATGTTTGTTGTGCATCCAACATTGATTTTGTTCTTTTATAACCAAGGATATTATAGGTAGAATCCAATAATTTTTTAAGGCTTTCCTAATGTCTGGAGTATTTCAGGAAGAATTTCCTTAAGACCCAGTGTGTGCGTTTAGTTGAACTTGTAGTCTCGAGGGAAAATTTCTTGCTAATTGTAATGTACTGTAATTCACAGTACTTAGTTATGCTCATAAACCCATTTGCTCACTAAATTGAGTTCTCTGTAAAACTCCTTCACAATCTGTGTTTTGAAATTAATGACAGTTTTTCTGGTTAGTTTTGTGCCCAATATGTGTTGCTGTTCCCAGAGGCTGATAATGTGAGAAGCTGTTTGAAATTTATTTTCAAAGTTAAAATGCTCTCATCTGATGTACTTCTGTAATATGTTTGACAGGCCAATTGTATCATACCTAGTTTTATTTTTGTAGTAGAAATCTGTAGTTATATGTTCCTAAGTGAAGTTAGTAGAATGGTTGTTTAACTTTAATTTTTTTTACACTGTTAAGAATGTTTTTCTTTGACTTGAGTGCTCACTTATATAATCTAGCTTATGCTTTTTTGTTTTTCTCTTTAAGCCAGGAATTTGTTTCCTGATAGATAAACTTAACGCCTGTACACCCTACATCCTTTCATAAGTTACAGGTGACCCCTCTCCTCTTGCAAAAATTGTCCTCACTTCCAGAGTTTCAAGTTGGCTTGGCCTGTTGGCATTTACCAAACCACATTGTTGGATAACAATTGTGGTCCATATAATTTTCAAATGCCAACTGTCATTCCACTTTGTACGTCTTGTAGGTAGGGGAAATATCAAATCAAGAATGGGTTTCATTTTGTGTATGAGCGAAAGGAAGGCATGGTTCAAGGAAACACTATCTAGTACTGCGATAATGTTTGAGTCATGACAGTTATTTGTTTTTGGTTGGGGAGCCGTTACATTTTTCCAACCAAGGAAGTAGTTGTCATGGTTGCAATGCTGTTGTCGTCTTTTGAGATGGTTTGCTGTGGAATGGTTATTATTATTAGTGCAAGTTAGAGCAGCCTAATCAATATGGTAACTATCATGTATAAGCTCCTGCTGACCAGAGGTGTAAAGATGGTTGTTACCTGCTATTGCAAACAAATCCTGCTTTCATTGAATAGATCATATACAATATATTGCTTGATTAACAAAGATGCTGATATTCGTATATAGGTGATGTTAACCCTTCAGGTGTTTGAGGTTTGTTAGTGTGTAATGAATGTTCTGATGGAAAGAGAAATTACTCCAGGAAGCAAGTATTTTTTTCAGTGACCAGTGCATAACATGTCTCAATGTGAGAGAGTAAAAGGTGGGTGTCCATATCTTTTGATGAATGTCTGATGACACCACTGTCCCAGTTGCTGGTAGTATGAAATCTGAGGTTGGAGCTCCAGTTGCTGTGTGTCTGGAGTCAGAGGATGGATCCCAAAATCTTGTGGCTTCAGAATTTAGGTTTGACTTTAGGAGAGCGCAGGTTATGTCTCCTGTGAGTTGAAAGAATTGATTGATTGTCGAGACAGGAGGAAAATATTAAACGCTGCTGTGTATGGAGCGGTGGTGGCCTTTCCTTCTCCCTGAAAACCTCCTCTTTGTGTTTTTGTTTTGACAGTATAGTTATTTTCGCAGAATGACTCGTTATAATAATTCTCTCATACCATCACCATCCGGGAGAGCAGGAGATATTCTTGAAGATCTCTTGAATTATATTCTCTTCACTCTTAACCAGAAAGCAATAACATATACTCGGTAGTGTGTACATTGTCAATTTGATATTGTGACATTTTTTCAAAGTTAATATGAATGAGAAACAAACGCCATGGACTGGCATTGATGTGAAATGAAGCCAAAAATGTAAAAAAAAAAATATATATATATAAAATATTACAAGTAAAACTGGAATCATACAGTCAAAAGTATCAGCCATTCTTTGTCATTACGAAGTAGTGTATTTTTTCACCATCTTGACCAGTGGCGTGTCCGTGCTGTAGCTGAGTAGCTGTCGACAGATTTGGTTGTGTCATAGACGGTATCATCCACCTTATAATAAAAGGACAGGTGAGGCTAAGGTTTTAGTCGATGCTCACTTGTCAGCAAAATGAAAATTTTCTTGTGAATTAAGTACTATTTTGATACAAATTTTGTATTACAATTGAGAAGACTTGCATACTATGTGCCTAATCGGTTTTAGGAACTGTAACAAAATGTGTTACTGCAGAATTTCTTAAAAGAGTAGAGCAATGGCTACCTATGCTACATCTATCCTGGTGGGTTTTGTACATCGTGTGTAAGGTTCTGTAAGAATCCCAGGTCCATCCCTTTCCCCAACCCTGCCCATTTCCCCCCTCTCAATTTCCCCTGGGGGCAGACTATTTACCTGCGTGTTTTAAGTTGTTACACTTGCATTGTGTCAAAGTGAAGGCCCTCTTACATACCTTGTCTTTCAGTTGCACCCAGAATTTTTAGAGCTGTTCTACGTGTCCCTCTCGAGAGATTGCGTTTATTTATGTAGAGAAGTAATACTGAACTTTGTTCATTTCAGAGCCTTCTTATTTTTGCATTGTAGTGTTGATTTTATATACAGTAGTAGTTTTTTTTTTTAACTTTTAAGTCATGTTTCTGTGTTTTTCAGACTTAAGTGTATAAAAGTTTGTCCCCTCTGGGATCTGTCCCTCCTTTCCCACCCCCCCTAGTCCCGCGTTTGTAGAACAGGGTTGTGTCCCCCCTCCCCCCCCTCACCTTAACGCCCCACCTACCTCTTCTCCCTCCTCTAAGAAACCCTCAGTGGTAGCCCCTTCCTTCTTGGTGTATTGAGACAACAACCACTTTTTAATATGCTGTTTGTATAATGATATTTAATAACCCAGTGTTTTTCTTATAAGACATTCATAGCTATCTGATGATAATATCCTTTTCCTTATCGTCTTCAGAGTCGTCTTCGTGGTATAATGAACTGCTAATCTATTTTGCTACTGTTTAAATATATAGTTATTATTATTAATATCCATATTGTACATTTATCTAGGTTTATATATTTTTTGTTATCGTAGTACTTTTTTACATGGGCATCTTAAATATTAATAAATAATCTTTATTATTAGGTAATTGTAGGAGTTTTTGATTTGTGTCAATGGAAGCCGGTGTTTGTCCTAGGCTCTCTACTCTGATTTGACAAAGAAAACGTAAACTAGTCAAGGATTTGATTTTTTTCTTGTGCTCCACATACTCGTGTCATTTCAATTAAGGTGATGAAACAAAAATAAGAAATGGTGTTTTTGGTCATCTGTCTTTGAATGTATCAGGCATTTTTATTATAGTATATTTTTGCTCTCAAAGTGATAAATAATTGTGCTTAAAATATTTTCATGTCTGTTATTACTGTGTGGACTCTGCAAGTAATATTTATCATTGGGCAGTGCTGTCTTCACAACCAGCATTACTTATAGGCTAAAGAATCTAAAACAAATAAAAAATCTTATGTTTTTATATACAGTATATAGATATATAATAATGGTAAGAGTCCTCTTGGGTGGCTGCGCACCATTTCTCCTTCCCCAGAATCCTTTATATTATTAGTAACCATTAATCCCATTCGAATTCCTGTGTAAAGAGTAATAATAAAATATATATCAGAAGTTAAAACTAAGACAAAATATGGGAGTTCCTTTGGGAGAGACGCTTTTTATATGAAGAAATTCAGGTCGCGGCCAACCCACACCAAGTAAAGACTCAATTTTATATATTGATCACAATAGTTTTATTTTCCTACTATATTTGTGTGTTTATTTTGAATAGCAATATTGCTTTTATGTATCCTCTTTTGTAAGATTTTTATTTATAATTTCTTTTGCATGAAAGCCTGTGTCTTTGTTATGTTTGTCAGCCAGGAAAGGAAGGAGGGGTCTCAACCATGAATTATTCTCGTTGTTTCGGCTATACCCCCAAAGAGCCCGCAGATATTATAAATAAATAAATAATACTGTAATAATAATTACCCTCAAACCATATACACTGTAGTTCCATATTAAGATAATGTATTCCCATATATTTTTATTATTGATGTTCCATATGCATATTATTAAAATAATGAGAAAAGATGAGAACAAAGCCTATTTTGGAGTTGATACCTCTTCGTGGTGAGTAATGAACCACGGCGGTACTTAATAAATAATATATGTATGGTTAATTTTTCATGTTTGCTAATAATTTTATTTTCTGATTTTTGTGAGAGTGATTCAATAGATAAATAATAAAGTTACATGTATTAAAAGTGATTTTCATTTACCAAGCCATTTATTTATGTACCTTGATGCTTTCTATGAAATTGGAAATTGCAAAAATATACTCATCGCATTTTAAGTAAAAAATACATTAAATGTGGCAAAAGTTAATAAAAATTTAAGTGAGAAAAATTAAACCTCCCACCAAAAAAACAAACAAACTAAAAATAGACATTAAATTTGTCAAGACTGGGTTACCCCAATATACCAGATGCATTTTGAAAGCAAATACCATATACGAAAACGTTTCCAACGGTACATATCAAGAGCGACCAACCTGTCTTGCAAAACTCACTTATAACTGCTAAAACTACTTTGAGACCAAACCTTAAAAGATTCCTTGGTAATGGAATCTGGAAACTATAATTTAAGTGGGACAATTATAATTTTCATAAAATAAAATTCACACCAAAGCCCCTCTACAGAGGGGCGCAAAAAGAGAGGATGCTACAAGTAGCTAAGAGGAGTTTACTTACCAGCACAGATACCAAAGTAACTGATGACGTGGTTAAATTAAAATAGAAAGCATTATTTTCTAAAGACAGGTCAAATGTTCAGGCACTGATGCAATTTAAAAAAAAAAAAAAAAAAAACTAAAGGGGGAAAATTGCTCAGGGCCCAATCAAACTCTGAATCACTAACAATGTTAGTTTGTTAGAGATTAATACCAGCTGGCAAGATGAAAGCTACATTGTTACATAATCAGGTAGCATTGAATTTTGGGAACTTTGTGTATTAATTTAATTAAAAATCCATGGTGGTAAAATATTAAAATGGGCCAGATAAAAACTACGAAGGTGAATTATCGGGAACAGAAAACAGAATGACTTTGAGCAAAATATTAAAGAATTAAACTTAAGTCTCATGAAACTCATTAAACATTCATGGATGACAAGAATACCTGAAAGAAGAAAACCGCGATTCATGGTACCAAGAAGTGTTGAGTAATACCTTCCCTTCTGAATAATTATTGAAAATACTCTACTGATTAATATGTAAACCTGGTTAACGTCATAAAGTGTAAGGAAGAACTGTACCAGGAACATGTAGAAAATTGAAAAGGTACAGTTTAAAGGATAAGTCGGAGCTAAGAAACCTGACAGTCGAAGTAAAGGGGTTTGTTTTCATAAAAGAATAAACAGACAAACATGATAAAACTAAGTATATAATTGGCTTTATCAAATAAATTAACATTTCGTACAGATTTCCTCATTGGAATGACTGAAATTGATGATTCTGACAGTTTCAGTAAGGATTTGCTGTCGAGTAAAGTCTTGATGTTCCCATTAAATTTTCTCGTTGGTTTCTCTACAGACGGGAGCTGAGTCATGATTGGTGGTCATTAGGTAACCGTGTGTTAAATATGTTCAATTCTCGTATGGGATGTGGCACTTTGAATTAAAGATCGCCGTTAGATATGGCAACTTAGATTTTATCAATCAAAATGATCGAAGATCGGCTGCTTTATACGCTACACATTTTCCTAAAATGCCAACATGAACAAGATCCTATCATTTCAATATTTACATTAACCAGCTAGCTTCATTTAATGACAGTACTGAATTAAGTGATTTTAATGCAATTCTAGAATAACTGGAATTTGCAATCCTAAGTGTAGGAGCACTTAATAATCCTTACATCAGATATGAGACTCACTTCTGTGATAGCAAAACCCATATCATATTAGTTTGACAAAGCAAAAGACAAGCATATTTCTTATAAAAGGGATACGTTCCTCACTAACGTTATAGCCTTGGCCATGCCGCTGGATGTTTCTTGAACGATATATACCATGAATGAGATATCATTGTTCCATTTATAATCGGTGCCATCGCAGTCCATACTAGCGACCACAACAAACTGTGCTCTTTATAAGAACAGGACGGGCCAAAGCCTCCTTTAGCTCGTCTACAATGAAAGGTGCTGTAAACATGCATTTTGACTTACATTACCCAAGATCTGCAAACTCCTAAGCCAAGATCTAGTGTAATGCTCATATTAGTGATTACGCAAAATACTAAAAATTCATTATCAATAAATTGTAGAATGTATGGGATAATGAACCCTAGGTAACTTCAAAAACTGATTGTCCAATTAGGAAACATGGAATTCATCGTACTTAAGGAACGATACATAGGTAATTTTGACGTCTTAGAATTGTTCACAATCGTTTGACTCATGGCCAATGCCCACACGATCCAGTTCTTTATTTTCACAGAATATGAAGTAACGCTAATAATAAAAAAAAAATGTGTGGATATGAAAAATATAATTGAATAAAAAGTTTTGCAAACAAATTAATTTAAGAGAAATTCTGTCAGAATCTTCGTTTGAATTTTTTTAAAGCGGTTCTTTAATAAAATCTAAACTTTATTAAAAATGACAAATACTTAAAGTCAGCCCTATGACAGCACAATACATTAACTATGACCCGCTTAAACTAATACTGTAATAATAATAATAATAATACTAGGGGATACATAATAGGGGAGGATATAAAACATCAAGAGATGAAGGACACGATCAGGTAAGAATATCTGTAGAGACATGTCGATACTCAAATCAAAACTCAAAGCCGGAAATATGAAGAAAGCCATCAACACGCGTGCAGTACCAGTAATCAGATACAGCGCAGGCGTAGTGGAATGGACGAAGGCAGAACTCGGCAGCATAGACCAGAAAACTAGGAAACACATGACAATACACAAACACTACACCCTAGAGCAAATACAGACAGACTATACATCACGCGAGAGGACTGCATCAATATCGAGAGCAGAGCATTGGGGGCAATATCTGAAAACAGTGAAGATGAGTGGCTAAGGAGCGCATGGGAAGAAGGACTGATAAAAGTAGACCAATATACAGAGACAGGAGAATGACAAACAGAACAGAGGAATGGCACAACAACCCAATGCACGGACAATACATGGGGTAGACTAAAAAAACTGGCCAGCGATGAAACGGGAAAACTCAAGAAGGAAACAAAGAATGCTAACAGTGGCACAAGATCAAACCCTAAGTACCAGATGTTCGATGAACGATAGATGGAAATAACATCTTACCCATATGTAGGTAGGAAGTGCAATATGAAAAACAAGACCATAAACCACACAGCAAGGGAATGTCTAGAACTTGCACAGAACCATTACAAAAAGAGGCATGGTTCAGTAGCAAAAGCCCCCCACTGGAGCCTGTGCAAGACACTCAAGCATGCAGTAATATGTGGTGTGAACACCAACCTGAGGGAGTAATAGAAAACGATCAGACAAAGATTCTCTCGGACTATGGTATCAGAACAAGTAAGGTGATACGTGCCAAGGTCGCCAGAGTAGATCAGAAAGAGAAAAAATTTATTTATAAGTATCAAGACCAGAAAATAGAAATAATAAGGATACGGGATATGCTAGTGGGAATCGTATCCAGAATCATAGGAACACTAGGCACGATCTCAAGATCCCTGAAATGGAACCTGGAAAAACTAGATGCTGAAGTAGCTCCACGACTCGTGCAGAAGAGTGTGCTACTAGAAACAGCACACACAGTTAATAAGAAAAGTGATAGACTCCTAAGGAGGCAGGATGCAAGCCGGAACCCAACACTAGGAAAACCACTCAGTCAAATCGGATGACTGTGATAGGGAAATATATATATATATATATATATATATATATATATATATATATATATATATATATAAAATGATAATAATAATCATCATCATTGTCATCAAGTGCTTAAAACAGCAGTTAAAAAGTATATAGGAAAACTAGAAAAAAAGACATTGCTATTGACTACAGCAGAGACCACAGGTTAAATACCGTTATTCATATAATACCCATCAGCAGCAGGTCGAACCCTTTCAACACACGGATCTTACACACTCCTGGTTTGTGGATATTATAGCTACTCCTTTTCATTCTACATATACAGAACTTTCTCGGTCTTCTCATGCGTCCTTTTTTTTTCTCCTTGAAACAAACCACCACTTCTCAGTTCCTTCTACATTACCAGACCATATCAAAACACTGGTCTATCATTCCACATTCAACCATTCAAGTATGATAATCTCTCGAGCCACCCCATTTGGGGAAAACGGGTTAATGTTGAAAAAAAAAAAGTCTAGAATAGATATTGCTTTGCTTGTGGAGTAAAATCATGTTGGGTAACATCAAGACTGTTGATGCAAATAGAATAATTATAAATTATTCTCAACGTTGCAAGCAACTATTAACTCTTATACTATTTTTCAGTCTTTAATTTTTTATACAAGAGCTTTTTTGTAAATAGGATCGAGAGTCAATTATAAGCGCATGTTACACTACGTCCTGCTGTCAAAACTCGTAATTAGTTTGGTCAGTAATTACTGTTTTGCTTGATAGCTATGAATATCACATGTAGCGCCCACTGCCAATTTACTGGATGTCTATACAGTATTTGCTTTACATACATGATATATACTATGTAAGGGTCTAAAAATTTTCATGATATTTACCTTTTTTTGAGTGGCAAAATTAGTTTACAATAAATCAACAAAACAGTGGAAATTTAAAAATAAATGGTTAATTATACCAGTATATAACGGAGCTTCTAATGGAGAGAGAAAAATCGATGGAGTGGGAACAAGGTACAGAACAAAAGGTGCTAGGGTTCAAACATAAAAAGGATGAATGGTCACAAGAACTTATATATAGCCTCTTCAGTCAAATTAATAAGACTGTACGTTCCATCTGACTCCAAGAAAGTGAAACGATGAGTTGTAATATTTGGACGACAAGGAAATAAATAAGATTTACAAGGATTTACAGATAAAACGGGGAAAAGCCGGAGCTTCACTAAGAAGTAATTACAAAGTAATTCCATTTTGAATGTGATCCTCCCTCTGGCCATATTAAAAAGGATTCTGCAGCCTACTTGGGCACAATCGAAAACAGGAGGTTACATAAATTCCTATAGATAACCTCCCGGGGAATAAGGATACGTTGTCTACAGGTTCAAAGTTCACGAAGATATCTGACTTTCCTGGTTACAAAGCTTGGAAATGATGACATCCATAGCCACTGTTTCTCTTTAATATTTGTGGAAGCGTAATGCCTCAAAAATACGATGAGTGAAACAGTGGAAGGTAGTCGACTGACTAGAAAAAGCTCACAGAGCTAGCTACTGAATTCTATTATCTGTTATACCATTCTTGTGTAATAAGAATGACTTGAGTTAAAGTATTACAAGAAAAAGTCCATTGTTTGTTTGACTGATTGGAGGAACTGGAAGATTTTGTCTCGGAAGCCAAACACAGGGTAAATACGTTCTTAAGCTCGAGAGTATGAGGTAAGCACGATACTTTACGATACTTTAGAAAGAGGAAGTGAACGAGGAAAACTGAACTGCAGTAAAAAAGAAGCAAAAGAGTGGAAGATCAATACTCTTCAGAAAGTTATGAGCAACATCGTTAAATATAAAATGAATCGTTTATTCAAATAGTCTCCTAATGGATGAACATCTAGGCTATGCATAGCTATCCACCTTATACCAAACTTGACTGATTTCTTCAGCAGCGTAGGAAATGCTGTGACGAAATGGTGAGTATATATACCAATGGACAGAAAAATGACCAGACAAACACAACGATCTCCCTTCCCTTCACATTTGGTACTGATGGTCTACCCTTGTATCGGTCTTGAACAAATGCCCTTCCATTGTGTAGATGTAATGACGAAGCAAGTGTGACAGATCCACTAATGAACATGACAAACAAAAAAAGGCGCTATTCTTTAACACACATCTATGCATGCCGGTTTTTCTTTCTTTATTTTTACCAAGTCTGACTGAAATCAACTGAATACGATGAGTGTAATGATAAGTTATGCATGGCAGGCAAGCAAATAGACAGACAAGACTGCTCTTCTTGCATTATAATACGTACACTAAATTTGACTAATCCCTTCAATCGCTCATAAGAAGTTGTAGTGACAAGTGTGACTGGCACAGAAAAAATAGACAATTACCCTCTAGGCATATCTGTGTAAGATGGCCTACCTTGTACCAATGTTGCCTGAAATCCCTTCAATTGAAAAGTTCGACTTGCCAAGACCTGATAAAAAAAAAAAAAAAAAAAAAAATGTCGCAAATGGGTCTACAACTGAAAAGCTCTAGTCCACTAAACGCCACAGGAGATTAAAGAAATGAAAGTTTCACTACCCCATTCTGCCTCTATGCCGATATAAGAATTGGGTAGGGAACCAAATACATCACTAAACAAAGCAATTTAGCGTACGCTACAACAAAGGGCAGCTTTCAAGCACTGCCAAGGTAACGCTATTTATCCTTAATATTTCTTTAATATTCAACCGTTCGATATTTTTGCCTGTTATTTGCAATAAAATAAATAATATTCAACAGTTCGATATTTTTGCCTGGTATTTGCAATAAAATAAATAATATTCACCAGTTCGATATTTTTGCCGGTTATTTGCAATAAAATAAATAATATTCAGCAGTTCGATATTTTTGCCTGTTATTTGCAATAAAATAAATAATATTCAGCAGTTCGATATTTTTGCCTGGTATTTGCAATAAAATAAACTTTATACATTTCATGATCCTTTTTATAAACACTATAAATACTAACATAACAGAGACAAAAGTGGCGACAGAAAGAAATAAAAAACATCCAATTTTTAGCAACACCCAAGTTGAAACCCAACTATATCCTCCCTCGAGAGAGCAAGGGACAGGATCGTCTCGCACACACCCACTGTCTTTCCTTTACACCTCATCTAAGACGGCGCGCAGTAAATAAGGCCGAACTTGTAATCTCACATCTTTTTGCCAATCATGATTATGATGTGCGAGTAATCAAGGGCGTTCCCCTATACGTAGGATGCATTATCCGTGTACTGTCGAGAACCAGGTATTCCCAGAGTGGCCTTTGGAGTCTGCGCTGGGTGACTCAACCATCGCAAATCATGGACGTCTTGGCATTTCCTTGTAGTATGAGTCTTGCAAAGGTGAATCTTCGCGGCATACTCCTACGCTTGCTTTTAAATGGAAGGAAAAAATATTCTTAGTGTACAGAGAAAAACTTCAACATTTAACCGACTTGTTTCTTTGAAATCGGCCTACACTAGTAAGGACTTTATTGCAACTGCAAATCTCGATGCCTTAAGAAGCATCAGGCATCTGGTATGGGATGATATTTCAAGTTGTAGTCAATATACGAAGGTGACCTATAGCATCAACATCTATTAATGAAGTCTGTTTACAATATCACACTAGTCCCATTAGTGATGGAATATATTTCACTGATAACTGGGAAGTATAAATGAATATGATCATTGTAAAAACATCACTTCAATTCATTTGCGACGGATATAACTGGCGCCTCTTCATACCCGCTGGCTAATTGCTCAAAGTGACTTCAAAGAACCTCGTTATGTTTCCGTATATATATATATATATATATATATATATATATATATATATATATATATATGTATATATATATGTGTGTGTGTGTGTGTGTGTTACAGCCACATTAACCTCTTTCCACACATACATACAAAGATACACAGACATATTGTGTGTTGAATTCACACACCTTTCCCAATAACTGCAGCCATTCTCGCCATCGTATCATAGCGTCTACGTATTTATTGCCTTTGAGGCTCAAATATATACATATACGTAGATTATACTGGTCATTTTTGAGCAGATTTATATGTATTTATAACAGCCACAATGACCTGTAACTTATCGATTCCCCCTCACAAGCTTTGGTTTCTCCCATCTATACGAGTCTTGCACTCGGATGAAAATGCAAATGCATTCTATCCCCTACATCCCGTCGAAAGATTTGAACCAGCGCACGACAAGTCGCGGGTGAGGTTAGACGTTAACTATCCCGCCAGGAAGAAGGCTTGGCGTATTTTCAATGATTTATATGTGTTTAGCCTCTACCTAAACAGGGTTTGTTTGTTTGTATGGTGTTTTTACGTTGCATGGAACCAGTGGTTATTCAGCAACGGGCCTAAACAGGTGGTGAAAGTGCGAGGATTTGCAGTAAAAACACAAGGACAGTAATGGATGCAGGAAGGTCAATAGGGTACATACAATTGCCCCTCCATTATCGTGCCCGCTTTCATAGACAAAAGGCAACGTATACATTTACCACATGGTATCGTCTGTGATCATTCTATGATGATATTGTCAAGACCGGATTATTATGTAATAATAAAATCACACGGTATCTATGCAATAACAACATAATTCTCATTAAAACTAATAAAATCACACGGTATCTATGCAATAAAAACACAATTCACACTAAAACTATCTTTCCACATTAAAAGTATCTTTCGATACGAACCTAAACTATCAGACCACACCTACTAAATACAGATCCTTTAAATAATCAAGGTAAAGGTAATGTTTATGCCTTTAATAAAATAAGATTTACAAAACGAAACTTCCTTAATGCAATGCAAACCCTTGACAAAATTTGAGAATTTTTTTTTTTTAATCAAAATTAAACTTATTAAGAAACAGCTTTTATACTTCTAAATTTGTTTATTTTATTTAAAGCCAAATGGACCAGCTTAGTATAAAATAGCTGGAAGTAGGATAAATGGTGTTCTTTCTTGCAAACATTAGCAAATCGGCAGAACTGTGATAGTCTGATTATCCTTCTTCTGACTTTACCTTAACCTGTAGTGTACGGGTTTGAATCCTACCACGAGTGGACAATCTAAACAAACACCAATGGAGTTACGGAGTGGAGGGTAAGACTTTCAGTGACTGGTATATCCGAAAAGTGTGACGAAACTGCTAAGAAAAGAGGTCACCGTGGCTATTACAAATACATATACATCTGGTAAAAAGTATCACGTAACCTTCCCAAATTCCATCCCCACCCCACCCCACCCCCCCCCCCCACAAAAAAAAAAAAGAGAAAAAAAAAAACGTTGCAGAAGGGTAACGACTTACGAGCCATGCCTCTTGGAGTAGTTACACGGGGGAGGAGAGAGAGAGAGAGAGAGAGAGAGAGAGAGAGAGAGAGAGAGAGAGAGAGAGAGAGAGAGTACATGGGAACATTATGATTATAGTATGGGGGTTTCTGAAACAGGGAAATCGACATCGTAACCTTCCTTACTGTTTTTGCCAAAAGAAAACCAACACAGAAAATGATAAATACAGGGAAGTATTCACTTACCAATATCACATACAAACGCAAATACAATACAAACGATCGCAATACGAATCATAATGTTGCTTATAATTCTTCGAGGTCTTTACAATGTCACTGACAGAACCATCATTGTTATTTACCGGCCAACTTCCTAATTTTTCTCAAAAAAATTAAATAAATAAATAAGCTACTACTGCAAGTGAATGTCTTTGATTAGTATGTAATTAGCCACGTATCAAGACTTAACAATTAAATACAAGCCACAACATTTAAAATTTTTTTGAAGTTACTCTAACCGCGACACCACAAAATGCAATATAGCATGAACCGTGAATGTTGCCCCCGGGTCAAACTGGTTAATTAAAACACTGTCAGTAGAACGGGACTACCGAGATACATGTTATGAAGTAAAATTGGTAATTGTCGGGTTGTATGGTAACGGACCGGCAAAATCTGCACATATTTTCGGTGTCTAAAATTCAAGTTCCCTCGATTCTTAGACCCAAGGACAAATTTTAATGATCTTTCGAGGACGCCTGATACTCACTTTGACAGTTTACAAACGAGACAAGAGGGTGAAAAGATATAAATAAAATAATAATTTTAGGTGATATAAGCAAGGAGCCGCGAAGGTCATGAAGTGTCGCTGTGACTTCTACAGTTTCACTTCATACTGAATTCATTATTTATCTTATTTATCCTTCTGTGTTACGTAATCTTCATTTTTTAGTAATATCTTTGTCAGTTTATCCTTTACTTCTCTATTTAATTTTCTGTATTGGAAACTTTCTGTGTTGGGATCCTTCTTAACTAAGTCTATAAATTGGTTTGTAGTAGAAGTAGTAATAGTATAGTAGTAGTAATATAATAATAATAATATTAATACTGGAAGGAGAACTTCTTTGAAACAGGTACTATTGAAAGCTATTGCTGCATCAGCTGTATTTAATTCCTAAAATAGTCTTCTCTATTTCTCTAATAAGTTTTCTCTCTGCTACTGCAACTAGCGAGTATCGCGCCTATATAATTCATCAAGAGTCAATTTACTCACTTTCTGTCATAAATTGAATGCAATAATATCCTGAAATTGACTCGCCCGATGCAGTAAAAGAGAGAAAACAGTTATTGGAAAAAGAGAAGACTATTTATATGTTCAATGCAGCTGTTGCAGCAATATCTTTCAATAATAATAATAATGATAATAGTAATAAAAATAATAATAGTAACAATAATAATGTAACGCAATAGACTCCATACAAATGATAGGCTACCTGTTTAATGAGTAATAGTTCTAACCTGTTTTTTTTCAGATAACAGTTAGATGTTAAATTTCGTGGATTTAACAGCAACTCTGAACGTCTGTTAATATTAATAACAAGCTGGGGTTTTGGATAATAATGTATTATGACTTATGTAGTTACTATGGATACTAGTTAAAAAATCTCTTTTCCTCCCTCCGTTACATTATTCTAAAGTTTTGTAACTTCCCTTTACTTATAATTGACTAGACAGAATAACTTGAATTCGTGACCCAACATACAATTAGAAGTGATAATTTCTTGAAGGAAAATGTCTTTTTGAAAAATGCTGTACTAATCATGAACAAACATACATAGGGCAAAGCACTAAATTCTACAAGGTGGTGCTTTGTCTTTTGTAACGAGTGCGTTCTTATTATTACTTTTTCTTTTCTTTTTTGTCACGACGGCTTAATCAGAGCTCGTAGAATACATTTAATCAAAGTTTGTCACCTTCAAATTAATAAAGTTTACTCCTTGAATATTCAGATTAAACCAACTCGCTTTCCCTTTTGTTTTCTTTGGGAGGAGTTACGTAAGGGTAGATAGATAGTACTAAAACCAAAGGCCTTCGTATATATATATTTAAAAGAATTGCCAAGAAATTTCAAAGCTTCTAACTTGTCCAATTCCTGCCATATGCACAGTTCATCACCGGCTGTTGACATGATTAATAAAAGCCATACCGAATAAAAAGAAAGACAGAATAAACAAAAGCCTCGTAGAATCAATTAAATCCCCTTTCGTTCTCTTCACTTGATGAATTGTCTGTTCTACCGAATTCCATTTTCTTTCAGAGCAGTGCTTCCTTTGTTGGATTCTTCACTCCTTCAGAATTGGAAGGACGACATTCTTCTTCCTGTCAAGTCTTTTTGAAAACCTGCAGAAAATTTGATTGCAGAGGGAAGGAAAGGGTCAGGGGCCGAAAGACACCAGTGTAAACGAGATGTTGTTGTGTCCTTCCTTTGTAATACTCCAGATTTATTGCAGTCTGAATTTTAATCTCAACTCCTTCAATTGACAATTTTGTAACGATTCTGAAATTTTATCCAGCAACTTTTTATTTTCGTTACCGTCGAGGTCCATCACACGTGAGGATCCTGGAAATCTGTAGCAATATGATACAGATTTCCAGGATCACATGTACTTATATATGCCCCTTTAAATAATCGTCTTCGTACCATTTGTGTTTACTTTTTATAAAGGATTACTGGCAAAAATACAAAATTTACTTACAGAAACCATTATTACCTACGCGAACTTAGAAACGGTTTGAAGTAAACTAATAGTATTGACAGGAGCCAATTCTTTGCAAACTAAGATATACATATTAATAGGGTACAGAAATTACCGAAATTATTCATATATTTTGTGCCCTCACAGGCTGACAAACCCATATTTAGCTTAGACTTAATCTACGTAGGAGGGAAGCTTGCAAATCTCTATGGAATTTGATATCTTGGACGGCATTCACAAAAAAATATAAGTTTTGAAGTGTTGGTGCTATGTTATCTGGGGGTCGAATGTCTACCCCCAACTGAATATAAGTAAATGGCATGGATGGAAATTTGGTAATAACTTGTCAATAAAGCATGACGATATCTAATATGTACTTTAAAGCTTGTGCTCAGTTTCTGGAATGTAAGTAGCTGTTACTATACGAAACAGAGGCTACGAAATAGATGTCATCAAAAGATGATTCCTAAATGACATGTTAAGACAAAATTGAGTGGGTTGCTAGGATCCACCAATCAGATGAATCTCACCCTTTCACAAAGTGGGGCATCATATGGCAGGGCCAAGATGGCAGCTTATCCCTACCTAGATAGTCAACCGTCCAGAATCACTACAGTTTTGTTAAATTCCCCAACTTCACATAATTATGAAAAACTAATCGTTAGAAAATAACTGCACATGAATGAATAGTGTTCATTGAATGGCAGAATATTTCACACAGCAATTTTGCCACAGACTTGCCCATAATAGGAGCACCCTTGCAATCTCTGACAGAAGAGACAAGAGACTGGGCACAAAGCTATTATGTACAACTGTAGCTATGTAGCTACACAACATCCTGAGCAGCCACCACAGATCTAACCAAAGGACTTGTGGGCAATGTCCTTCAGGTAGAAAGTGTGCAGATTGTTTGGTGATACCATCAGCCCTCAGTACCTGTGATACCAAGAAGTTTCTCCTAAAAGAGAAGGCTAGGGCAATATCCCTACCTTTATGAATTATGTATCACCTAAGGTATCCTTTTGGTATACATACCCTAACAACTCGGATATCCAACAGGAGGTGTGGGTTCTGCAAGTAGTAGTAATGAACAGCTCACACAAGACATAATATCACTTAGTCTTGACCATCTACAAAGCATGGAGGGAGGCAATTAAGAAAGGCTCGTATCTCTTGTGAGGAAAGTAAGTGTTCTGCACTTTTGCCATGAACTCCAGAATGATAGGAAATGAGAGCGACCACCATGGCTCCCAATGTCAACTGAGTAAAGGAGACTGGATTTTGCCTATTCTCCTTGCCAATGCCAAAGCGAGTAAAATGGTCTTGAAAATTACATCTCTATCCAATGCCTACCTCAGCAGGTCATTCAGTACCTGGAATAGACTCTGAAAGGACAAGAGTTACATCCCAATCTGGAGATTGAAGTTTAAGGGGGGACAAAACTGTGAAGTTCCTCAGAAGCATAGAAATCTCTGCTGAGACCAATAGATTAAAAAGTTTGAGATGGAAGGCTTGGGAAAGAGTAGAGCAGTAACCCTTAACTGCAGACACAGAAAGGAGCTTACCATGATGGAGGTACACTACCAATTGCAATCAGCAAAATAGTGGCTCCAACTAGTGAGATACTCCGTGAATGAAACCAACCACAGAAGATGGCCCACTTTGCCTGGTAAACAGTTATGGCAGGTTTTCTGACAGATCCAGAAATTTTTCTGAGAAAGCCTCTCTCTTGCAATAAATACTGGATAGCCTCTAGTTGTGGAGTGCAAATGCCTAAACCTTACTGTTTCTAGTAATAACCCAATACCTATGAATTATTCTGGGTAAGCACTAATGTGAAGGAGTGCTGTTCCAGTTTTAAAATTCTATGAACCACATAAATCCATGCAATATCGTGGAAATGATTACTCATAATTCAAAGACAATCAAAAGCATATCTGACTGCAAAAAGAAGTAAAAATACCAACTTCCTAAACACAGTTCAGTTACAAGTAACAGTAGCAACAAGACTCAAACAATCAACTTATATACGATAGAAAATTCTTGGTTCTCTTCATGTGGTAGTAATCAAAACAAACCAACACTCATCTGACAAGCATTCCCATTTGAACCAGTTCCACCCCAACAAGATAAGGAAATTGGGAATGGAATCTTTGCAAAAGGTATTCTAAAATATATAAATACTCTGGTCAAAGATGATTTCCATTGGGGTTCTATTCCAACCAAGCAGGATAAAAAAACAAGGAACAATGAAAGGCCTTTAACACAATGTACAAGTTAATAAGAGAACTGTGAACTAGTAACATTACTACAAATGAATATACATTTATAAAAATACCCTTGTCCAAGACAAGGCATCTCCTTAGAGAGGTAGTTTAAAATAAGTACTAAAACAAATAGTAAATGTACACATACAATCAAACTGACACACAATATAAAGAGTAAGTGTTTAAGTACAAATAAAATCCAAAGTTAAAATATCCCATGTAATTACAAGAAAATAAAAGGACTTCATTGTGTCACATTTGTTGCTATCACCCAAGTTTTTGTTGCAAATATGGCAACCCAAGCATTGCCAGTTCTAATGACCATCATTCATATAAGTAAAGGGAAGCTACAAAACTTCAGACTATTGTAACGGAGGGAGGAACAGAGATTTTTCAACTAGTATCCTCAGTTATGATACATAATTCAATTTCTCATTTTTATCCCTAGTCTGTGTCCATATTAAGATAATTACTTGTTTACTGGGGAGGTCAGAACTAAGAATCTCGTACAAAATATGTTCGTCTTTTCCTAATCAATGGGGTGACCCTAATTTGATTTTATTATTAGACAGTACTTGTGGTAGCTTATTCATCTGATGCTGGGCTCATTATTACCTAGAGGAGCAGGGTAAAATTTTGTTATGATGCAGAAGATGTAGCGAAGGCTGTAACTGTTTCATGTGGTAATAATCAAAACAAACCAACACTCATCTAACCAGTATTCCAATTTGATAAATTAGTTTCTTGCTAACACTAAATTAAATAAAATCAATGGTTATGTGTTGATAACTCCAAGGTTTCTTAAGTTTGGAAAGTAAGGGTAATCAATTTACAAGCCAGACACGTACAGTATTTACAGGTTAATGTAAGAAGGGCTTCATAACATACATAATTGTTCTTGTATGATCAGGTTGGAATTCTAAGTGTAAATAGAATGTGCTCTTCCTTCATGTCTTATATCTTTGATATACGTATCTTACTTTCCAATTCACACACATTTTGAGACTCGTCCAACTTTTGCTCCTTCACTGTTTTCAGTCATTCAAGCAATGGTTGTCTTCCAAATACAAGTGAAATGAGCAAATCTTGAAAGTTTATAAAGAAATCTATTTCGTGGACCTAGTCCCCTATTAAGCAGCTATTTTCTATTGAGTAACATACCTACAGTATGGCCTTCACGTCAACATTCAAGAAATCCCACTGCTAACAGTAATTTCATAAAATTTATATCCTAAACTAAACTGAAACTGACATTTACCATTCAATTCAAGAGTTTTTCATAAAAATACATCATGTCTACAAAGGCTAGCAAGAATAATGATGAAGCCTATGTGTAAAGAAGTTTGGTAATCTGAGGCCTGATACGCTGAGGGAATACTATAATCATAGCTTTATAACCTTATATTATAGAAATTTTTAATAATTTTCATTCAGTAATATCACAAATTTTTTAAGTAATTTTGATTTTTCTTAGGTGTACAAACCAGAACCTTTTATGCAGGAGTTTTCCTCAGCCTGAGCTGCAATAGGTTATCGTAAAAAATTGGTAACAAGATTGTTAACAGGTGGTAAGGGGTTAAGGGAAGGAAACCCCCATTCAATTGCTGTCATCAAGCACTTCTTCCTTTGGCACCATGGATTATGCTTGGTGATTGAGGTGGGACTGTGATAAAAGGCTCTTCGTTTGTATATATACCTATGAAAAACACAAATTACTTTAAAAACCTGTGATCTGTTCCTACAGAAATGCAAGCTATTGTCTTTTATGAAGGCAACTTAATCATTAGGTGGGGAGGAAAGTATCTTAACTTGCAAGCTGAATTGCCATCCAAAAATTCCTTGTTCTTGGTTCCCATTGTAAATAGGGGAGCAGCAATTCCTGTAACCTCCTACACAATCTAGCCTAGAAATGCAAGACTGACACTGACAGGGTCATGAACCACATAGAAGTCTAGGGTGGTCCTGTTTCAAGAAGGCATGGTAAAACTCTAGGTCCCAAGCACACTCGTGAACCTCCATATCAACCCTATCTACAATATCTATATCACTTGGACGTGAGCGAA
This sequence comes from Macrobrachium nipponense, assembly GCF_015104395.2. Taxonomy (NCBI): domain Eukaryota; kingdom Metazoa; phylum Arthropoda; class Malacostraca; order Decapoda; family Palaemonidae; genus Macrobrachium; species Macrobrachium nipponense. The sequence continues at coordinate 13,414,275 of NC_061104.1, forward strand.
TACTGCCATCTACCTTTGAAGAAGGCGAGTCTTCAGCTGAAACCCTATTGGAACTTTTGTGAGATGACCTCTTGTAGTTATTCTTTCTGTGTGAGAAAGAACAAACAGCAGAAGAAGAGATAGCTTACTCTATACTCAGGTCTTGATCTCCTCAAAGCAGGAAGTAATGATGGAGTAGAGCCAGTGCTTGATATCTTGGGGGTATATCTCAACAAACAAGATAATCGAATTCTCAACATAGACCCTGAGAATAGCAAATCTTAAAGTATTCCAGGTAAGTTTGTTACTAAGTTTCAGTGACCAATTCCAGCTTGCACTGAGGAATCCTCCATCAAAAAAGGCAATGGTTTGTATCCCTAAAGGAACACACAAGGTAAAAAATAAGCATATAGTAGGTTCGTGGAGGTTGGTGAAGGTATGGGGGAGAGTGAGCCAGATGTCTTATGGCCAGACAGAATGAACAGATCTAAGAAAAGTTAGATAGGGTAAGTACAATGGTAATTTTTCTTTCAATGAAGGTTAAAAGGGTCTAGGGTTTGGAAGATGAGGCCAAGTAAGATCTAGTTTCCTAGAACAGTTTTTTACACAAAACCCAACCAGCTGGTATTCAGCATCCTTGTTGAGGTTAAGTTACAGGTAGTTAGGTTAGCATATATACCTGTATTTAACATTACCATATTTTCATGCTTATAAATTTTAACAAGTGAAATGCAAGAATGTTTCCTAACAGCCTCATGATACTTATGGAAGTTCTGACTCTGACTCATATAAGGTTTAATGCAAATTTTCAAAGTGACATCACACTCTACATAAGTACAGACCTAGTTACATAGTTTATGTCAATCAAGAGGAGGAGTGCACCCAAGGTCAGGTAAGGATCAGATATCCTAATTACGGTCAATTTAATGCGGTTAGGTTAAGTTTGCAACCCTATTATTAATCTTAATTTACAGCACCCTAGGTTAGGTTTTGTGTGGGGGTCCTGCAGCTCCTGCCCAAGTAAGGACCTTGCAACCTAAGTTAGGCTAGGCTACATAACCATTTTTAATGTTTCTCCACACAAAAAAAAAAAAAAAAACTTCCCACTGTAGTCCCCTATGATTGTTGGATGTGAGGGGGAGGTTTAGCACCTATACTCTGTTTTTTTCCATCTGTCCAGCCGCCTGTGGTGTTTTCGCATGGTAATACTGCGTCCTAGGCTTTAAATAGTTACGCTGTGTAAGTTTAATGTAAATAAAAGGATATCTGGGTGTACATTTGCAGCTGAAAAGTGTTTTAATAATTTACTGTATGCGAATTACACCATTAATATGCGAAATAGGATATTATTATAAATGTTGAATGTAAGCTGAATGTAACTATCTAAAGCCCGGGACGCAGTGTTACCATACGCAAACACCACAGGCGGGTGGACAGATGGAAAAATACAGAGTATATATCTCAAACTAATTTGCTACCAAACTGAACGTTTGATACTTTCAAAACACACTAAATAAAGGAATTTCATATTTTCGACTTCAGAAAACAATTAGGCTATGGTGTAAAATAAAAATTCAACCATGCAAGACCATTTTCAAGTACGGTATAGCTAGGGACTCAATGCGGTACGTTACACTGCCCTAAGCTATTTTAGGGTGATTTTTACCCTTGTATTTCATTCTAAGAATTACGGTGTCCTAGATCAGGTTAAGTTAGGAAGTTGGAGGGAGGGTCAGGTATGAAGTAACCCAAGTTAGAGGTGGGATGGTTAGGTTAACAATCATTCTAGCCTAATACTATACCTAGTATGTAAGTAACCTTAGTTTAGCCAACCCAAAATCCCATTTACCTATTGTGGGCCCCAAATACTGCTAAGTAGGCTAATGGGGCCTTAGAGAATCGTACAATTAACATGAATACTGGTTAAATACTAAGCCTAGGTAGTAATAGCGTAAAACTTACCTAACAATATGATGGGTAGGCAGCTGTTTTCCCGCCTCCAAGTTAAATAATTAAACCCCTGAATTTGGCTTATGGGCTACAGATGACGAAGTACGAAATCTTCAAATTTTAATGTTTAAAAGCGTCGATATTACGAAAATCACAAAACGCCACATGTATTCAATCACCGTCTTACACCACACCAATAGTAACCTAATAAACACTAGAGCGCCTCAGCGGCGTGGTTGGTATGGTATTAGCGTCGCACCTCAGTGGTCGCGGGTTCGATTCTCGGCCATTCCATTGAGGAGTGAGAAATGTGTATTTCTGGTGATGGAAGTTCACTCTCGACGTGGTTCGGAAGTCACGTAAAGCCGTTGGTCCCGTTGCTGAATAATCACTGGTTCCATGCAACGTAAAAACACCTTACAAACAAAACAAATAAACAATGGCTGGCTTATATTTACTAGTCGGCAACATCACCACCTCGGCAGGAGTTGTCACGACTTTGGACTTTTGGAGGCTGCTGCTTATGCTGCGACTGATCTAGTTTTTAAAATAAAACTTTTTAAAGCGATGGCAACATAAAATAACCCACGTTATAATTGTTATAAGGTAAGGAGAAAACGATTCTAAATATCTGAAAATAAAGACAGATGATTCCTAATTGATTATCTGCTTCGCAATATTTCTTCTGCATTGTTTTTTCATGTGATCCCTATTTGCGCATTCTCGTATAATTTGGGCAATTATGCTTCTTTTGTTTAATAATATTAATAATAACAGTGTTGTCGAAGACTCGGTGTTTTATTCTGTTTCCTTACAGTTTAAACCGAGGCGAGTTGTCGCAGATGGCGTGTTCGTATTGGTAAGGATAACTAGGGTACTCATATCCCTCGCTTTGAAATTTCAATTAATCTAGTCATATTTCGAAACTAATTCGATAATGATTCGAGATGTAATGAGCATGATTTGGGGAGACGTTTACCAATGAGATTTCACGCCAATTAATTCGGCGAGAGGCAACAGAGAGAAGAGGGTGCGCAGTTATCAGGTTCGTTTTTACTCTTCCTTTAGATTTTCGTCTGGCAAACACGGTTATCACTTGACAGTGGAATGGAATAACACGTTATGTAAATACAGGCAAGAAATACGTCATGAATAATTACTCGTAATCTCGTAATGCACATACACACACCCCACACACATATATACAATATATAGATATATAATATATATATATCTATAATTATATTATATTATTATATATATAATTATATATTATAATTTATATATTTTTATATATATATTATATATATAATATATATAGATATATATATATATATATTTTTAGTATATATATATATTATATGCTTTTAAGGTATAGTCTCACGTGAAAAATTCTTATAAAATGTTGATCCACCTTTGGCATCAAGCTACCTATTTCAGAAACGCACTTGTAAAATTGAGAAAAGACCACAAGAATAAAAGTGGAAAGCAACGAAACAGACACAGAAAAAAAAAAAAAACGAAACAGGAAAGAAAACTACACGAAACAAAAAATACAATGAATTCCTTTTGGCCAATTCAGTCTCAACATACGGAGTGCACCTCGGCTTCCGCGAAAGTAAATCAGAACAAAACTATATAAAAAAAGAAGATAAACAATGAACTCGTAAAAGGGGAATCTGCAGATAAGAGTGCATAGTAGGCTGCGCCCTGACATCTGCCGAGAAAAGATAAAGAAGAGGAGATTAAGGGAATTACAGACCTTAAAAATCATGCAGCGAAATAAAACAATACCCAGGAAGTCTTGGCAAACGAGCGTCACATGCCTTTTCCTCTGCCATTTTGGCCTCCCCCTAGAGACAATGCTCCTTGCAAATAGCAAAGCGATCCAAAGAATCTTTAGTAGGCGAAGGAACTGGTCGACAGTGATGGTGCTCCTCTTTCTTGGGGCTTTCTTCCTCTTTCTTGCAGTTATTTTCCTCTCTCTTGGCACTGTTTTCCTCTTTCTTGTGATTTTCCTCTTTCTTGCTGTTTTTCCTCTTCCTTACTGTTTTTTCCTCTTTCTTGCAGTAATTTTCATCTTTCTTACTGTTTTTCCTCTTTCTTGCTGTTTTTTCCTCTTTCTTGCTGTTTTTTCCTCTCTCTTGCAGTAATTTTCATCTTTCTTACTGTTTTTTCCTCTTTCTTGCTGTTTTTTAGCCTTTCTTACTGTTTTTTCCTCTTTCTTGCAGTAATTTTCATCTTTCTTACTGTTTTTTCCTCTTTCTTGCTGTTTTTTTCTCTTTCTTGCTGTTTTTCCTCTCTTTGCAGTAATTTTCCCTTCTTGCGGCAATTTTCCTCTTTCTTGCATTTTTTCCTCTTCCTTGCAGTAATTTTCCTGTCTTACCGCAATTTTCATCATTCTTACTGTTTTTTCCTCTTTCTTGCTTTTTTTCCTCTTTCTTGCTGTTTTTCCTCTTTCTTGCTGTTTTCCCTCTTTCTTGCTGTTTTTTCCTCTTTCTTGCTGCTTTTCCCTCTTTCTTGCAGTTTTTCCTCTCTTTGCAGTAATTTTCCTTTCTTGGGGCAAGTAAATTTTCACTTTTTTACTGTTTTTCTTATTTCTTCGCTGTTTTTTAGCCTTTATTACTGTTTTTTCCTCTTTCTTGCAGTTAATTTTCATCTTCTACTGATTTTTAATCTTCTGCTGTTTTTCCTCTTTCTTTGCATGTTTTCCCTTTTCTTTCGCAATTTTCTCTTGCATTTTTAATTTTCTTTCCTTGCAAATTTCCTGTCTTACCGCAATTTTTTCTATTTCTTATGTTTTTTTCCTCTTCTTGCTTTTTTACCTCTTTCTTGAATGTTTTTCCTCTTTCTTGCCCTCTTTTCTTGCTGTTTTTTCCCTCTTTCTTGCGTTTTTTCTCTTTCTTGCGCCTTTTCTCTTCTTGCAGTTTTTCCTCTTTCTTGCTGCTTTTCCCTCTTCTTGCAGTTTTTCCTCTAATTTTTGCCAGTTAATTTTACTTTCTTGAAGGAATTTTCCTCTTTCTTGCCATTTTTTCCTCTTCCATGCAGTAATTTTCCTGTCTTACCGCAATTTTCATCTTTCTTACTGTTTTTTTCTTTCTTTCTTGCTTTTTTTCCTCTTTCTTGCTTTTTTTCCTTTCTTGCTGTTTTTCCTCTTTCTTGCTGTTTTCCCTCTTTCTTGCTGTTTTTTCCTCTTTCTTACTGTTTTTTCCTCTTTCTTGCTGTTTTTCCTCTCTTTGCAGTAATTTTCCTTTCTTGAGGCAATTTTCCTCTTTCTTGCAGTAATTTTCCTGTCTTACCGCAATTTTCATCTTTCTTACTGTTTTTCCTCTTTTTTACTGTTTTTCCCTCTTTCTTGCAGTAATTTTCCTTTCTTGTGGCAATTTTCCTCTTTCTTGCATTTTTTCCTCTTTCTAGCGGATATCTTCCTCTTTCTTGTCGGTTACCTTCCTCTTTCATGGTGTTATCGTCTCCTTTCTTGGGGTTATCTTTTAAGAGAGAAGAAAGAAATATCTGAATTATACAGCTCTGTATATTGATGGAGATTCCCTAAATGAGGCAGTAATGAAATTACATATAAATACCAATTCTCAAAAAGTTCTCCCAAGAAACAGTTGCATGTAAAAGTAAAAGATCAAATTGGTAAAAAAAAAAAATTACTGGAGATAGCTTCTTTTAAGAACAATAAATGTTTGCAAAATTGTGATGAAACGGATTCAGAAAGAGAAGTAGCCGTAATCACCGATAAAAATGGACGTGTCTAAATCCTAAGGCTCCGTCCACACAGTCGAGCTTTGGTTGACGAACTTTGTCCGATGTGACGTCAGAAGCGTAGAAACAGCGAGAAAAGTCAGAACTTTGCCGCGGTTTTTCCGCTTCTGACGTCACATCGAACAAAGTTCGTCGAGCAAATTCAAGATGGCGTTGGCAAAGCTCGGCCGTGTGGACGGGGCCTAAAAAGCGCTAACCACGTATTTATTGCATAATCATATTAGGAATTTTTACTCTTATCCCTTTTCAGCTAAGTATAAACCCTACTTTCGACTCATCCTCCATCCAAAATTCTATATCTGTCACAGTTTAAAGGATTTAAGTGGTTCCTGAGTCTATTCCGTTCTACAACTGACGTTTACATTGTTAATCTAACAGATTATAAGTTTATTATCGGCATGATTTACAGCATGAGATAAAGTATCTTACGCTTATTCCAAGCCAATTTCACAACATCTTCGTGTTTCCATGCGTTTCAAGATTATCAAAAGTTCCAGTTCTTACATGCATAATTTTAATATAGCTCAAACACACTTTAGGTTCAAATAACAACTTCACTTGCATTTCAATGCAAGTTGAATAAAGTCCAGGACCCATTTCTTGCACTTCTTGTGCAAGCACAGCGGCAGGAAGACAGGTAACGGCAAGCAAGACTGAACCACGGATGAAAGTTTCAACACCTAAAGATCGGACACCTCTAAAACAGAAAATGTATGCATGTATGGGGGAGGTGGGGGGGTTGTGAAGAGCGAATACATATCCATTTTCGCAGCCTTAAACACCCGTTTCCTCGAGCTCTTCCTCGCGAAGAGAATTGCGGCTGAAAGCAAGATCGCTGTTACACAACTGGCCGTGTTTAGACCTGGAGCCTGACATCATGATATCGTGTTGCCTTTATCCTCACGGGGGTACGTTTCTTCCACAAAATAACCTTGACTGGCAGAGCCCAAGCGCATTATTTGTTGTTTTCCGAATTCCTCAATCTGATTGAATTTCATCACGTACTTGCCGACCTCTTTAAGTTGAGCTGAATATAGAATTTAAGCCTAAGGCCAAGCGCTGGGACCTATGAGGTCATTCAGCGCTGAAATGGAATTTGGCAGTAAAAGGTTCGAAAGGTGTAATAGGAGAAAAACCTGACAGCAGTTGCATTAAGAATCAAATGTTAGGAGAGAGTGGAAAGTAAGATGAAGAAAGAGAATATGAAAAGAGGTACAGTAATAGGAACGAAAGAGGTTGCAGCCAGGGGCCTTCGAAGGCACGCTGCAAAGAACCATAAGTAATGTCTGCAGTGCACCGCATGAGGTGCACTGACGATGCTACCCTCCTATGGGGCGACCTTTTTAAGAACGAGGATTAACCCAACAAATCTCCGATGCTCTCTCTTTCTCTACCCCTTGTATGTATATAAAATTATGTATGTATATATATATATATATAGTATAATATATCTATATATATATATATATATATATATATATAGGTATATATATATATATATATATATACTAGGATTAGAGAAGCCAACACACGGAATTGGTAAAGCAAGGACTTTCCACTTTCCACAACACATAAATACAGCTGAAATACGTGTCCAGTCATTCTACGGATACTTTTCAATGAGGAATGTTAGCCCTGGAAAGTTTATGTAAATGATAAAGTATATATATGATATATATATATATATATATATATATATATATATATATATATATATATATATATATATATATATATATCATTCAGTTACACCAGCTTATCAAGATTTTTCTTAATACTTTAATCAAACTCTTTTACAATTCGTTTCTTAGAGACATTTCATCGACACTTGTTTTCTCATATCACGGGTTTCGAGCGCTTCACACAGTCACGAGGAGATACAAATAAAAATATATTATCTCTGGAACACTTGTCCTTGCTTCGCTAGATTATAAAACAGTGTTGCCAAACAGGTTCAGTTCTACTTACACAAGAGGTAGGAAACTGAATATAGGTACGATTAGTATATGGTATACAATTGCAGCTAATGCAAGTAAACAACACGTGGACTGGGATTTTTTTTCCTAAGATACGTGTGTAAATGCTTTAGTTCTAGATGAATAAAAACTGAATATTAATATCTCCTAATATACTTAACCAAAGTAATAATATGAATGCAGTTGTACGTGTTACGCCTCATTATATCGTCCTTATAAATAAGGCAATATCATTGATTTTAGTAGTCTCCTGACTTAGCCTGTGTATCAGATGGCCATTAGCTCCTGAGTGATGAAGACGTACCAAGCTGAACTCATGACGTAATCTGTACTGTTTAGAGTCGGAGCTTGTCAACATTTGCCTGTGTGAAGTGACAAACTAGGTGGGCGGCCTTAAACGTCTATATCCAACATAATAATATAGGGATCTTGGCTTCGGAGAGGTCACTAATGATTGTGATGAAACCGACCAAGTATTGAAAATAAGTTTGCGAAGTTCCGTCAAAAAAAAAAAAAAAAAGTCTGGTCTACGCATGCAGATAAAAGTAAGGATCGTGAAAATTCAACCAGTGTGTTGAAAAGGACAAGATGCGGTAAAAGTATACTGAGATTTTCAAATCAGTAAAAGAATTTGAAATCGTAAAGTATTTTGAGAATTTGAAATCAGTTAAAGAATATGAAACCGTAAAAGTACTTTGAGAATTTTGAATTTTGAATTTTGAAGGTTTTATTCACCTTTCCTGATAGGTTGTGATTTCACCTGATTAGGATATCAAGTAGTTAACATTGAGAAAATCATCTAGCAAAAAAAAAAAAAAAAAAAAAAAGTCAACCACTTCAAAAGAAATGATTTTGGAGAAAAAGTGTTGTGCCATCCCTACCGTAAAATGAATGAATAATTTACAATTTTTATGGTTAAATAATACTAGCTTTAAAATAAATTAGCAAAATAAAAATTCTCTTGCTTTTAACTCAACAGGAGGAGTAGGTATGCTTCGCAAAGCTATCTATGGAGGTAACTCTGAGTAGAATTCGGGCAAGCTATAAAAAGAATGATGGGATCCAATTTAACTGCAGTGAGAGCATAGATAAGCAGTTCATTTTCAAAGCACTTACTTCGTTTTGCAAAGAATTCCATTATCTCACAACAATTAAAGTCCTCTGTCTCAATGTGTGTCACTGGATCAAAGGAAGCCGAAACCAGGTGGGCTACATTCACGAAGACCGAGCCATAGAAATTCTCCAAATTCTTAATGACAACGTATAGCAAGACACAGGAATACAAGCCTTATGACAAAAATGTATTGACATTGGATTTTCGCTTTGGGAAAAATAAAAAAACCTACGTGAGAGCCTTTCAAAATGACGTCCAGTTGCATTCTCAAAGAAAATGTTTTGGCAACTTCTACATTTGACCATTTGAACCAGAACTCTCTCTGTAAAGAACAAAGTCTTCGCAAAGGCTGTTCAGTCTTTAATAAAATTAGAATTTGTACTGATGAATGCTAGAATTTATCATATAGTAATTAGTAATATATACATACACACGTATATATATATATATATATATATATATATATATATATATATATATATATATATATATATATTACTAAATCCTTGTAAAGCCTATTTAAAATCATTAATAGAAAAGAACTTGTACTAATGAATGCAGGTATTTATCTTATATATATATATATATATATATATATATATATATATATATATATATATATGTATATGTATATACACTCCTACCTTGTATATCGAGTAATGAACCTGCAACGAAGACCTCGCTGGAACAATGCCCGAAATCTCACAAATGAAATGGAACTTGCTGCTTAATTACACGGAGAGAACATTAGCTAACGAGAAACGTAATCACATCTGTGAATCACTATCTCACTTATGAAGAGAAACTTTAAAAGGCTTATTCTCTCTCGAACTATTAAACATTTTAAACACGACTGAAAATCAGATTAGTTGGTTTTTAAATAAGTCACGGAACAAAATACATGATACGTAAGTATTCTGAGAAATTTAATTCATAAGGATGGCGATTATCCTTTGGGTACCTACGAGTTATGCATAAAATCTGAAGTCATCGAACACGAGAGAAAACCATGCACAGATTTATTTTATTATTGCTTCATATCTTAAAAGTAATAAGTCCTGGTTATTCTGCAACTACGTCTCGATAAAAGGCAATAAATATTAAATGCTAAAAATTGAAAAAAAAATCTTAAAACCGATTTAATTTTTCTGATAATTTAAAACTGGTGAGCTTTCGTTAGCTTTCGTTCTTGAGAGTACAAAACGTAAACTTAGGTTAAAACCTAAATGAACTATTGCAGCTTTCAACTAATCAAGCTAAAAACTAACGCTTATTGGTCTTGCTCTGAATTATAGTTAATTCAGTTCATGAATAACGAATGTTAAGATTACAAAACCTGAAGACCCTGCTTGTTAACATTTATCGTATAATTTCATAGAAACAAACTGCTTCTGGACTGAGATGTGGCCAAGCATCAACCGCTACATTTTTTCTGAGATAAGACCGACTTTCATCCTGTTGGTAGTAAGGCTTCTTACAAATCTGATACTCGTGGGTGTTGTGGTGCTGAAGGTATTGTCTTGGAATGACTCTTTGGCTGCTGGAGCACATTACTGGAGGTAGTTTAAGAACATAAGATAACTTTCAACCTTCCAGAAGGAGGTAATTTTCTTGGCAGAGTTCAGTTTGACCGAGAGATGTGGAGGCTTCTTGTTATCTCTGTAATAAACTGAATTCAGATTTAGTCCCCCCTAGAATGATGAGGGGTCGGGTGTGTGGTTGGGTTGGGGTGGGGTGGGGTGGGGATGGGGTTGCTGCGCAATAATACTGAAACTGAAATGATCTGTAATGGGTTTGAGGATACTATAATTGTGTCAATGATCCCTTGAAATCCCATCCATTATTCGGACATCTACTGATCGTTCAGGACTCTGATGATATCAGCCTAGTATCTGGGACTGAAAGTAAATTGTTTGTAGTCTTCTCATCAGGTTCCAGTATTATTCCCAGAATGTTTCAGACGCTTTGTCTGACACTGGAACAGAGATAAACCTCCAAATGTTAGTAATTTACTTGATAATAGTATCCGAGTTTTGAACAGATCAATCCGGAAATCTCGAGGGCCTTTTCAGTACCACGTGAGAATGTGTTTCTGGGCCCTCGGCACACGTATCACACCCAAGAAGATCTAATAGCCTTTACGAAATTACTTTTTGATCTTTCGTTCAAATATCTAAAATAACCTACCGGTGCAGAACGCTTAATGCTGGCAAAATGGCTAGCTAAAGAAGTGCACTCCTAAATAATCTAATAGATAAGATCGAAAAATAGGAATAAATAGGACAGGCATCAAGAGAAAAGAGGTATTAATGGAATTGAGAGGCAGATTTTTCCAAGAAAACAGCGTGAAACGGATTGAATTTCATGCAGTGAGGACAATTACTCTGCAAGGGGAACCACGGTCCATCCAGGGAGTCGAGGTCATTTCAGATAATGAGAATGAATTACTCCAACTGCGGCACTTCGGAGATGGTCGCAGTCGTGAGACACAACCCAAAATGCAATTTGGAACAAGACTGATGACAGAGAACCTACGAAACGAATTCTTAAAAGATCTGCCATGCCGCTGATCATAATAGATGCTTTGTTGAATGAATGGCTATTGTTAAATAAAACAATTGTAACCCGTGATGAGATGATAGAATTAACTGTCTATCTACTCATCCGCCAATCCATATACAGAAGGACGTCGTTTACAAACTGTTCAGTCCCTTAGAAATATATAGTTGGAAAACTGAATAATTTCAGAATATTTAGTACTCCTGTGATTTCGCCAATAGTATCAACTTACGTACCGTAAAATTTCTTTGCTTTCTTAAGTGTAATCCCAATACTTTACGATACATACTGCGGCTTAGTAACCCGTATGAATGTACAATTTTGTACATAAATTGTTGCTGGTTTTTAAAAGCTCAATATGTATAAACATAAATTGTTGCTGGTTTCTTATAGCTCAATATGTATAAACATAAATTGCGTTTCTTATAGCTCATGCTATAATGTTAATACAAATATGTATAAACAAAATTGTTGCTGGTTTCTTATAGCTCAAAATGTATAGTAAAACATAAATTGTTGCTTGGTTCTTATAAAGCTTCAATAGTTATAACATAAATTGTTGATGGTTCTTGGTTTAGCTTCAATATGTATAAACATAAATTGTTGCTGGTTTCTTATAGCTTGTATAAATTAATTGTTGCTGGTTTCTAATAGCTCAATATGTATAAACATAAATTGTTGCTGGTTTCTAGAGCTCAATATGTATAAACATAAATTGTTGCTGGTTTCTTATAGCCAATTATGTATAAAACATAAAGTTGGCTGGTTTCTTTATAGCTCAATATGTATAAATAAATTGTTGCTGGTTTCTTATAGCTCAATATGTATAAACATAAATTGTTGCTGGTTTCTTATAGCTCAATATGTATAAATAAATTGTTGCTGGTTTCTAATAGCTCAATATGTATAAACATAAATTGTTGCTGGTTTCTTGTAGCTCAATTCTGTATAAAAACATTAAATTGGGTTTTTGCTGGTTCCTTATAGGCTTTGATTAAATTAATTTGCTGGTTTTTCTAATAGCTCAATATGTATAAACAATAAATTGTTGCCCCTGGTTTCTTATAGCTCAATATTTGTTTAAAAGAAATTAATTGTTGTGGTTTTTTTCATTAAGGGGGGGCTCAATATGTTAAATAATAAATTGTTGCTGGTTTCTTGTAGTAATCTAAGAATGTAAATAAATAAATTGTTGCTGGTTTGCTTATTAGGCTCAATATGTATAAACATAAATTGTTTTTTTTGCTGGTTTTCTATAGCTCAACTACGTATAAAAAATTGTTGCTGGTTTCTATTAAAGCCAATAAATTTGGTTGTCAATTGGTTGTGGTTTCTTGTAGCTCAAAAAGGTTATGAAAATAAAAATAAAGTTGTCGGCTGGGTTTGTTCTTAAGCCTCAATATGTATAAACATTAAATTGTTTCTGCTGGTTTTCTTGTAGCTCAAGTATGTTAAAATTACAAAATTAAATTGATTGCTGGAGTTTCTTATAGCTTCAAAATGTTATAAACATTAAATTGTTTCGCTGGTTTCTTAAATAGGCTTCAATTATGGTATAAACATAAATTAGTTTGCTGGTTTCTTGTAGCTCCAATATGTAGTAAACCATTAAATTGTTGCTGGTTTCTTGTAGCCAATTATGTATAAATAATTGTTGAATGGTTTCTATAGCTCATATGTATAAATAAATTGTTGCTGGTTTCTTATAGCTCAGTATGTATAAATAAATTGTTACTGGTTTCTTATAGGTCAATATGTATAAATAAATTGTTGCTGGTTTCTTATAGCTCAGTATGTATAAATAAATTGTTGCTGGTTTCTTATTGCTTCAGTATGTTAATTAAATTAAAATTGTTGCTGGGTTTCTTATAGCTCAATATGTTATAAATAAATTATGTTGCTGGTTTCTTAAGCTCAGTATTTAAAAATTGTTTGCTGGTTTCTTACAGCTCAGTATATATAAATAAATTGTTGCTGGTTTCTTATAGCTCAGTATGTATAAATAAATTGTTGCTGGTTTCTTACAGCTCAATATGTATAAACCTACCAGATATTGACCTCAAATAATTAGCAGTTACCGTAACAAAAACGATCATACATTTAACGAGGAGGTGACGTTATATAGCTTCTTGTGCAGAAGCTCAGAATGTTGTGGGCCTAAGTTTCGACAGATCGAGGAGGAAAATTAGGCCAAATTTATATAATCCACGAGGAACTGACGGATTCCGGTGATGAAAATATGAAAGGAAGGAAGTCTGACAATTTAATAAAAACACCCATGTTGTGGAAGAAGGTTTGTTATAAAATTGTTATCACAGTCTTCCTACGAATAAAAAAAGTTTATGACCATTGACAAATACAACAAAATTAGTACGTTTACTTTTTCCTCTTACGTCAGAGAGGTGATAACGGACAAATCACTTTCCGAGAAAGAAACTATAAATGAAATAAAAAGTAAATGTAGAGGCCCCTACGTCAGAACTGGGGCCCTAGAAAAAAAAAATTCACACACGTCACTCAAAATCAAAGCGACGATCGATGCTGGCCTTCTCCTGTCAGGGGAAAGAAATAAAGAGAGAAAGAACGTCTAAGTCTCGTCGTTTGCGTACGTACTTAGAGAGAGAGAGAGAGGAGAGAGAGAGAGAGAGAGGGTAGAGGTAACCAATTGACCTTGACCCCAACTCCGTGCCCCATCCATCTCTCACCGAAGAGGGAGCACCGGTGACTAGCGAGTCATAAGCCTACGGCAATCTGCGCAGAGTAGAAATGCTATTTTGATCCCAACACGCTGTGGGCGATTTGCAAGTTGATATGGCATCCATATTTCTGTATTGCACGGACTTATCGGGTTTCGGAATGAAAGTAACTTTCGTAGTCGAGGGATCTATTAGTTTTGTATGGGCATTCATTCATCAAGATCGAAAGGAAATGCGAAGAGGAAAGACTCTTATGACCTGCTGTTGGAGAATTCACATTACCAGTATTGGAATGTGGAAGAAGAAATATCCCGCCTCTCTCCTCTCTCTCTCTCTCTCTCTCTCTCTCTATCTATCTAGCTTCTCTTCTCTCTCTCTCTCTATTTATCTATCTTTGCTTCTCTTCTCTCTCTCTCTCTCTCTCTCCTCTCATCTCTCTCTCTATATTTTACTATCCCCTCTACTCTCTCTCTCTCTCTTCTCTATTTGTCTATTTCTATCCTAAGCCTTCTCCCTCTCTCTCTCTGCTCCCCTCCTCCTCCTATCTTCTCCTCTCTCTATCTATTATCTAGCTCCTCTCCCTCTCTCTCTCTCTCTCTCTCTATTTCTAGCTCACTCTCTCTCTTCTCTATCTATCTATCTAGCTCCTCCTCTCTCTCTCTCTCTCTCTCTCTCTCTCAATAGCGTGATAAAAATATAGCCGTCTGTCTGTCTGCCTGTCCTGTCAGGAGAACACTCACTATATATATAACTAAACCCAAAGACGGTTTCCTTTCATTAGCAAGTTGGAAATTGATTGAGTGGTTGACTGAAGGGATGAAGATCGGACTGAAGTTGAAGAAGGGGAAGGAGGAGGGGGAGGGGGAGGAGACTCCTCACGAGGGCGAGGCGCCATAACAGCAGCAAAAAAGCAGCAGCAGCAGCAGCAGCATTAGCTGGCCACTATTATCTTACGACGAGCTCCTTCCTATACCGCAGGGGCGACGTCGGAAGCAGCAACTCAGGGTCGTGCTACGACTGAGGAGGAGGAGGAGGAGGAGGGAGGAGTCGTATCGATTCACCCCCCTTCTCTCATTCTCCCTTTCCTTTGCCAGTTATATATTCTCTTCTCCCTCTCCCTCTTCCCCCCCTCTCACCCACTTCCTTTCTAATGGTCCTTCCGGAAATACATAAAAACTAATGATGCAGATACAGTGTGGGGGGTTGTGGGATTGCGGGGAGGGGAAGGGGAGAGGAGGGGAAGGGGGAGGGAGGGGATGGCGCTTATTTATTTTCATAAAAGTGAGGATGGGGGTTTTTGGGTTGACGACTGCAAGGAAAAGAGCAGAGGCGGAGCACAGCAGCCAGCATTCCCATTTCCATTCCCATTCGGGGAGAAATTGGTATCAATTGGGGGCAAAACAATAAGAACCTCGGAAAACAGTTTTATCTTGAGGTGACCTAAGTTTTCTGCTTTTATGACCCTGTTTGTTTCCTGAGTTGGTCCGTGCGTCCATTTCACTGGTGCAGCTTCTGTTTGCACTGCATTCTCTCTCTCTCTCATTCTCTCGCTCTCTGCTCTCAACTCCCTTCTCTACCCTTCTCTCTCTCTCTCTCTCGACCCTCTCTCCCTCTCTCTCTCTCTCTCTCTCTCTCTCTGTTCTGCTATGCTCCTTCCAGCATTGAAAGAAATTGATGTTTAGTTAGGCAAACACTCATGGCAATGGACGTTCTTCTTCTGTTTCTAATGATGCCATTAAAAAAAAAAACCCTTTTCGCATATGGATGTCTCCAGCATTTGTTCCTTGTGTTTCCATTCAACCCATCTGAGTGATCTTGTATTATCATATACCAGAGCAAAAACAGAAATTATATTTAGTATTGTTATTTTTTTTCGCGGTTAAATCTCTCCATATTTTCTCCTATCACATAAATAATAGAGTTCATCGTATATATAATTTGTGCCTAGCTTTAGTTTTAAAACATAAATCATAAACATAAATTACACCGCACACACACACACACACAACACACACACATATATATATATATATATCTAATATATAATTATATATATATATACGTATATACACAAACAGAAACACAAACCCACACACACACACCACACAACCCATATATATAAATTAAGTTTATTTTAAGGAAGGAGAGAGAGAGAGAGAGAGAGAGAGAGAGAGAGAAAGGACTGTGGTGTGTTGCTCTGCGTAGAAAACAACGCATTTAGAAATGTCCGATTCCATTTCCCTTTATTAATGCAAGTTAAACACCTTATGCAGTTGCGCCGCCAGCCATATTTTTTGAAACGAGAGAAGTTGCAATCTGCAACATAAGTTATGTCCAGAGAATTGTTGCTTGAAAAATAAATACCAGACATGGCAGGAATAGAGTGGCTGGGAGAGATTGCAAACTGAAATGGGTAGTAATTTGTTAGTTTTGGTTAAAAGTGAAGTATATCTTAGTTTAACCAGACCACTGAGCTGATTAACACCTCTCCTAGGGCTGGCCCGAAAAATCAGATATTTTTACGAGGCTAGGAACCAATTGGTTACCTAGCAACGAGGCCTATAGCTTATTGTGGGATCCGAACCACATTATATTGAGAAATTAATTTCTGATCACCAGAAACGAGTTCTTCTGATTCAACGTTGGCAGAGCAGGGAATCGTACTCGAGACTACTGAATCGGTAGGCGAGCACGTGTTGGTTTTGGTGCTGCAAATAATTCGGGGACTGAAGGGCATCCTTAAGTACTCTTGGGCATCCCGAGATGGCAATCACGGAGGCTAAATACATCACATATCTATTAATCGATAGGGAAAAAAGAACACTGAGGAATGTTAAGAACTACAAAGGAACAGATTACCAATAGTGATCACCAACTTGGTCACTTCCTCACTCAAGCTGAAATTGAAAGCACACAACAAAAAGCTGACTGAGTAGTACCTCGGTTTGAAACTGCAAAGCTTCTGGTAGATGAAAGTCAAGAAGACAGATTTTCTTTTATGGACATAAACAACGTCAGATTGGTGACCACTACTCAGTGATGTTCTTTGATAATCTAGGTTTCTGAACAGATTATGTGAAACAGATAAATATCCGAAGATTGATGACTAATACATACTTTTTTAAAAGTTTGATACAGGTTCCATAAATACTAAGGAGTATTTAGGTAGGAAAAGGTACTTCTCTACTACATATCTGGAATTAAAAAAAAAAGTTATTGTGCTTTCTGGGATATCAGTCTAGTCTTCTGCTCGCCTCTCTGGAGAATCCCTTTTCACACTACAGCCTAAGCAAGCACAGAATCCTATGAATGAAATGTATGGAAAAGTAAACTCGAGCGGCTAAAATGGACACCTGCACATACATGAACACTTTGAAAAGGGAGGAAATGTCTAGCAAATCAGAGGTGGAATATTTCTTGTGAGCGGTGTTTTGGCATGGCTAAAGTTTGGGAGAAAAAAAACTTGATAATTAAATGGAGATTGGAAAGCTTCGGAGATGACAAAAAACGTAAAAAAAAAAAAAACGAATGAAAAGACACAACTATCTAAGCGAAAGTCTGATATTTAGTAACCACTTACTACTGAAATTCAGTTCATTAATAATTACTTTGAAGACAATAAAACCCTCAATTCCTAAACTTTCAAGTCAAGAAGGGAAATTTGGAAGTTCTGTAAAGTGCCTTAACACTCAAAAAACCATTTTTTGAGAAAATTCCACGTGCACCAGACAAGAAACAAATGCGACAAATAACGAATGCTTTATTAAACTTCGTTTAAAAAAAAAAGACAGATACCCCCCCCAAAAAAAAAAAAAACAAAAAAAACAAAAAAAACAAAAAAAACAAAACAAACTGCAGATTAATCGAAGTTTGGCTGTGAGTGTTGTCAATAATTAAAACAATGTTTCATGTTCTCAAGTCGAACCATAAAAGTAACTGCGCATAATACTTTCATTACACGAGTACCTTCAAATGATCCACACACGTGTTTCAACCAAGAAAAATCGAGACATACGTACATATAAACAAGGAAGACAATTACGTAAACAGATGTATGTATATATCTGATCATTATCTGCAGGTGTCTCCGCAGTTGTAATCTACTGCAGTCCCCGTCTCTCATATTGCTATCTCCTTTTGTCAGCTGTCAGTTTCCTTTAATGTTCTGGAGCTTATCCAGATCTGCAATATACGCCTCTGGCAGACAATAGGTTACGACCACAACAGTTTCGCAGATCACCCAAACGTACAGCACGCGGAAAAGGTAGTGGTCCTTTCGTTCTGAAAACATTCTATATTATTCTCTTGCTCTTTTTCTAGTTAGACCTACCAAAGGCTGGATAATAATTCTGTGTACATACTTTATATAATTATAATCAAAATTAATTTGGACACAGAAATGAGAGAACATGAAGGTCTGTTTTTTGGTTTCGTTACTCCTACATCTGATCTGATGAATTATGCATCACACGAATATATATTTATGTAATTGTAATTTAGGTATAATCATATTCTAGACATTTATTTGTCTCACAGCATCTGTATATTATTTACAAATGTTTGTCTTGATGCTTACATCACAGCTTTCATTAATCTTTCTGGATTACTTAATATTCTCCGTTTTTTATCTAACGTCATCTGAAACCCTTGACTTTCTCAATATCTGATGCTTACAAAGGCAGCTTGAGCCTCTCTGCCAAGGAGAAAGGTTCACCGAGTCACAACCCTCATTCGGCCTG